>NW_026870919.1:310586-621172 GCF_033118175.1 Dama dama
TCACACCTTTTCAGGCTTTTCATTATTTTCAACACCACTTCATGCTCCTCCTATTTTTCAGACCGTTTCATGCTCATCTCATTTTGACACCTGTTGAAGCTCTTCATATTTTTCGTATCTTTTGAAGCTTTTCATATTTTTCACACCTTTTCAGGCTCTTCATGATTTTCAACACCGCTTCATGCTCCTCCTCTTTTTCAGACTGTTTCATGCTCCTCATATTTTTGAAACCTTTAGAAGCTCTTCATATTTTTCACACCTTTTCAGGCTCTTCATGTTTTTCAACACCGCTTCATGCTCCTCCTCCTTTTCAGATCGTTTCGTGCTCATCTCATTTTGACACCTTTTGAAGTTCTTAATATTTTTCACATCTTTTGAAGCTCTTCATATTTTTCACACCTTTTCAGGCGCTTCATGATTTTCAACACAGCTGCATCCTCCTCTTTTTTTGAGACAGTTTCATGCTCTTCATATTTTTGAAACCTTTTGAAGCTTTTCATATTTTTCACACCTTTTTAAGCTCTTCATATATTTCACACCTTTTCAGGGTCTTTATACTGTTCAACACCACTTCATGCTCCTCCTATTTTTCAGACCGTTTCATGCTCATCTCATTTTGACGCCTTTTGAAGCTCTTCATATATTTCACACCTTTTCAGGATCTTTATATTGTTGAACACCGCTTCATGCTCCTCCTATTTTTCAGACCGTTTCATGCTCATCTCATTTTTCACACCATTTGAAGGTCTTCATATTTTTCACACCTTTTGAAGCTATTCATATTTTTCACATTTTTGAAGCTCTGCATATTTTTCACACCTTTTGAAGCTCTTCATATTTTTCACACATTTTCAGGCACTTCATGGTTTTCAACACCGCTTCATGCTCCTCCTATATTTCAAATCGTTTCATGCTCCTCATATTTTTGACTCCTTTTGAAGCTCCTAGTATTTTTCACACATTTTCAGGCTCTTCATGTTTTTCAACACCGCTTCATGCTCCTCCTATTTTTCAGACCATTTCTTGCTCCTCCTGGTTTTCACACCTTTTGAAGCTCTTCATATTTTTCACACCTTTTCAGCCTCTTCATCATTTTCAACACCGCTTCATGCTCCTCCTATTTTTCAGACCCTTTCATTCTCATCTCATTTTTGAAATCTTTTGAAGCTCTTCATATTTTTCATATTTTTGAAGCTCTTCATATTTTTCACATGTTTTAAGGCTCTTCATCTTTTTCAACACCACTTCATGCTCCTCCTATTTTTCAGACCCTTTCATGCTAATCTAATTTTTGACACTTTTTGAAGCTCTTCATGTTTTTCACACGTTTTCAGTCTCTGCATGTTTTTGAACACTGCGTCATGCTCCTTCTATTTTTCAGACCGTTTCATGCTCCTCATGTATTTCACATCTTTTGAAGCTATTCATATTTTGCACACCTTTTCAGCCTCTTCATGTTTTTCAAAACCACTTCACGCTCCTCCTGTTTTTCAGACCGTATTATGCTCCTCATATTTTTCACACCTTTTGAAGCTCTTCATATATTTCACACCTTTTCAGGCTCTTCATTTTTTTCAACACCACTTCATGCTCCTCCTATTTTTCAGACCGTTTCATGCTCATCTCATTTTTGACAACTTTCGAAGCTCTTCATATTTTTCACACCTTTTGAAGCTTTTCATATTTTTCACACATTTCAGGCTCTTCATGTTTTTGAATGCCGCTTCATGCTCCTCCTGTTTTTCAGACTATATCATGCTCCTCATATTTTTCACACCTTTTGGAGCTCTTCACATTTTTCACATCTTTTCAGGCTCTTCATGTTTTGAACACCATTTCATGCTCCTCCTATTTTTCAGACCGTTTCATGCTCTTCTAATTTTTGACACCTTTTGAAGCTCTTCATATCTTTCACACCTTTTGAAACTTTTCATATTTTTCACATTTTTGAAGCTCTTCATATTTTTCACACGTTTTCAGACTCTTCATGTTTTTCAACACCACTTCATGCTCCTCCTATTTTTCATAATGTTTCATGCTCCTCATATTTGTGACACCTTTAGAAGGTCTTCATATTTTTCACAACTTTTCAGGCTCCTCATGTTTTTCTGCACCACTTCATGCTCCTCCTCTTTTTCAGACCGTTTCATGCTCCTCATATTTTTGACACCTTTAGAAGCTATTCATATTTTCCACACCTTTTCAGTCTCTTCATTTTTTTCAACACCACTTCATGCTCCTTTTATTTTTCAGAACGTTTCATGCTCATCTCATTTTTGACACCTTTTGAAGCTCTTCATATTTTTCACACCTTTTGAAGCTCTTCATATTTTTCACACGTTTGCAAGCTCTTCATGTTTTTCAACAAAGTTTCATGCTGCTTCTATTTTTCAGACCGTTTCATGCTCTTCATATTTTTCACACCTTTTCAGGCTCTTCATGTTTTTCAACACCGCTTCATGCTCCTCCTGTTTTTCAGAACGTTTCATGCTCCTCATATTTTTTACACCTTTAGAAGCACTTCATATTTTTCACACCTTTTGAAGCTCTTCATATGTTTCACACCTTTTCAGGCTCTTCATGATTTTCAACACGGCTTCATGCTCCTCCAATTTTTCACACCGTTTCATGCTCATCTCATTTTTGACACTTTTTGAAGCTCCTCATATTTTTGACACCTTTAGAAGCTCTTCATATTATTCACAAATTTTGAATCTCTTCAGATTTTTCACACCTTTTGAAGCTCTTCATATTTTTCACACGTTTTCAGGCTCTTCATGTTTTTCAACACCGCTTCATGCTCCTGCTATATTTCAGACCGTCTCATACTCCTCATATTTTTGACACGTTTTGAGGCTCTTCATATTTTTCACACCTTTTCAGGCTCTTCATGTTTTTGAACACCGCTTCATGCTCCTCCTATTTTTCAGACCGTTTAATGCTCCTCATAATTTTGACACCTTTTGAAGCTCTTCATATTTTTCACACGTTTTCAGGCTCTTCATGTTTTTCAACACCACTTCATGCTCCTCCTTTTTTGCTGACCATTTCATGCTCCTCATATTTTTGACACCTTATGAAGCTCTTCATATTTCTCACAGCTTTTCAGGCTCTTCATGTTTTTGAACACCACTTCATGCTCCTCCTATTTTTCAGATCGTTTCTTGCTCCTCATATTTTTGACACATTTTGAAGCTCTTCATATTTTTCATACCTTTTCAGGCTCTTCATGTTCCTATATTTCAGACCTTTTCATGCTCATGTAATTTTGACACCTTTTGAAGCTCTTCATATTTTTCACACCTTTTCAGGCTCTTCATGTTTTTAAACACAGCTTCATGCTCCTGCTATTTTTCAGAACGTTTCTTATTCTTTATATTTTTGACACGTTTTGAGGCTCTTCATATTTTTCACACCTTTTCACGCTCTTCATGTTTTTGAACAGCGCTTCATGCTCCTGCTATTTTTCAGACCGTTACATACTCCTCATATTTTTGACACGTTTTCAGGCTCTTCATGTTTTTCACACCTTTTCAGGCTTTTCACGAATTTGAACACCGTTTCATAATCCTCCTATTTTTCAGAACATTTCATGCTCATCATATTTTGACACCTTTTAAAGCTATTCATATTTTTCACACCTTTTCAGGCTCTTCATGTTTTTGAACACCGCTTCATGCTCCTCCTATTTTTCAGATCGTTTCATGCTCCTTATATATTTTACACCTTTTGAAGCTCTTCATATTTTTCACACCTTTTCAGGCTCTTCATGTTTTTGAACACCGCTTCATGCTCCTCCTATTTTTCAGACCGTTTCATGCTCCTCATATTTTTGACACCTTTTGAAGCTCTTCATATTTTTCACACCTTTTAAGGCTCTTCATGTTTTTCAACAAAACTTCATGATCCTCCTATTTTTCAGACCGTTTCATGCTCCTCATATATTCGACACCTTTGAAGCTCTTCATATAGTTCACACCTTTTCAGGCTCTTCTTGTTTTTCAACACCACTTCATTCTCCTCGTAATTTTTAGACCGTTTCATGCTCCTCATATTTTTGACACCTTTAGAACCTCTTCATATTTTACACACCTTTTCAGGCTCTTCATGTTTTTGAACACCATTTGATGCTCCTCATATTTTGCAACCGTTTCATTCTCCTCATATTTTTGACAACTTTTGAAGCTCTTCATATATTTCACACCTTTTCAGGCTTTTCATTATTTTCAACACCACTTCATGCTCCTCCTATTTTTCAGACCGTTTCATGCTCATCTCATTTTGACACCTGTTGAAGCTCTTCATATTTTTCGTATCTTTTGAAGCTTTTCATATTTTTCACACCTTTTCAGGCTCTTCATGATTTTCAACACCGCTTCATGCTCCTCCTCTTTTTCAGACTGTTTCATGCTCCTCATATTTTTGAAACCTTTAGAAGCTCTTCATATTTTTCACACCTTTTCAGGCTCTTCATGTTTTTCAACACCGCTTCATGCTCCTCCTCCTTTTCAGATCGTTTCGTGCTCATCTCATTTTGACACCTTTTGAAGTTCTTAATATTTTTCACATCTTTTGAAGCTCTTCATATTTTTCACACCTTTTCAGGCGCTTCATGATTTTCAACACAGCTGCATCCTCCTCTTTTTTTGAGACAGTTTCATGCTCTTCATATTTTTGAAACCTTTTGAAGCTTTTCATATTTTTCACACCTTTTTAAGCTCTTCATATATTTCACACCTTTTCAGGGTCTTTATACTGTTCAACACCACTTCATGCTCCTCCTATTTTTCAGACCGTTTCATGCTCATCTCATTTTGACGCCTTTTGAAGCTCTTCATATATTTCACACCTTTTCAGGATCTTTATATTGTTGAACACCGCTTCATGCTCCTCCTATTTTTCAGACCGTTTCATGCTCATCTCATTTTTCACACCATTTGAAGGTCTTCATATTTTTCACACCTTTTGAAGCTATTCATATTTTTCACATTTTTGAAGCTCTGCATATTTTTCACACCTTTTGAAGCTCTTCATATTTTTCACACATTTTCAGGCACTTCATGGTTTTCAACACCGCTTCATGCTCCTCCTATATTTCAAATCGTTTCATGCTCCTCATATTTTTGACTCCTTTTGAAGCTCCTAGTATTTTTCACACATTTTCAGGCTCTTCATGTTTTTCAACACCGCTTCATGCTCCTCCTATTTTTCAGACCATTTCTTGCTCCTCCTGGTTTTCACACCTTTTGAAGCTCTTCATATTTTTCACACCTTTTCAGCCTCTTCATCATTTTCAACACCGCTTCATGCTCCTCCTATTTTTCAGACCCTTTCATTCTCATCTCATTTTTGAAATCTTTTGAAGCTCTTCATATTTTTCATATTTTTGAAGCTCTTCATATTTTTCACATGTTTTAAGGCTCTTCATCTTTTTCAACACCACTTCATGCTCCTCCTATTTTTCAGACCCTTTCATGCTAATCTAATTTTTGACACTTTTTGAAGCTCTTCATGTTTTTCACACGTTTTCAGTCTCTGCATGTTTTTGAACACTGCGTCATGCTCCTTCTATTTTTCAGACCGTTTCATGCTCCTCATGTATTTCACATCTTTTGAAGCTATTCATATTTTGCACACCTTTTCAGCCTCTTCATGTTTTTCAAAACCACTTCACGCTCCTCCTGTTTTTCAGACCGTATTATGCTCCTCATATTTTTCACACCTTTTGAAGCTCTTCATATATTTCACACCTTTTCAGGCTCTTCATTTTTTTCAACACCACTTCATGCTCCTCCTATTTTTCAGACCGTTTCATGCTCATCTCATTTTTGACAACTTTCGAAGCTCTTCATATTTTTCACACCTTTTGAAGCTTTTCATATTTTTCACACATTTCAGGCTCTTCATGTTTTTGAATGCCGCTTCATGCTCCTCCTGTTTTTCAGACTATATCATGCTCCTCATATTTTTCACACCTTTTGGAGCTCTTCACATTTTTCACATCTTTTCAGGCTCTTCATGTTTTGAACACCATTTCATGCTCCTCCTATTTTTCAGACCGTTTCATGCTCTTCTAATTTTTGACACCTTTTGAAGCTCTTCATATCTTTCACACCTTTTGAAACTTTTCATATTTTTCACATTTTTGAAGCTCTTCATATTTTTCACACGTTTTCAGACTCTTCATGTTTTTCAACACCACTTCATGCTCCTCCTATTTTTCATAATGTTTCATGCTCCTCATATTTGTGACACCTTTAGAAGGTCTTCATATTTTTCACAACTTTTCAGGCTCCTCATGTTTTTCTGCACCACTTCATGCTCCTCCTCTTTTTCAGACCGTTTCATGCTCCTCATATTTTTGACACCTTTAGAAGCTATTCATATTTTCCACACCTTTTCAGTCTCTTCATTTTTTTCAACACCACTTCATGCTCCTTTTATTTTTCAGAACGTTTCATGCTCATCTCATTTTTGACACCTTTTGAAGCTCTTCATATTTTTCACACCTTTTGAAGCTCTTCATATTTTTCACACGTTTGCAAGCTCTTCATGTTTTTCAACAAAGTTTCATGCTGCTTCTATTTTTCAGACCGTTTCATGCTCTTCATATTTTTCACACCTTTTCAGGCTCTTCATGTTTTTCAACACCGCTTCATGCTCCTCCTGTTTTTCAGAACGTTTCATGCTCCTCATATTTTTTACACCTTTAGAAGCACTTCATATTTTTCACACCTTTTGAAGCTCTTCATATGTTTCACACCTTTTCAGGCTCTTCATGATTTTCAACACGGCTTCATGCTCCTCCAATTTTTCACACCGTTTCATGCTCATCTCATTTTTGACACTTTTTGAAGCTCCTCATATTTTTGACACCTTTAGAAGCTCTTCATATTATTCACAAATTTTGAATCTCTTCAGATTTTTCACACCTTTTGAAGCTCTTCATATTTTTCACACGTTTTCAGGCTCTTCATGTTTTTCAACACCGCTTCATGCTCCTGCTATATTTCAGACCGTCTCATACTCCTCATATTTTTGACACGTTTTGAGGCTCTTCATATTTTTCACACCTTTTCAGGCTCTTCATGTTTTTGAACACCGCTTCATGCTCCTCCTATTTTTCAGACCGTTTAATGCTCCTCATAATTTTGACACCTTTTGAAGCTCTTCATATTTTTCACACGTTTTCAGGCTCTTCATGTTTTTCAACACCACTTCATGCTCCTCCTTTTTTGCTGACCATTTCATGCTCCTCATATTTTTGACACCTTATGAAGCTCTTCATATTTCTCACAGCTTTTCAGGCTCTTCATGTTTTTGAACACCACTTCATGCTCCTCCTATTTTTCAGATCGTTTCTTGCTCCTCATATTTTTGACACATTTTGAAGCTCTTCATATTTTTCATACCTTTTCAGGCTCTTCATGTTCCTATATTTCAGACCTTTTCATGCTCATGTAATTTTGACACCTTTTGAAGCTCTTCATATTTTTCACACCTTTTCAGGCTCTTCATGTTTTTAAACACAGCTTCATGCTCCTGCTATTTTTCAGAACGTTTCTTATTCTTTATATTTTTGACACGTTTTGAGGCTCTTCATATTTTTCACACCTTTTCACGCTCTTCATGTTTTTGAACAGCGCTTCATGCTCCTGCTATTTTTCAGACCGTTACATACTCCTCATATTTTTGACACGTTTTCAGGCTCTTCATGTTTTTCACACCTTTTCAGGCTTTTCACGAATTTGAACACCGTTTCATAATCCTCCTATTTTTCAGAACATTTCATGCTCATCATATTTTGACACCTTTTAAAGCTATTCATATTTTTCACACCTTTTCAGGCTCTTCATGTTTTTGAACACCGCTTCATGCTCCTCCTATTTTTCAGATCGTTTCATGCTCCTTATATATTTTACACCTTTTGAAGCTCTTCATATTTTTCACACCTTTTCAGGCTCTTCATGTTTTTGAACACCGCTTCATGCTCCTCCTATTTTTCAGACCGTTTCATGCTCCTCATATTTTTGACACCTTTTGAAGCTCTTCATATTTTTCACACCTTTTAAGGCTCTTCATGTTTTTCAACAAAACTTCATGATCCTCCTATTTTTCAGACCGTTTCATGCTCCTCATATATTCGACACCTTTGAAGCTCTTCATATAGTTCACACCTTTTCAGGCTCTTCTTGTTTTTCAACACCACTTCATTCTCCTCGTAATTTTTAGACCGTTTCATGCTCCTCATATTTTTGACACCTTTAGAACCTCTTCATATTTTACACACCTTTTCAGGCTCTTCATGTTTTTCAACACCGCTTCATGCTCCTCCTATTTTTCAGACCGTTTCATGATCCTCATATTTTTGACACGTTTTGAAGCTGTTCATATTTTTCACACATTTTCACGCTCTTCATGTTTTTCAACACCGCTTCATGCTCCTATTTTTCAGACCGTTTCATGCTCCTCATATTTTTCACACCTTTTGAGCCTCTTCATATTTTTCACACCTTTTCAGGCTCTTCAAGAATTTGAACACCGTTTCATGATCCTCCTGTTTTTCAGAACGTTTCATGCTCCTCATATTTTTGACACCTTTTAAAGCTATTCATATTTTTCACACCTTTTCAAGCTCTTCATGATTTTCAACACCGCTTCATGCTCCTCCTTTTTTTCAGACTGTTTCATGCTCCTCATAATTTTGACACCTTTTGAAGCTCTTCATATTTTTCACAATTTTTCAGGTTCTTCATGTTTTTGAACACCACTTCATGCTCCTCATATTTTTCAGACCGTTTCATTCTCATCTCATTTTTGTCACCTTTTGAAGCTCTTCATATTTTTCACAGCTTTGAAGCTCTTCATATTATTCACACCTTTTCATTCTCTTCATGCTTTTCAACACCGCTTCATGTTTCTCCTATTTTTCAGACCGTTTCATGCTCCTCATGTATTTCACACCTTTTGAAGCTCTTCATATTTTGCACACCTTTTCAGGCTCTTTATGTTTTTCAACACCGCTTCATGCTCCTCCTGTTTTTCAGAACGTTTCATGCTCCTCATATTTTTTACACCTTTAGAAGCACTTCATATTTTTCACACCTTTTGAAGCTCTTCATATATTTCACACCTTTTCAGGCTCTTCATGATTTTCAACACGGCTTCATGCTCCTCCAATTTTTCACACCGTTTCATGCTCATCTCATTTTTGACACTTTTTGAAGCTCCTCATATTTTTGACACCTTTAGAAGCTCTTCATATTATTCACAAATTTTGAATCTCTTCAGATTTTTCACACCTTTTGAAGCTCTTCATATTTTTCACACGTTTTCAGGCTCTTCATGTTTTTCAACACCGCTTCATGCTCCTGCTATATTTCAGACCGTTTCATACTCCTCATATTTTTGACACGTTTTGAGGCTCTTCATATTTTTCACACCTTTTCAGGCTCTTCATGTTTTTGAACACCGCTTCATGCTCCTCCTATTTTTCAGACCGTTTAATGCTCCTCATAATTTTGACACCTTTTGAAGCTCTCATATTTTTCACACGTTTTCAGGCTCTTCATGTTTTTCAACACCACTTCATGCTCCTCCTTTTTTGCTGACCATTTCATTTTCCTCATATTTTTGACACCTTATGAAGCTCTTCATATTTCTCACAGCTTTTCAGGCTCTTCATGTTTTTGAACACCACTTCATGCTCCTCCTATTTTTCAGATCGTTTCTTGCTCCTCATATTTTTGACACCTTTTGAAGCTCTTCATATTTTTCATACCTTTTCAGGCTCTTCATGTATTTAACAACGCTTCATGCTCCTCCTATTTTTCAGACCGTTTCATATTCCTCATATTTTTGACACGTTTTGTGGCTCTTCATATTTTTCACACCTTTTCAGGCTCTTCATGTTTTTAAACCCCGATTTATGCTCCTCCTATATTTCAGATCATTTAATGCTCCTCATAATTTTGACACCTTTTGAAGCTCTTCATATTTTTCACCCCTTTTCAGGCTCTTCATGTTTGTCAAAACCGCTTCATGCTCCTCCTATTTTTCAGACCGTTTCATGCTCATCTCATTTTTGAAAGCGTTTGAAGCTCTTCATATTTTTCACACCTTTAGAAGCTATTCATATTTTTCACACGTTTTCAGGCTCTTCATGTTTTTCAACACTGCTTCTTGCTCCTCCTATTTTTCAGACCGTTTCATGCTCCTCATATTTTTTCACCTTTTGAAGCTCTTCATATTTTTCTGAACTTTTCAGGCTCCTAATGTTTTTGAACATCGCTTCCTGCTCCTCCTATTTTTCAGACCGTTTCATGCTCCTCATATTTTTTCACCTTTAGAAGCTCTTCATATTTTTCACAACTTTTCAGGCTCTTCATGTTTTTGAACTTCGTTTCATGCTCCTCATATTTTTCAGACCGTTTCATGCTCCTCATATTTTTTCACCTTTTGAAGCTCTTCATATTTTTCACAACTTTTCAGGCTCTTCATGTTTTGAACTTCGCTTCATGCTCCTCATATTTTTCAGACCGTTTCATGTTCCTCATATTTTTGACACCTTTTGAAGATCTTCATATTTTTCACACCTTTTGAAGCTCTTCATAGTTTTCACCTTTTTGAAGCTCTTCATATTTTTCTCTCGTTTTCACGCTCTTCATGATTTTCAACACCGCTTCATGGTCCTCCTATTTTTCAGGCCGTTTAATGCTCATCTCATTTTCGACACCTTTTGAAGCTGTTCATATTTTTCACACCTTTTGAAGCTCTTCATATTTTTGACATTTTTGAAGCTCTTCATATTCTTCACAACTTTTCAGGCTCTTCATGTTTTTGAACACCGTTTTATAATCCTCCTATTGTTCAGACCGTTTCATGCTCCTCATATTTTTGCACCTTTTGAAGATCTTCATATTTTTCACACCTTTTGAAGCTCTTCATAATTTTCACCTTTTTGAAGCTCTTCATATTTTTCTCTCGTTTTCACGCTCTTCATGATTTTCACCACCGCTTCATGGTCCTCCTATTTTTCAGGCCGTTTAATGCTCATCTCATTTTTGACACCTTTTGAAGCTGTTCATGTTTTTCACACCTTTTGAAGCTATTCATATTTTTGACATTTTTGAAGCTCTTCATATTTTTCACACATTTTCAGGCTTTTCATGTTTTTTCACGCCGCTTCATGCTCCTCCTGTTTTTCAGACCGTTCATGCTCCTCATATTTTTGACATCTTTTGAAGCTCTTCATATTTTTCACACCTTTTCAGGCTCTTCATGTTTTTCAACACCATTTCATGCTCCTCCTATTTTTCAGACCGTTTCATGCTGCTCCTATTTTTCAGACCGTTTCATGCTCCTCATATTTTTGACACTTTTTGAAGCTCTTCATATTTTACAAACCTTTTCAGGCTCTTCATGTTTTTGGCACCGCTTCATGCTCCTCCTATTTTTCAGACAGTTTCATGCTCCTCCTATTTTTGAGACCGTTTCAGGCTCCTCATATTTTGACACGTTTTGATGCTCTTCATATTTTTCACACCTTTTAAGGCTCTTCATGTTTCTCAACACAACTTCATGCTCCTCCTATTTTTCAGACCCTTTCATGCTAATCTAATTTTTGACACCCTTTGAAGCTCTTCATATGTTTCACACCTTTTGAAGCTCTTCATATTTTTCACAACTTTTCAGGCTCTTCACCTTGTTGAACACCGCTTCATGCTCCTCCTATTTTTCAGAACTTTTCATGCTCCTCATATATTTGAAACCTTTTGAAGCTCTTCATCTTTTTCACACCTTTTCAAGCTCTTCATGTATTTGAATACCGGTTCATGCTACTCCTATTTTTCAGACCGTTTCTTGCTCCTCATATTTTTGACACCTTTTGAAGCTCTTCATATTTTTCACACCTTTTGAGGCTCTTCATGATTTTCAACACCGTTTCATGTTCCTCCTTTTTATCAGACCATTTCATGCTCCTCATATTTTTGAAACCTTTTGAAGGTCTTCATATTTTCCCACCTTTTAAGGCTTTTCATGTTTTTCAACACCGCTACACGCTCCTCCTAATTTTCAGACTGTTTCATGCTCCTCATATTTTTCACACCTTTTGAAGCTGTTCATATTTTGCACACCTTTTCAGGCTCTTCATGTTTTTCAACACCGCTTCATGATCCTCCTATTTTTCGGACCGTTTCATGCTCCTCATATTTTTGACACCTTTTGAAGCTCTTCATATTTTTCACACCTTTTGAAGCTCTTCATATTTTTCACACCTTTTCAGGCTCTTCATGTTTTTGAACACCGCTTCATGCTCCTCCTATTTTTCAGACCGTTTCTTGCACATCTGATTTTTGACACCTTTTGAAGCTCTTCATATTTTTCACACCTTTTCAAGCTCTTTATATTTTTCACACCTTTTCAGGCTCTTTGTGATTTTAAACCCGGCCTCATGCTCCTCCTATTTTCACACCGTTTCATGCTCATCTCATTTTTGACACGTTTTGAAACTCCTCATATTTTTTACACCTTTAGAAGCCCTTCATAATTTTCACAACTTTTCAGGCTCTTCATGTTTTTCAACACCGCTTCATGCTCCTCCTATGTTTCAGAGCGTTTCATCTTCCTCATATTTTTGACACCTTTTGAAGCTCTTCATATTTTTCACACCTTTTCAGGCTCTTCATGTTTTTCAACACCGCTTCATGCTCCTCCTATTTTTCATACCGTTTCATGCTCCTCATAAATTTGACACCTTTTGAAACTCTTCGAATTTTTCACAACTTTTCAGGTTCTTCTTGTTTTTGAACATCGCTTCATGCTCCTCCTATTTTTCAGACCGTTTAATGCTCCTCATGTATTTCACACCTTTTGAAGCTCTTCATGCTTTTCACACATTTTCAGTCTCTACATATTTTTCCACACCTCTTCATGCTTCTCCTATTTTTCAGACCGTTTCATGCTCCTCATGTATTTCACACCTTTTGAAGCTCTTCATATTTTTCTCACCTTTTCAGGCTCTTCATGTTTTTGATCACTGTTTCATGCTTCTCCTATTTTTCAGACCGTTTCATGCTCCTCATATTTTTGACACCTTTGGAAGCTCTTCATATTTTTCATACCTTTTGAAGCTCTTCATATTTTTCACACCATTTCAGGCTCTTCATGTTTTTCTACACCGTTACCTGCTGCTTCTATTTCTCAGATCATTTCATGCTCCTCATATTTTTCACACCTTTTGAAGCTCTTCATATTTTTCACACCTTTTCAGGTTCTTCATGTTTTTCAACACCGCTTCATGCTCCTCCTATTTTTCAGACCGTTTCATGCTCCTCATAAATTTGACACCTTTTGAAACTCTTCATATTTTTCACAACTTTTCAGGCTCTTCTTGTTTTTGAACATCGCTTCATGCTCCTCCTATTTTTCAGACCGTTTAATGCTCCTCATGTATTTCACACCTTTTGAAGCTCTTCATATTTTTCACACCTTTTCAGGCTCTTCATGTTTTTCAACACCGTTTCATGCTGCTTCTCTTTTTCAGACCGTTTCATGCCCTTCATATTTTTCACACCTTTTCAGACTCTTCATGTTTTTGAACACAGCTTCATGCTCCGCCTATTTTTCATACCGTTTCATGCTCCTCATATTTTTGACACCTTTTGAAGCTTTTCATAATTTTCACAACTTTTCAGGCTCTTCAGTTTTTCAACACCGCTTCATGCTCCTATTATTTTTCACACCGTTTAATGCTCATCTCATTTTTGACACCTTTTGAAGCTTTTCATATTTTTCACAACTTTTCAGGCTCTTCAGTTTTTCAACACCACTTCATGCTCCTCCTATTTGTCAGACCATTTAATGCTCATCTCATTTTTGACATCTTTTGAAGCTCTTCATATTTTTCACACCTTTTGAAGCTCTTCATAATTTTCACACCTTTTCAGGCTCTTCATGTTTTTGATCACTGTTTCATGCTCCCCCTATTTTTCAAACAGTTTCATGCTCATCTCATTTTTGACACCTTTTGAAGCTCTTCATATTTTTCACACCTTTTGAAGCTCTTCATATTTTTCACACGTTTTCAGGCTCTTCATGTTTTTCAACACCGTTACATGCTGCTTCTATTTTTCAGACCGTTTCATGCTCTTCATATTTTTTACACCTTTTCAGACTCTTCATGTTTTTGAACACAGCTTCATGCTCCTCCTATTTTTCAGACCGTTTCATGCTCCTTATATTTTTGACACCTTTTGAAACTCTTCATATTTTTCACATCTTTTCACGATCTTCATGTTTTTCAACACCGTTTCATGCTCCTCCTTTTTTTCAGACCGTTTCATGCTCCTCATATATTCGACACATTTTGAAGCTCTTCATATAGTTCACACCTTTTCAGGCTCTTCATGTTTTTCAACACCACTTCATTCTCCTCGTATTTTTAAGACCGTTTCATGCTCCTCATATTATTGACACCTTTAGAACCTCTTCATAATTAACACACCTTTTCAGGCTCTTCATGTTTTTCAACACCGCTTCATGCTCCTCCTATTTTCAGGCCGTTTTATGCTCCTCATATTTTTGAAACCGTTAGAAGCTCTTCATATTTTTCACACCTTTTCAGGCTCTTCAAGTTTTTCAACACCGCTTCATGCTCCTCCTATTTTTCAAACCGTTTCATGCTCATCTCATTTTTGACACCTTTTGAAGCTCTTCATATTTTTCACATCTTTTGAAGCTCTTTATACTTTTCACACATTTTCAGGCTCTTCATGTTTTTCAACACCCCTTCTTGCTCCGCCTATTTTTCAGAACGTTTCATGCTCCTCATATTTTTGACACCTTTTGAAGCTCTTCATATTTCTCACACCTTTTCAGGCTCTTCATGTTTTTCAACACCGTTTCATGCTCCTTCTATTTTTCTGACTGTTTCATGCTCCTAATATTTTTGACACGTTTTGAAGCTCTTCATATTTTCACAACTTTTCAGTCTCTTCATGTTTTTGAACACAGCTTCATGCTCCTCCTATTTTTCAGGCCGTTTCATGCTCCTCATATTTCTCACACCTTTTGAGGCTCTTATTTTTCACACATTTTCAGGCTCTTCATGTTTTTGAACACCATTTCATGCTCCTCCTATTTTGCAGACCGTTTCATGCTCCTCATATTTTTGACACCTTTTGAAGCTCTTCATATATTTCACACCTTTTCAGGCTTTTCATTTTTTTGAACACCACTTCATGCTCCTCCTATTTTTCAGACCGTTTCATGCTCATCTCATTTTGACACCTTTTGAAGCTCTTCATATATTTCACACCTTTTCAGGCTCTTCATGTTTTGAACAGAGCTTCATGCTCCTCCTATTTTTCAGACCGTTTCATGCTCCTCAAATTTTTGACGCCTTTTGAAGCTCTTCATATTTTTCACACCTTTTCAGGCTCTTCATGTCTTTCAACATGACTTCATGCTCTTCGTATTTTTCAAACCGTTTCATGCCCCTCATAACTTTGACACCTTTTGAAGCTCTTCATATTTTTCACACTTTTCAGGCTCTTCATGTTTTTCAACACCACTTCATGCTCCTCCTATTTTTCAGACTGTTTCATGCTCCTCATAATTTTGACACCCTTAGAATCTCTTCATATTTTTCACGCCTTTTCAGGCTCTTCATGATTTTCAACACCGCTTCATGCTCCTCGTATTTTTCAGAGCGTTTCATGCTCATCTCATTTTTGACAGCTTTTGAAGCTCTTCATATTTTCCACACCTTTTGAAGCTCTTCATATTTTTCATATTTTTGAAGCTCTTCATATTTTCACACGTTTTCAGACTCTTCATGATTTTCAACAACGCTTCAGGATCCTGCAATTTTTCAGACCGTTTCATGCTCCTCATATTTTTGACAGGTTATGAGGCTTTTCATACTTTTCACAGCTTTTCAGGCTATTCATGTTTTTGAACACTGCTTCATGGTCCTCCTATTTTTCAGACCGTTTCATGCTCATCTCATTTTGACACCTTTTGAAGCTCTTCATATTTTTCACACCTTTTCAGGCTCTTCATGATTTTCAACAGCACTTCATGCTCCTCCTATTTTTCAGACCCTTTCATGCTCATCTCATTTTTGACACCTTTTGAAGCTCTTCATATTTTTCACACCTTTTGAGCTCGTCATATTTTATATATTATTGAAGCTTTTCATATTTTCACACGTTTTCAGACTCTTCTTGTTTTTCAACACTGCTTTATGCTCCTCCTATTTTTCACACCGTTTCATGCTCCTCATATTTTTGACACCTTTTAAAGCTCTTCATTTTTCTCACACCTTTTCAGGCTCTTCATGTTTTTCAACAGCGCTTCATGCTCCTTTTATTTTTCAGAGAGTTTCATGCACCTCAAGTATTTCACACCTTTTGAAGCTCTTCATATTTTTCACACTTTTTCAGGCTCTTCATGTTTTTCCACACCACTCCATGCTTCTCCTATTTTTCAGCCCGTTTCATGCTCCTCATGTATTTCACACCGTTTGAAGCTCTCCATATTTTTCACACCTTTTCAGGCTCTTCATGTTTTTCATCACCGTTTCATGCTCCTCCTATTTTTCAGACCTTTTCATACTCCTCATATTTTTCAAACCTTTTGAAGCTCTTCATAATTTTCACAACTTTTCAGGCTCTTCAGTTTTTCAACACCGCTTCATGCTCCTCCTATTTTTCAGACCGTTTCATGCTCATCTCAATTTTGACAGCTTTTGAAGCTCTTCATATAGTTCACACCTTTTCAGGCTCTTCATGTTTTTGAACACCTCTTCATGCTCCTCTTATTTTTCAGACCGTTTCATGCTCCTCATATTTTTGACAACTTTCGAAGTTTTTCGTATTTTTCACACCTTTTCAGGCTCTTCAAGTTTATCAACACCACTTCATGCTCCTCGTTTTTTGTAGACCGTTTCATGCTCCTCATATTTTTGACACCTTTTGATGCTCTTCATATTTTTCACAACTTTTCAGGCTCTTCATTTTTCAACACCGCTTCATGCTCCTCCTATTTTTCAGACCGTTTCATGCTCATCTCATTTTTGACACCTTTTGAAGCTTTTCATATTTTTCACAACTTTTCAGGCTCTTCATGTTTTTGAACACCGCTTCATGCTCCTCCTATTTTTCAGAGAGTTTCATGCTCCTCATGTATTTCACACCTTTTGAAGCTCTTCATATTATTAACACCTTTTCAGACTCTTCATATTTTTCCACACCACTTCATGCTTCTCTTATTTTTCAGACCGTTTCATGCTCCTGATGTATTTCAAACCTTTGAAACTCTTCATAATATTCACACGTTTTCAGGCTCTTCATGTTTTTGATCACCGTTTCATTCTCCTCCTATTTTTCAGACCGTTTCATGCTGCTCATATATTTGACACCATTTGAAGCTCTTCATATATTACACACCTTTTTAGGCTCCTCATTTTTTTGAACACCACTTCATGCTCCTCCTATTTGTCAGACCATTTAATGCTCATCTCATTTTTGACACCTTTTGAAGCTCTTCATATTTTTCACACCTTTGGAAGCTCTTCATATTTTTCACACCTTTTCAGGCTCTGCATGTTTTTGAACACAGCTTCATGTTCCTCCTATTTTTCAGACCGTTTCATGCTCCTCATATATTTGACACCTTTTGAAGCTCTTCATATTTTTCACACCTTTTGAAGCTCTTCATATTTTTCACACATTTTCAGGCTCTTCATGTTTTTCAACACCGCTTCATGCTCCTTCTATTTTTCAGACCGTTTCATGCTCCTCATATTTTTGACACCTTTTGAAGGTCTTCATATTTTTCACACCTTTTCAGGCTATTCATGTTTTGAACACCGCTTCATGCTCCTCCTATTTTTCAGACCGTTTCATGCTCCTCATATTTTTGACACGGTTTGAAGCTCTTCCTATTTTTCACACCTTTTCAGGCTCTTCAGGTTTTTCAAGACCGTTTCATGTTCCTCCTATTTTTCAGATCTTTTCATGCTACTCCTATCTTTCAGACCGTTTCATGGTCCTCATATTTTTGACACCTTTTAAAGCTCTTCATATTTTTCACACGTTTTCAGGCTCTTCATGTTTTTGAACACCGTTTCATGCTCCTCCTATTTTTCAGACCGTTTCATGCTCCTCATATTTTTCACACCTTTTGAAGCTCTTCATATTTTTCACACCTTTTCAGGCTCTTCATGTTTTTCAACACCGCTTCACTCTCCTCCTATTTTTGAGACCGTTTCATGCTCCTCATATCTTTGACAACTTTTGGAGCTCTTCATATTTTTCACATGTTTTCAGGCTCTCCAAGTTTTTGAACACCGCTTCATGCTCCTCCTGTTTTTGAGACCGTTTCATACTCCTCATATTTTTGACACTTTTGGAAGCTCTTAATATTTTTCACACATTTTCAGGCTCTTCGTGTTTTTCAACACCACTTCATGCTCCTCCTATTTTTCAGACAGTTGCATGCTCATCTCATTTTTGACACGTTTTGAAGCTCTTCATATATTCCACACCTTTTGAAGCTCTTCATATTTTTCACACCTTTTCATTCTCTTCTTGTTTTTCAACACCGTTTCATGCTACTCTTATGTTTCAGACCGTTTCATGCTCCTCATATATTTGACACCTTTTGAAGCTCTTCATATTTTTCACACCTTTTGAAGCTCTTCATATTTTTCACACTTTTTCAGGCTCTTCATTTTTTTCAACACCGCTTCATGCTCCTCCTATTTTTCAGACCGTTTCATGCTCCTCATATTTTTGACACATTTTGAAGGTCTTCATATTTTTCACACCTTTTCAGGCTATTCATGTTTTGAACACCGCTTCATGCTCCTCCTATTTTTCAGACCGTTTCATGCTCCTCATATTTTTGACACCTTTTGAAGCTCTTCATATTTTTCACACCTTTTGAAGCTTTTCATATTTTTCACACCTTTTCAGGCTCTTCAGGTTTTTCAAGACCGTTTCATGTTCCTCCTATTTTTCAGATCTTTTCATGCTACTCCTATCTTTCAGACCGTTTCATGGTCCTCATATTTTTGACACCTTTTAAAGCTCTTCATATTTTTCACACGTTTTCAGGCTCTTCATGTTTTTGAACACCGCTTCATGCTCCTCCTATTTTTCAGACCGTTTCATGCTCCTCATATTTTTCACACCTTTTGAATCTCTTCATATTTTTCACACCTTTTCAGGCTCTTCATGTTTTTCAACACCGCTTCACTCTCCTCCTATTTTTGAGACCGTTTCATGCTCCTCATATTTTTGACACCTTTTGAAGCTCTTCATATTTTTCACACATTTTCAGGTTCTTCATGTTTTTCAGCACCGCTTCATGCTCTTCCTATTTTTCAGACCGTTTCATGCCCTTCATATTTTTGATACCTTTTGAAACTCTTCATATTTTTCACACCTTTTCAGGCTCTTCATGTTTTCAACACCATTTCATGCTTGTGCTATTTTTCATAGCGTTTCATGCTCCTCATATTTTTGACACCTTTTGAAGCTCTTCATATATTTCACACCTTTTCAGGCTCTTCAAGTTTTTGAACACCGTTTCATGCTACTCCTATTTTTGACACCTTTTGAAGCTCTTCATATTTTTCACACCTTTTCAGGCTCTTCATGTATTTGATCACCGTTTCATGCTACCCCTATTTTTCAGACCGTTTCTTTCTCCTCACATTTTTGACACCTTTTGAAGCACTTCATATTTTTCACACCTTTTGCAGCACTTCATATTTCTCACAGCATTTCAGTCTTTTCATGTTTTTCAACACTACTTCATGTTCCTCCTATTTTTCAGACTGTTTCATGCTCCTCATATTTTTGACACCTTTTGAAGCTCTCCTTATTTTTCACAACTTTTCAGGCTCTTCATGTTTTTCAACACCGCTTCATGATCCTCCTATTTTTCAGACCGTTTCATGCTCCTCATATTTTTCACACCTTTTCAAGCTCTTCATATTTTTCACATCTTTTCAGGCTCTTCATGTTTTTGAACACAGCTTAATCCTCCTCCTATTTTTCAGACCGTTTCATGCTCCCATATTTTTCACACCTTTTCAAGCTTTTCATATTTTTCACACCTTTTCAGTCTCTTCATGTTTTTGAACACCGTTTCATGCTCCTCATATTTTTCAGACCGTTTCAAGCTCCTCATATTTTTGACACCTTTTGAAGCTCTTCATATTTTTCACACCTTTTCAGGCTCTTCATGTTTTTCAACACCGCTTCATGCTCCTCCTATTTTTCACACCCTTTCATGCTCCTCATATTTTTGACATCTTTTGAAACTCTTCATATTTTTCACACCTTTTCAGGCTCATCATGTTTTTGAACACTGCTTCTTGCTCCTCCTATTTTTCAGACTGATTCATGCTCCTCATATTTTTGACACCTTTTGAATCTCTTCATTTATTTCACACGATTTCAGGCTCTTCATGTTTTTCAACACCGTTTAATTCTCCTCCTATTTTTCAGACCGTTTCATGCTCCTCATATATTTGACACCTTTTGAAGCTCTTCATATTTTTCCCACCTTTTGAAGCTCTTCATATTTTTCACACATTTTCAGGCTCTTCATGTTTTTCAACACCGCTTCATGCTCCTCCTATTTTTCAGACCGTTTCATGCTCTTCATATTTTTGACACGGTTTGAAGCTCTTCCTATTTTTCACACCTTTTCAGGCTCTTCAGGTTTTTCAAGACCGTTTCATGTTCCTCCTATTTTTCAGATCTTTTCATGCTACTCCTATCTTTCAGACCGTTTCATGGTCCTCATATTTTTGACACCTTTTAAAGCTCTTCCTATTTTTCACACGTTTTCAGGCTCTTCATGTTTTTGAACACCGCTTCATACTCCTCCTATTTTTCAGACCGTTTCATGCTCCTCATATTTTTCACACCTTTTGAAGCTCTTCATATTTTTCACACCTTTTCAGGCTCTTCATGTTTTTCAACACCGCTTCACTCTCCTCCTATTTTTGAGACCGTTTCATGCTCCTCATATTTTTGACAACTTTTGGAGCTCTTCATATTTTTCACATGTTTTCAGGCTCTCCAAGTTTTTGAACACCGCTTCATGCTCCTCCTATTTTTGAGACCGTTTCATACTCCTCATATTTTTGACACTTTTGGAAGCTCTTAATATTTTTCACACATTTTCAGGCTCTTCGTGTTTTTCAACACCACTTCATGCTCCTCCTATTTTTCAGACAGTTGCATGCTCATCTCATTTTTGACACCTTTTGAAGCTCTTCATATATTCCACACCTTTTGAAGCTCTTCATATTTTTTACACCTTTTCATTCTCTTCTTGTTTTTCAACACCGTTTCATGCTACTCTTATGTTTCAGACCGTTTCATGCTCCTCATATTATTGACACCTTTTGAAGCTCTTTATATTTGTCACACCGTTTCAGGCACTTCATGTTTTTCAACACCGCTTCATGCTCCTCCTATTTTTCAGACCGTTTCAGGCTCCTCCTATTTTTCAGACTGTTTCATGCACCTCTTATTATTGACACCTTTTGAAGCTCTTCATATATTTCACACCTTTCCGGCTCTTCATGTTTTTCAACACCGCTTCATGCTTCTCCTATTTTTGAGACCCTTTCATTCCCCACGTATTTTTGACATCTTATGAAGCTCATCATATTTTTCCTCACGTTTTCAGGCTCTTCATGTTTTTCAACACCATTTCACGCTCCTCCTATTTTTGAGACCGTTTCATGCTCCTCATATTTTTGACAACTTTTGAAGCTCTTCATATTTTTCACACTTTTTCAGGCTCTCCAAGTTTTTGAACACGGCTTCATGCTCCTCTTATTTTTGAGACCGTTTCATGCTCCTCATATTTTTGAAACGTTTTGAAGCTCTTCATATTTTTTACACCGTTTCAGGCTCTTCATGTTTTTGAACACCTCTTCATGCTCCTCCTATTTTTCAGACCATTTCATGCTCCTCATATTTTTCACAACTTTTGAAGCTCTTCATATTTTTCACAACTTTTCAGGCTCTTCATGTTTTTGAACACCTCTTTATGCTCCCCCTTTTTTCAGACCGTTTCATGCTCCTCATATTTTTGACACCTTTTGAAGCTCTTCATATTTTTCACACCTTTTCAGGCTCTTCACCTTTTTGAACACTGCTTCATGCTCCTCCTATTTTTCAGACCGTTTCATATTCCTCATATTTTTCACACCTTTTGAAGCTCTCCATATCTTTCAAACCTTTTCAGGCTCTTCATGTTTTTGAACACCGCTTCATGCTCCTCCTATTTTTCAGACCGTTTCATGCTCCTCATATTTTTGACACCTGTTGAAGCTCTCCATATCTATCAAACCTTTTCAGGCTCTTCATATTTTTGAACAGCGCTTCATGCTCCTCCTATTTTTCAGACCGTTTCATGCTCCTCATATTTTTCACACCTTTTGAAGCTCTTCATATATTTCAAACCTTATCAGGCTCTTCATGTTTTTCAACACCACTTCATGCTTCTTCTATTTTTCAGACCGTTTCATGCTCCTCATATTATTCACACTTTTAAGCTCTTTATATTTGTCACACCTTTTCAGGCTCTTCATGTTTTTCAACACCGCGTCATGTTCCTCCTATTTTTCAGACCGTTTCATGCTCCTCCTATTTTTCTAACTGTTTCATGCAACTCTTATTATTGACACCTTTTGAAGCTCTTCATATTTTTCACACATTTTCCGGCTCTTCATATTTTTGAACACCACTTCATGCTCCTCCTATTTTTCAGACCGTTTCATGCTCCTCATATTTTTCACACATTTTGAAACTCTTCATATTTTTCACACCTTTTCAGGCTCTTCATGTTTTTGAACACCGCTTCATGCTCCTTCATTTTTCAGACCGTTACATGTTCCTCATATTTTTGACACCTTTTGAAGCTCCTCCTATTTTTCACACCTTTTCAGGCTCTTCATGTTTTTGAACACCGCTTCATGCTCCTTCATTTTTCAGACCGTTACATGGTCATCATATTTTTGACACCTTTTAAAGCTCTTCATATTTTTCACACATTTTCAGGTTCTTCATGTTTTTCAGCACCGCTTCATGCTCTTCCTATTTTTCAGACCGTTTCATGCCCTTCATATTTTTGATACCTTTTGAAACTCTTCATATTTTTCACACCTTTTCAGGCTCTTCATGTTTTCAACATCATTTCATGCTTGTGCTATTTTTCATAGCGTTTCATGCTCCTCATATTTTTGACACCTTTTGAAGCTCTTCATATATTTCACACCTTTTCAGGCTCTTCAAGTTTTTGAACACCGTTTCATGCTACTCCTATTTTTGACACCTTTTGAAGCTCTTCATATTTTTCACACCTTTTCAGGCTCTTCATGTATTTGATCACCGTTTCATGCTACCCCTATTTTTCAGACCGTTTCTTTCTCCTCACATTTTTGACACCTTTTGAAGCACTTCATATTTTTCACACCTTTTGCAGCACTTCATATTTCTCACAGCATTTCAGTCTTTTCATGTTTTTCAACACTACTTCATGTTCCTCCTATTTTTCAGACTGTTTCATGCTCATCATATTTTTGACACCTTTTGAAGCTCTCCTTATTTTTCACAACTTTTCAGGCTCTTCATGTTTTTCAACACCGCTTCATGATCCTCCTATTTTTCAGACCGTTTCATGCTCCTCATATTTTTCACACCTTTTCAAGCTCTTCATATTTTTCACATCTTTTCAGGCTCTTCATGTTTTTGAACACAGCTTAATCCTCCTCCTATTTTTCAGACCGTTTCATGCTCCCATATTTTTCACACCTTTTCAAGCTTTTCATATTTTTCACACCTTTTCAGTCTCTTCATGTTTTTGAACACCGTTTCATGCTCCTCATATTTTTCATACCGTTTCAAGCTCCTCATATTTTTGACACCTTTTGAAGCTCTTCATATTTTTCACACCTTTTCAGGCTCTTCATGTTTTTCAACACCGCTTCATGCTCCTCCTATTTTTCACACCCTTTCATGCTCCTCATATTTTTGACATCTTTTGAAACTCTTCATATTTTTCACACCTTTTCAGGCTCATCATGTTTTTGAACACTGCTTCTTGCTCCTCCTATTTTTCAGACTGATTCATGCTCCTCATATTTTTGACACCTTTTGAATCTCTTCATTTATTTCACACGATTTCAGGCTCTTCATGTTTTTCAACACCGTTTAATTCTCCTCCTATTTTTCAGACCGTTTCATGCTCCTCATATATTTGACACCTTTTGAAGCTCTTCATATTTTTCACACCTTTTGAAGCTCTTCATATTTTTCACACATTTTCAGGCTCTTCATGTTTTTCAACACCGCTTCATGCTCCTCCTATTTTTCAGACCGTTTCATGCTCCTCATATTTTTGACACCTTTTGAAGGTCTTCATATTTTTCACACCTTTTCAGGCTATTCATGTTTTGAACACCGCTTCATGCTCCTCCTATTTTTCAGACCGTTTCATGCTCTTCATATTTTTGACACGGTTTGAAGCTCTTCCTATTTTTCACACCTTTTCAGGCTCTTCAGGTTTTTCAAGACCGTTTCATGTTCCTCCTATTTTTCAGATCTTTTCATGCTACTCCTATCTTTCAGACCGTTTCATGGTCCTCATATTTTTGACACCTTTTAAAGCTCTTCCTATTTTTCACACGTTTTCAGGCTCTTCATGTTTTTGAACACCGCTTCATACTCCTCCTATTTTTCAGACCGTTTCATGCTCCTCATATTTTTCACACCTTTTGAAGCTCTTCATATTTTTCACACCTTTTCAGGCTCTTCATGTTTTTCAACACCGCTTCACTCTCCTCCTATTTTTGAGACCGTTTCATGCTCCTCATATTTTTGACAACTTTTGGAGCTCTTCATATTTTTCACATGTTTTCAGGCTCTCCAAGTTTTTGAACACCGCTTCATGCTCCTCCTATTTTTGAGACCGTTTCATACTCCTCATATTTTGACACTTTTGGAAGCTCTTAATATTTTTCACACATTTTCAGGCTCTTCGTGTTTTTCAACAACACTTCATGCTCCTCCTATTTTTCAGACAGTTGCATGCTCATCTCATTTTTGACACCTTTTGAAGCTCTTCATATATTCCACACCTTTTGAAGCTCTTCATATTTTTTACACCTTTTCATTCTCTTCTTGTTTTTCAACACCGTTTCATGCTACTCTTATGTTTCAGACCGTTTCATGCTCCTCATATTATTGACACCTTTTGAAGCTCTTTATATTTGTCACACCGTTTCAGGCACTTCATGTTTTTCAACACCGCTTCATGCTCCTCCTATTTTTCAGACCGTTTCAGGCTCCTCCTATTTTTCAGACTGTTTCATGCACCTCTTATTATTGACACCTTTTGAAGCTCTTCATATATTTCACACCTTTCCGGCTCTTCATGTTTTTCAACACCGCTTCATGCTTCTCCTATTTTTGAGACCCTTTCATTCCCCACGTATTTTTGACATCTTATGAAGCTCATCATATTTTTCCTCACGTTTTCAGGCTCTTCATGTTTTTTAACACCATTTCACGCTCCTCCTATTTTTGAGACCGTTTCATGCTCCTCATATTTTTGACAACTTTTGAAGCTCTTCCTATTTTTCACACCTTTTCAGGCTCTTCAGGTTTTTCAAGACCATTTCATGTTCCTCCTCTTTTTCAGACCTTTTCATGCTACTCCTATCTTTCAGACCGTTTCATGCTCCTCATTTTTTTGACACCTTTGTAAGCTCTTCTTATTTTTCACACCTTTTCAGGCTCTTCATGTTTTTCAACATCGCTTCATGCTCCTCCTATTTCTCAGAACGTTTCATGCTCCTCATATTTTTGACACCTTTTAAAGCTCTTCATATTTTTCACACCTTTTCAGGCTCTTCATGTTTTTGAACACCGCTTCATGCTCCTCGTATTTTTCAGACATTTTCATGCTCCTCATGTTTTTAACACCATTTGAAACCCTTCATATTTTTCACACCTTTTCAGGCACTTCATATTTTTGAACACCGCTTCATGCTCCTCCTATTTTTCAGACAGTTTCATTCTCCTCATATTTTGACATCTTTTGAAGCTCTTCATATTTTTCTCACGTTTTCAGGCTCTTTATGTTTTTCAACACCCCTTCACGCTCCTCCTATTTTTGAGGCCGTTTCATGCTCCTCATATTTTGGACACCTTTTGAAGCTCTTCATATATTTCTCACCTTTTCAGGCTCTTCATGTTTTCCAACACCGCTTCATGCTCCTCCTATTTTTCACACCTTTTAAAGCTCTTCATATTTTTCACATCTTTTCAGTCTCTTCTTGTTTTGCAACACTGCTTCATGCTCCTCCTATTTTTCAGACGGTTTCATGGTCATCACATTTTTCACACCTTTTGAAGCTCTTTATATTTTTCACACCTTTTCAGGCTCTTCTTGTTTTTCAACACCGCTTCATGCTCCTCCTATTTTTCAGACGGTTTCATGGTCCTCATA
This sequence comes from Dama dama, assembly GCF_033118175.1. Classification (NCBI taxonomy): domain Eukaryota; kingdom Metazoa; phylum Chordata; class Mammalia; order Artiodactyla; family Cervidae; genus Dama; species Dama dama. The sequence continues at coordinate 337,137 of NW_026870919.1, forward strand.
TTTTTCACACCTTTTGAAGCTCTTCATATTTTTCCACCTTTTCAGGCTCGTCATGTTTTTGAACACCGTTTCATTCTCCACCTATTTTTCAGACCGTTTCATGCTCCTCATAATTTTGACACCTTTTGTAGCTCTTCATAATTTTCATACCTTTTCAGGCTCGTCATGTTTTTGAACACCACTTCATGCTCCTACGATTTTTCAGACCGTTTCATGCTCCTAAGATTTTTGACACCTTTTGAAGCTCTTCATATTTTTCACACCTTCTCAGGCTCTTCATGTTTTTCAACACCGCTTCATGCTCCTCCTATTTTTCAGACCGTGTCATGCTCCTCATATTTTTGACACATTTTGAAGCTCTTCATATATTTCACACCTTTTCAGGCTCTTCATGTTTTTCAACACCCCTTCATGATCCTCATATTCTTCAGATCGTTTCATGCTCCAAATATTTTTCACACCTTTTATAGCTCTTCATATTTTTCACACCTTTTCAGGCTCTTCATGTTTTTCAACACCGCTTCATGCTCCTCCTATTTTTCAGACCGTTTCATGCTCATCTCATATTTGACACCTTTTGAAGCTCTTCATATTTTCACACCTTTTGAAGCTCTTCATATATTTCACACGTTTTCAGGCTACTCATGTTTTTCAACACCGCTTCATGCTCCTCCTATTTTTCAGACCGTTTCATTCTCCTCATTTTTTGACACCTTTTGAAGCTCTTCATATATTTCACACCTTTCAGGCTCTTCATGTTTTTCAACACCGGTTCATGCTCCTCCTATTTTTCAGACCGTTTCATGCTCCTCATATTTTTGACACCTTTTGAAGCTCTTCATATATTTCACTGCTTTTCAGGCTCTTCATGTTTTTGATCACCGCTTCATGCTCCTCCTATTTTTCAGACCATTTCATGCTCCTCATATTATTGACACCTTTTGAAGCTCTTGATATTTTTCACACATTTTCAGGCTCTTCATGTTTTTCAACAACACTTCATGTTCCTCCTAGTTTTCAGACTGTTTCATGCACGTCATATTTTTGACACCTTTTGAAGCTCTTCATATTTTTCACACATTTTCATGCTCTTCATGATTTTCAATACCGTTTCATGCTCCTGCTATATTTCAGACCATTTCATGCTCCTCATATTTTTCACACCTTTTCAGGCTCTTCAGCTTTTCATCACCACTTCATGCTCTTTCTAATTTTTAGACCGTTTCATGCTCCTCATATTTTTGACACCTTTTGAAGCTCTGCATATTTTTCACATCTTTTCAGGCTCTTCATATTTTTCAACAACACTTCTTGCTACTTCTATTTTTCAGACCTTTTCATGCTCATCATATTTTTGAAACGTTTGAAGCTCTTCATATTTTTCACACCTTCTCAGGCTCTTCATGTTTTTGAACACCGCTTCATGCTCCTCCTCTTTTTCAGACCGTTTCATGCTCCTCATATTTTTGACACCGTTTGAAGCTCTTCATATTTTTCACACCTTTCCAGGCACTTCATGTTTTTCAACAACATTTCATGATCCTCCTATATTTCAGACTGTTTCATGCTCCTCATATTTTTGACAGCTTTTGAAGCTCTTAATATTTTCCCCACATATTCAGGCTCTTCATGTGTTTGAACACCGTTTCATGCTACTCCTATTTTTGACACCTTTTGAAGCTCTTCATATATTTCACACCTTTTCAGGCTCTTCATGTTTTTGAACACCGTTTCATGCTACTCCTATTTTGACACCTTTTGAAACTCTTCATATATTTCACACCTTTTCAGGCTCTTCATGTTTTTGAACACTGCTTCATGCTCCTCCTCTTTTTCAGACCGTTTCATGCTCCTGGTATTTTTCACACCTTTTGAACCTCTTCATATTTTTCACGCCTTTTCAGGCTCTTCATGTTTTTCAACACCACTTCATTCTCCTCCTATTTTTCTCTCCGTTTCATGCTCCTCATATTTTTGACACCTTTTGAAGCTCTTCATATTTTTCACACCTTTTCATGCACTTCATGTTTTTCAACACCGTTTCATGCTCCTCCTATTTTTCAGACTGTTTCATGCTCCTTATATTTTTGACACGTTTTGAAGCTCTTCATATATCTCACGCCTTTTCTGGCTCTTCATGTTTTTCATCACCACTTCATGCTCCTCCTATTTTTCAGACCGTTTCATGCTCCTCATATTTTTGACATCTTTTGAAGCTCTTTATGTTTTTCACACCTTTTCAGTCTCTTCATGTTTTTCACACCACTTCATGCTCCACCTTATTTTTCAGACAGTTTCTTGCCCCTCATATTTTTGACACCTTTTGAAGCTCCTCACATATTTCACACATTTTTCAGGCTCTTCATGTATTTCAACGTCGTTTCATGCTCCTGCTTTTTTTCAGACCGTTTCATTCTCCTCATGTTTTTGACACCTTTTAAAGCGCTTTATGTTGGTCACACCTTTTCAGGCTCTTCATGTTTTTCAATACCGCTTGATTCGCCTCCTATTTTTAGAACGTTTCATGTTCCTCATATTTTTGACACCTTTTGAAGCTCTTCATATTTTTCACACCTTTTAAGGCTCTTCATGATTTTCAACACCACTTCCTGCTCCACCTATTTTTCAGACCTTTACTTGATCCTCATATTTTTGACAACTTTTGAAGCTCTTCATATTTTTAACACCTTTTGAAGCTCTTCATATTTTTCACACTTTTTCAGGCTCTTCATGTTTTTTAACACTGCTTCATGTTCCACCTATTTTTTCAGACCGTTTCATGCTCCTCATATTTTTCACCCCTTTTGAAGCTCTTCATATTTTTCACACATATTCAGGCTCTTCATGTTTTTGAACACCGTTTCCTGCTACTTCTATTTTTGACACGTTTTGAATCTCTTCATATATCTCACACCTTTTCAGGCTCTTCATGTTTTTCAACACCACTTCATTTTCCACCTATTTTTCAGACCGTTTCATGCTCCTCATATTTTTGACACCTTTTGAAGCTCTTCATATTTTTCACACCTTTTAATTACTTCATGTTTTTCAACACCGTTTCATGCTCCTCCTATTTTTCAGACTGTTTCATGCTCCTCATATGGTTGACACCTTTTGAAGCTCTTCATATTTTTCACAATTTTTCAGGCTCTTCATGTTTTTGAACACCGTTTCCTGCTACTTCTATTTTTGACACGTTTTGAATCTCTTCATATATCTCACACCTTTTCAGGCTCTTCATGTTTTTCAACACCACTTTCTGCTCCACCTATTTTTCAGACCGTTACTTGATCCTCATATTTTTGACAACTTTTGAAGCTCTTCATATTTTTAACACCTTTTGAAGCTCTTCATATATTTCACACCTTTTCTGGCTCTTCATGTTTTCAACACTGCTTCATGCTCCTCCATTTTCAGACCATTTAATGGCCCTCATAATTTTGACACCTTTTGAAGCTCTTCATAATTTTCACACATTTTCAGGCTCTTCATGTTTTTGAACACCGCTTCATGCTCCTCCACTTTTTCAGACCGTTTCATGCTCCTCATATTTTTCACACCTTTTGAAGCTCTTCATATTTTTCACACCTTTTCAGGCTCTTCATTTTCTCAACACCGCTTCATACTCCTCCAATTTTTCAGACCGTTTCATGCTCCTCATATTTTTGACACCTTTTGAAGCTCTTCATATATTTCACACCTTTTCAGGCTCTTCATGTTTTTCAACTCCGCTTCATGCTCCTCCTATTTATCAGACTGTTTCATGCTCCTCATATTTTTTAGAAATTTTGAAGCTCTTCATAATTTTCACACCTTTTCATGCTCTTCATGTTTTTCAACACAAGTTCATGTTCCTCCTATTCTTCAGAACGTTTCATGCTCCTCATATTTTTGACACCTTTTGAAGCTCTTCATATTTTTCACTACTTTTCAGGCTCTTCATGTTTTTTTTGTTTGTTTGTTTGTTTGTTTGTTTGTTTAATTTTTATTATTATTATTTTTTTCCAGTGGGTTTTGTCATACATTGATATGAATCAGCCATGGATTTACATGTATTCCCAGTCCCGATCCCCCCTCCCACCTCCCTCTCCACCCGATTCCTCTGGGTCTTCCCAGTGCACCAGGCCGGAGCACTTGTCTCGTGCATCCCACCTGGGCTGGTGATCTGTTTCACCATAGATAGTATACATGCTGTTATTTTGAAAAATCCCACCCTCACATTCTCCCACAAAGTTCAAAAGTCTGTTCTGTATTTCTGTGTCTCTTTTTCTGTTCTGCATATAGGGTTATCGTTATCACCTTTCTAAATTCCATATACATGTGTCAGTATGCTGTAATGTTCTTTATCTTTCTGGCTTACTTTACTCTGTATAATGGGCTCCAGCTTCATCCATCTCATTAGGACTGGTTCAAATGAATTCTTTTTCATGGCTGAGTAATATTCCATGGTGTATATGTACCACAGCTTCCTTATCCATTCATCTGCTGATGGGCATCTAGGTTGCTTCCATGTACTGGCTATTATAAACAGTGCTGCGATGAACATTGGGGTACACGTGTCTCTTTCAGATCTGGTTTCCTCAGTGTGTATGCCCAGAAGTGGGATTGCTGGGTCATATGGCAATTCTATTTCCAGTTTTTAAGAAATCTCCACACTGTTTTCCATAGCGGCTGGACTAGTTTGCATTCCCACCAACAGTGTAAGAGGGTTCCCTTTTCTCCACACCCTCTCCAGCATTTATTGCTTGTAGACTTTTGGATAGCAGCCATCCTGACTGGCGTATAGTGGTACCTCATTGTGGTTTTGATTTGCATTTCTCTAATAATGAGTGATGTTGAGCATCTTTTCATGTGTTTGTTAGCCATCTGTATGTCTTCTTTGGAGAAATGTCTGTTTAGTTCTTTGGCCCATTTTTTGATTGGGTCATTTTTTTTTTCTGGAATTGAGCTGCAGGAGTTGCTTGTATATTTTTGAGATTAATCCTTTGTCTGTTTCTTCATTTGCTATTATTTTCTCCCAATCTGAGGGCTGTCTTTTCACCTTACTTATAGTTTCCTTTGTAGTGCAAAAGCTTTTAAGTTTCATTAGGTCCCATTTTTTAGTTTTGCTTTTATTTCCAATATTCTGGGAGGTGGGTCATAGAGGATCTTGCTGTGATTTATGTCGGAGAGTGTTTTGCCTATGTTCTCCTCTAGGAGTTTTATAGTTTCTGGTCTTACATTTAGATCTTTAAGCAGTGCTAAGGGGAAGGTTCATAGCATTACAGGCTTACATCAAGAAACAGGAAAAAAACAATTAAATAACCTAACTCTACACCTAAAGCAATTAGAGAAGGAAGAAATGAAGAACCCCAGATTTAGCAGAAGGAAAGAAATCTTAAAAATCAGGGCAGAAATAAATGCAAAAGAAACTAAAGAGACCATAGCAAAAATCATCAAAGCTAAAAGCTGGTTTTTTGAAAAAATAAACAAAATTGACAAACCATTAGCAAGACTCATTAAGAAACAAAGAGAGAAAAACCAAATTAACAAAATTAGAAATGAAAATGGAGAGATCACAACAGACAACACTGAAATACAAAGGATCTTAAGAGACTACTACCAGCAGCTCTATGCCAATAAAATGGACAACTTGGATGAAATGGACAAATTCTTAGAAAAGTATAACTTTCCAAAACTGAACCAGGAAGAAATAGAAGATCTTAACAGACCCATCACAAGCAAGGAAATCGAAACTGTCATCAAAAATCTTCCAGCAAACAAAAGCCCAGGACCAGATGGCTTCACAGCTGAATTCTACCAAAAATTTAGAGAAGAGCTAACACCTATCTTACTCAAACTCTTCCAGAAAATTGCAGAAGAAGGTAAGCTTCCAAACTCATTCTATGAGGCCACCATCACCCTAATTCCAAAACCAGACAAAGATGCCACAAAAAAAGAAAACTCCAGGCCAATATCACTGATGAACATAGATGCAAAAATCCTTAACAAAATTCTAGCAAACAGAATCCAACAACATATTAAAAAAATCATACACCATGACCAAGTGGGCTTTATCCCAGGAATGCAAGGATTCTTTAATATCCGCAAATCAATCAATGTAATACACCACATTAACAAATTGAAAGATAAAAAACATATGATTATCTCAATAGATGCAGAGAAAGCCTTTGACAAAATTCAACACTCATTTATGATTAAAACTCTCCAAAAAGCAGGAATAGAAGGAACATACCTCAAAATAATCAAAGCTATATATGACAAACCCACAGCAAGCATCACCCTCAATGGTGAAAAATTGAAGGCATTTCCCCTGAAATCAGGAACAAGACAAGGGTGCCCACTCTCACCACTACTATTCAACATAGTGTTGGAAGTTCTGGCCACAGCAATCAGAGCAGAAAAAGAAGTAAATGGAATCCAGATAGGAAAAGAAGAAGTAAAACTCTCACTGGTTGCAGATGACATGATCCTCTACATAGAAAACCCTAAAGACTCTACCAGAAAATTACTAGAGCTAATCAATGAATATAGTAAAGTTGCAGGATATAAAATTAACACACAGAAATCCCTTGCATTCCTATATACTAACAATGAAAAAACAGACAGAGAAATTAAGGAAACAATATCATTCACCATTGCAACAAAAAGAATAAAATACTTAGGAGTATATCTACCTAAAGAAACAAAGGACCTATACATAGAAAACTATAAAACACTGATGAAAGAAATCAAAGAGGACACAAACAGATGGAGAAACATACCGTGTTCGTGGATTGGAAGAATTAATATTGTCAAAATGGCTATTCTACCCAAAGCAGTCTATAGATTCAATGCAATCCCTATCAAGCTACCAACGGTATTTTTCACAGAACTAGACCAAAGAATTTCACAATTTGTATGGAAATAAAAAAAACCTCGAATAGCCGAAGTAATCTTGAGAAAGAAGAATGGAACTGGAGGAATCAACCTGCCTGACTTCAGACTCTACTACAAAGCCACAGTCATCAAGACAGTATGGTACTGGCACAAAGACAGAAATATAGATCAATGGAACAGAATAGAAAGCCCAGAGATAAATCCACGAACCTATGGAAACCTTATCTTTGACAAATGAGGCAAGGATATACAATGGAAAAAAGACAACCTCTTTAACAAATGGTGCTGGGAAAACTGGTCAACCACTTGTAAAAGAATGAAACTAGAACACATTCTAACACCATACACAAAAATAAACTCAAAATCGATTAAAGATCTAAATGTAACACTAAACTATAAAACTCCTAGAGGAGAACATAGGCAAAATACTCTTCATGTTTTTGAACACCGTTTCATGCTCCTCCTATTTTTCAGACTGTTGAATGCTCCTCATATTTTTGACACGTTTTGAGGCTCTTCATATTTTTCACACCTTTTCAGTCTCTTCACTTTTTTGAAAAACGTTTCATTCTCCTCCTATTTTTCAGACCGTTTCATGCTCCTCATATTTTTGACACCTTTTGAGGCTCTTCATATTTTTCACACCTTTTCAGGCTCTTCATGTTTCTGAACACGGTTTCATGCTCCTCCTGTTTTTCAGACCGTTTCATGCTCCTCATATTTTTGACACCTTTTGAAGCTCTTCATATTTTTCACACCTTTTCAGGTTCTCCATGTTTTTGAACACTGCTTCATGCTCCTCCTATTTTTCAGACCGTTTCATGCTCTACATATTTTTGAAATTGTTTCAGGCTCCTCATATTTTTGACACGTTTGGAAGCTCTTCATATTTTTCATACATTTTCAGGCTCTTCATGTTTTTCAAAATCGCTTCTTGCTCCTCCTGTTTTTCAGACCGTTTCATGTTCCTCATATTTTTGAAACCTTTTGAAGCTCCTCCTATGTTTCACACCTTTTCAGGCTCTTCATGTTTTTCAACACCCCTCATGCTCCTCCTATTTTTCAGACCTTTTCATGCTCCTAATATTTTTGACAACTTTTGAAGCTCTTCATATTTTTCACACCTTTTCATGCTCTTCATATTTTTCAACACCAATTCATGCTCCTCCAATTTTTCAGACCGTTTCATGCTCCTCATATTTTTGAACCCTTTTGAAGCTCTTCACATTTTTCACACCTTTTCAGGCTCTTCATGTGTTTCAACACCGTTTCATGCTCCTCCTATTTTTCAGACCGTTTCATGCTCCTCTATTTTTCAGACCGTTTCATGCTCCTCATTTATTTGACACTTTTTGAAGCTCTTCATATTTTTCACACCTTTTCAGGCTCTTCATGTTTTTGAACACCGCTTCATGCTCCTCCTATTTTTCTGACCGTTTCATGCTCCTCATATTTTTGACATCTTTTGAAGCTCTTCATATTTTTCTCACGTTTTCAGGCTCTTCATGTTTTTCAACACCACTTCATTCTCCTCCTTTTTGCAGACCGTTTCATGCTCCTCATATTTTTCACACCGTTTGAAGCTCTTCATATTTCTCACACCTTTTCAGGCTCTTCATGTTTTTCAACACCACTTCATGCTCCTCCTATTTTTCAGACCGCTTCATGCTCCTCATATTTTTAACACATTTTGAAACTCTTCATATTTTTCACACCTTTTGAAGCTCTTCATATTTTTAACACCTTTTCAGGCTCTTCATGTTTTTCAAAACCGCTTCATGCTCCTCCTATTTTTCGACCGCTTCATGCTCCTCATATTTTTGACACATCATGAAGCTCTTCATATTTTTCACACCTTTTGAAGCTCTTCATATATTTCACACCTTTTCAGGCTCTTCATGTTTTTCAAAACAACCTCATGCTCCTCTATTTTTCAGACCGTTTCACGCTCCTCATATTTTTGACACCTTTTGAAGCTCTTCATATTGTTCACAACTTTTCAGGCTCTTCATATTTTTCAACAACGTTTCATTCTCCTCCTATTTTTCAGACCGTTTCATGCTCCGCATATTTTTGACACCTTTTGAAGCTCTTCATATTTTTCACACATTTTGAAGCTCTTCATATTTTTCACACCTTTTAATTACTTCATGTTTTTCAACACCGTTTCATGCTCCTCCTATTTTTCAGACAGTTTCATGCTCCTCATATTTTTGACACCTTTTGAAGCTCTTCATATTTCTCACACCTTTTCAGGCTCTTCATGTTTTTGAACACCACATCTTGCTCCTCCTATTTCGCAGACCGTTTCTTGCTCCTCATGTATTTCACACCTTTTGAGGCTCTTCATATTTTTAACACCTTTTCAGGCTCTTCAAGATTTTCAACACCGCTTCATGCTCCTCGTATTTTTCGGACGGTTTCATGCTCATGTCATTTTTGACACATTTTGAAGCTCTTCACATTTTTCACACCTATTGAAGCTCTTCATATTTTTCATAATTTTGAAGCTCTTCATATTTTTCACACCTTTTGAAGCTCTTCATATTTATAACAGATTTTCAGGCTCTTCATGTTTTTCAACACCGCTTCATGCTCCTCCTATTTTTCAGACCGTTTCATGCTCCTTATATTTTTGACACGTTTTGAGGCTCTTCATATTTTTCACACCTTTTCAAGCTCTTCATGTTTTTGAACAACGTTTCATGATCCTCCTATTTTTCAGAACGTTTCATGCTCCTCATATTTTTGACACCTTTAAAGCTCTTCATATTTTTCACACCTTTCAAGCTCTGTGTGTTTTTAAACACCGCTTCATGCTCCTCCTATTTTTCAGAACGTTTCATGCTCTTCTCAATTTTGACACCTTTTCAAGCTCTTCATATTTTTCACACATTTGAAGCTCTTCATATTTTTCACACCTTTTCAGGCTCTTCATGTTTTTGAACACCGTTTCATGCTCCTCCAATTTTTCAGACCGTTTCATGCTCCCCATATTTTTGACACCTTTTGACGCTCTTCATATTTTTCACACCTTTCAAAGCTCTTCATGTTTTTGAACACTGCTTCATGCTCCTCCTATTTTTCAGACCGTTTCATGCTCCTCAAATTTTTGACACCTTTTGAAGCTCTTCATATTTCTCACACCTTTTCAGGCTCTTCATGTATTTCAACAGCGCTTCATGCTCCTCATATTTTTCAGACCGTTTAATGCTCCTCATGTATTTCACATCTTTTGAAGCTCTTCATATTTTTCACACCTTTTAAGTCTCTTCATGTTTTGAACACCGTTTCATGCTCCTCCTACTTTTCAGACCATATAATGCTTCTCATATTTTTCACAAGTTTTGAAGCTCTTCATATTTTTCACACCTTTTCAGGCTCTTCATATTTTTAAACACCACTTCATGCTCCTCCTAATTATCAGATCGTTTCATGCTCCTCATATTTTTGACACCTTTTTTAGCTCTTCATATTATTCACACCTTTTCAGACTCTGCATGTTTTTCAACGCCACTTCATGCTCCTCCTATTTTGCAGACTGTTTCATGCTCTTCATATTTTTCACACATTTGAAGCTCTTCATATTTTTCACACCTTTTCAGGCTCTTCATGTTTTTGAACACCGTTTCATGCTCCTCCTCTTTTTCAGACCCTTTCAGGCTAATCTAATTTTTGACACCTTTTGAAGCCCTTCATATTTTTCTCACCTTTTGAAGCTCTTCATATTTTTCACATCTTTTAAGGCTCTTCATGTTTTTGAACACCGCTTCATGCTCCTCCTCTTTTTCAGACCGTTTCATCCTCCTCATATTTTTGACACCTTTTGAAGCTCTTCATATTTTTCTCACCTTTTGAAGGTCTTCATATTTTTCATATCTTTTAAGGCTCTTCATGTTTTTCAACACCACTTCATGCTCCTCCTATTTTTCAGACCGTTTCATGCTCCTCATGTATTTCACACCTTTTGAAGCGCTTCATATATTTCACATGTTTTCAGGCTCTTCATGTTTTTCAAAACCAATTCATGCCCCTCCTATTTTTCAGACTGTTTCATGCTCCTCATAATTTTGACATCTTTTGAAGCGCTTCATATTTTTCACACCATTTTAGGCTCTTCATGTTTTTCAACACTGCTTCATGCACTTCCTATTCTTCAGAACTTTTCATGATCCTCATATTTTTGAAATCTTTTGAAGCTCTTCATATTTTTCACACCTTTCAAGCTCTTCGTGTTTTTAAACACCGCTTCATGCTCCTCCTATTTTTCAGAACGTTTCATGCTCTTCTCAATTTTGACACTTTTTGAAGCTCTTCATATTTTTCACACATTTGAAGCTCTTCACATTTTTCACACCTTTTCAGGCTCTTCATGTTTTTCAACACCACTTCATCCTCCTCCTGTTTTTAAGACCTTTAATGTCCCTCATATTTTTGTCACCTTTTGAATCTCTTCCTATTTTTCACACCTTTTCAGGCTCTTCATGTTTTTGAACAACGTTTCATGCTCCTCCTATTTTTCAGACCGTTTCATGCTCCTGATGCATTTCACACCTTTTGAAGCGCTTCATATTTTTCAGAACTTTTCAGGATGTTCATGTTTTTCAACACCGCTTCATGCTCCTGCTACTTTTCAGACCGTTTAATGCTCCTCTTATTTTTCACACGTTTTCAAGCTCTTCATATTTTTCACACATTTTCAGGCTCTTCATGTTTTTGAACACCGTTTCATGCTCCTCATATTTTTCAGACCGTTTAATGCTCCTCATGTATTTCACATCTTTTAAAGCTCTTCATATTTTTCACACATTTTCAGGCTCTTCATGTTTTTGAACACCGTTTCATGCTCCTCCTATATTTCAGACCATTTCATGCTCCTCATATTTTTGACACCTTCTGAAGCTCTTTATATTTTTCACAACTTTTCAGACTTCATGTTTTTGAACACCGCTTCATGCTCCTCCTATTTTTCAGACCGTTTCATGTGCCTCATGTATTTCACACCTTTTGAAGCTCTTCATATTTTTCACACCTTTTCAGACTCTTCATGTTTTTCAACACAGCTTCATGCTCCTCCTATTTTTCTGACCGTTTCATACTCATCTCTTTATTGACACCTTTTGAAGCTCTTCATATTTTTCACACATTTTCAGGCTCTTCATGTTTTTGAACAATGCTTCATGCTTCTCCTATTTTTCACACATTGAAGCCATTCATATTTTTCACAAATTTTCAGGCTCTTCATTATTTTCAACACCGCTTCATGCTCCCCCTATTTTTCAGACCGTTTAATGCTCCTCATGTATTTCACACCTTTTGAAGCTCTTCATATTTTTCACACTTTTTCAGGCTCTTCATGTTTTTCAACACAGTTTCATGCTCCTGGTATATTTCAGGCCGTTTCATGCTCCGCATATTTTTCACACCTTTTGAAGCTCTTCATATATTTCACATCTTTCAAGGCTCTTCATTTTTTTTAAGACCACTTCATGCTCCTCCTATTTTTCACACGGATTCATGCTCATTTCCTTTTTGACACCTTTTGAAGCTCTTCATATATTTCAGACCTTTTGAAGCTCTTCATATTTTTCACACGTTTTCATGCTCTTCATGTTTTCAACACCGCTTTATGCTCCTCCTATTTTTCTGACCGTTTCATGCTCTTCATATTCTTGACACCTTTAGAAGCTCTTCATATTTTTTACACCCCTTCAGGCTCTTCATGTTTTCAACACCGCTTCATGCTCCTCCTATTTTTCTGACCGTTTCAGCTCCTCATATTTCTGACACCTTTTGCAGCTCTTCATATTTTTCACACCTTTTCAGGCTCTTCATGTTTTTCAACACCTCTTCATGCTCCTCCTATTTTTCAGACCGTTTCATGCTCCTCATATTTCAGACACATTTTCAAGCTCTTCTTATTTTTCACACCTTTTGAAGCTTTTCATATTTTTCACACGTTTTCAGGCTCTTCATGTTTTCAACACCGCTTCATGCTCCTCCTATTTTTCAGACCGTTTCATACTCCTCATATTTTTGAAACCTTTTGAAGCTCTTCATATTTTTCACACATTTTCAGGCTCTTCATGTTGTTCAACACCGCTTCATGCTTCTCCTCTTTTTCAGACCGTTTCATGTTCCTCATATTTTTGACAACTTTTGAAGCTCTTCATATTTTTCACACCTTTTCAGGCTCTTCATGTTGTTCAACACCGCTTCATGCTCCTCATTTTTTTCAGACCGTTTCATGCTCCTCATATTTTTCACATCTTCTGAAGCTCTTCATATTTTTCACACTTTTTCAGGCTCTTCTTTTTTTTTTTCAACGTTTCATGCTCCTCCTAATTTTTAGACCGTTTCATGCTCCTCATATTTTTGACACGTTTTGAAGCTCTTCGCATTTTGCACACCTTTTCAGACTCTTCATGTTTTTCAACACCGCTTTAGGCTCCTCCTATTTTTCAGACCGTTTCATGCTCATATCTTTTTTGATACCTTTTGAAGCTCTTCATATTTTTCATACCTTTTGAAGCTCTTCATATTTTTCACACCTTTTCAGGCTCTTCATGTTTTTCAACACCGCTTCATGCTCCTCCTATTTTTCAGACCGCTTATGATCTTCATGTATTTCACACCTTTTGAAGCTCTTCATATTTTTAACACCTTTTCAGGCTGTTCATGTTTTTCAACACCGCTTCATGCTCCTCCTATTTTTCAGACCGTTTATGCTCCTCATGTATTTCACACCTTTTGAAGCTCTTCATATTTTTCACACCTTTTCAGGCTCTTCATGTTTTTGAACACCGTTTCATGCTACTCCTATTTTTCAGACCGTTTCAAGCTCCTCATATTTTGGACACCTTTTGAAGCTCTGAATATATTCCACACCTTTTCAGGCTCTTCATGTTTTTCAACACCTCTTCATGCTCCTCCATTTTTTCAGACCTTTTCATGCTCCTCATATATTTGACACCTTTTGAAGCTCTTCATATTTTTCACACCTTTTCAGGCTCTTCATGTTTTTCAACACGATTCATGTTTCTCCTATATTTCAGACCGTTTCATGCTCCTCATATTTTTGACACCTTTTGAAGCTCTTCATATATTTCACACCTTTTCAGGCTCTACAGATTTTTAAACACCACTTCATGCTCCTCCTATTTTTCAGACCATTTCATGCTCATCTTATTTTTGACAGCTTTTGAAGCTCTTCATATTTTTGACACCTTTTGAAGCTCTTCATATTTTTCCACATTTTCAAACTCTACATGTTTTTCACAACCGCTTCTTGCTCCTCCTATTTTCAGACCGTTTCATGCTCCTCATATTTTGACACGTTTTCAAGCTCTTCATATTTTTCCCACGTTTTTAATCTCTTCATGTTTTTGAACACCGTTTCATGCTCCTCCTCTTTTTAAGACCGTTTCATGCTCCTCATATTTTTGACACCTTGAAGCTCTTCAAATTTTTCACACCTGTTGAAGCTCTTCATTTTTTTGAACACCGCTTCAACTCCACGTATTTTTCATACCGTTTCATGCTCCTCATATTTTTGTCACCTTCTGAAGCTCTTCATATTTTTCACACCTTTTCAGGCTCTTCATGTTTTTCAACACCGCTTCATGCTCCTCATTTTTTTCAGACCGTTTCATGCTCCTCATATTTTTGACACCTTTTGAAGCTCTTCATATTTTTGAAGGCATTTCAGGATCTTCATGTTTTAGATCACCGTTTCATGCTGCTCCTATATTTCAGACCGTTTCATGCTACTCATATTTTTCACACCTTTTGAAGCTCTTCACTTTTTTCACACCTTTTCAGACTCTTCATGTTTTTCAACACAGCTTCATGCTCCTCCTATTTTTCACACCGTTTCATACTCATCGCTTTTTTGACACCTTTTGATGCTCTTCATATTTTTCATACCTTTTGAAGCTCTTCATATTTTTCACACGTTTTCAGGCTCTTCATATTTTTGAACACCAATTCATGCTCCTCCTATTTTTCAATCATTTTGAAGGTCTTCATATTTTTCACTCCTTTTCAGGCTCTTCATGTTTTAGAACACCGTTTCATGCTCCTCCTATTTTTCAGCCCGTTTCATGCTCCTCATGTATTTCACACATTTTGAAGCTCTTCATATTTTTCACACCTTTTCAGGCTCTTCATGTTTTTGATCACCGCTTCATGCTCCTCCTATTTTTTAGACCGTTTCATGCTCCTCATATTTTTGACACATTTTGAAGCTCTTCATATTTTTCACACCTTTTCAGGCTCTTCATGTTTTTGAACACCGCTTCATGCTCCTCCTATTTTTCAGACAGTTTTATGTTCCTCATATTTTTGACACCTTTTGAAGCTCTTCATATTCTTCACACATTTTCAGGCTCTTCTTGTCTTTGAACACCGCTTCATGCTCCTCCTATTTTTCAGACCGTTTCATGCTCCTCATATTTTTCACACCTTTTGCAGCTCTTCATATTTTTCACACGTTTTCAGGCTCTTCATGTTTTTCAACACCGCTTCATGCTCCTCCTATTTTTCAGACCGTTTCATGCTCCTCATGTATTTCACACCTTTTGAAGCTCTTCATATTTTTCACACCTTTTCAGTCTCTTCATGTTTTGAACACCGCTTCATGGTCCTCCTATTTTTCAGAAGGTTTCATGCTCCTCATGTATTTCACACCTTTTGAAGCTCTTCATATTTTTCACACCTTTTCAGGCTCTTAAGGTTTTTCAACACCGCTTCATGCTGATTCTATTTTTCAGACCGTTTCATGCTCCTCATGTATTTCACACCTTTTGAAGCTCTTCATATTTTTCACACCTTTTCAGTCTCTTCATGTTTTGAACACCGCTTCATGGTCCTCCTATTTTTCAGAAGGTTTCATGCTCCTCATGTATTTCACACCTTTTGAAGCTTTTAATATTTTTCACACCTCTTCAGGCTCTTCATTTTTTTCAACACCATTTCATGCTCCTCCTATTTTTCACACCGTTTCATGCTCATCTAATTTTTGACACCTTTTGAAGCTCTTCATATTTTTCACACCTTTTGAAGCTCTTCATATTTTTCACACGTTTTCTGGCTCTTAAGGTTTTTCAACACCGCTTCATGCTGATTCTATTTTTCAGACCGTTTCATGCTCCTCATATTTTTGACACCTTTTGAAACTCTTCATATTTTTCACACCCTTTCAGGCTCTTCATGTTTTTCAACACCGTTTCATGCTCCTCCTATTTTTCAGACCGTTTCATACTCCTAATATTTTTGACACCTTTTGAAGCTCTTCATATTTTTCACACCTTTTCAGGCTCTTCATCTTTTTCAGACCTCTTCATTCTCCTCCTATTTTTCAGACCGTTTCATGCTCCTCATATTTTTGACAGCTTTTGAAGCTCCTCATATTTCTCACACCTTTTCAGGCTCTTCATGTTTTTGAACACCGCTCCATGCTCCTCCTATTTTTCAGACCGATTCATGCTCCTCATATTTTTGACACCTTTTGAAGCTCTTCATATTTTTTGCACCTTTTCAGGCCCTTCATGTTTTTCAACAGCATTTCATTCTCCTCCTATTTTTCAGACCGTTTCATGCTCCTCCTATTTTTCAGACCGTTTCATGGTCCTCATATTTTTGACACCTTTTGAAGCTCTTCATATTTTTCACACCTTTTCAGGCTCTTCATATTTTTGAACACGGCATCATGTTCCTCCTATTTTTCAGACCGTTTCCTGCTCCTCATAATTTTGACACCTTTTGAAGGTTTTCATATTTTTCACACAATTTCAGGCTCTTCATGTGTTTGAACACCGCTTCATGTTTCTCCTATTTTTGAGACCGTTTCATGCTCCTCATATTTTTGACATGTTTTGAAGCTCTTCATATTTTTCACAACTTTTCAGTATCTTCATGTTTTTGAACACCGTTTCATGCTCCTCCTATTTTTCAGACCGTTTCAAGCTCCTCATATTTTTCACAATTTTGAAGATCTTCATATTTTTGACACCTTTTCAGGCACTTCATGTTTTTCAACATCGTTTCATGCTCCTCCTATTTTTCAGACCATTTCAAGCTCCTCATATTTTTCACACCTTTTGAATCTCTTCATATTTTTGACACCTTTTCAGGCACTTCATGTTTTTCAACACCGCTTCTTGCTCCTCCTATTTTTCAGACCGTTTCATGTTCCTCATATTTTTCTGACCATTTCTTTCTCCTCATATTTTTTACACCTTTTGAAGCTCTTCATATTTTTCACACCTTTTCAGACTCTTCATGTTTTTCAACACCGCTTCATGCTCCTCCTATTTTTCAGACCGTTTCATGCTCCTCTTATTTTTGACACCTTTTGAAGCTCTTCATATTTTTCACAGCTTTTCAGGCTCTTCATGTGTTTGAGCCCAGCTTCATGCTCTTCCTATTTTTCAGACCGTTTCATGCTCCTCATGTATTTCACACCCTTTGAAGGTCTTCATATTTTTCACACCTTTTCAGGCTCTTCATGTTTTTGAACAGACCTTCATGCTCCTCCTATTTTTCAGACCGTTTCATGCTCCTCATATATTTCACACCTTTTTAAGCTCTTCATATTTTTCACACCTTTTCAGGCTCTTCATGTTTTTCAACACCATATCATGCTCTTCCTATTTTTCAGACTGTTTCATGCTCCTCACATTTTTGACACTTTATGAAGCTCTTCATATTTTTCACACCTTTTCAGGTTCTCCATGCTTTTGAGCACCGCTACATGCTCCTCCTATTTTACAGACCGTTTCATGCTCGTCATATTTTTCACACCATTTGAAGCTCTTCATATTTTTCACACATTTTCAGGCTCTTCATGTTTTTCAACACCACTTCATGCTACTCCTATTTTTCAGACCATTTCATGCTCCTCATCTGTTTCACACCTTTTGAAGCTCTTTATATTTTTCACAGTTTTTCAGGCTTTTCATCTTTTTGAACACTGTTTCATGCTCCTCATATTTTTGACACCTTTTGAAGCTCTTCATGTATTTCACACCTTTTCGGGCTCTTCATGTTTTTGAACACGACTTCATGCTCCTCCTATTTTTCAGACCGTTTCATGCTCCTCATATTTTGACACCTTTTTAATCTCTTCATATTTTTCACACCTTTTCATGCTCTTCATGTTGTTCAACACCGTTTCATACTCCTCTTATTTTTCAGAATGGTTCGTGCTCCTCATATTTTGACACCTTTTGAAGCTCTTCATATTTTTCACATCTTTTCAGTATGTTCAAGTTTTTGAACATCGTTTCATGCTCCTCCTATTTTTCAGACCGTTTCCTGCTCCTCATATTTTTGACAACTTTTGGAGCTCTTCATATTTTTCACACATTTTCAGGCTCTTCATGTTTTTCAACACCACTTCATGCTACTCCTATTTTTCAGACCATTTCATGCTCCTCATCTGTTTCACACCTTTTGAAGCTCTTTATATTTTTCACAGTTTTTCAGGCTTTTCATCTTTTTGAACACTGTTTCATGCTCCTCATATTTTTGACACCTTTTGAAGCTCTTCATGTATTTCACACCTTTTCAGGCTCTTCATGTTTTTCAACACCGCTTCATGCTCCTCCTATTTTTCAGACTGTTTCATGCTCCTAATATTTTTGACACCTTTTAACTTCTTCATATTTTTCACACCTTTTCAGGCTCTTCATGTATTTCAACACCACTTCCAGCTCCTTCTATTTTTCAGACCGTTTCATGCTGCTCATTTTTTTTACTCTTTTTGAAGCTCTTCATATTTTTCACACCATTTCAGGCTCTTCATGTTTTTCACACCGCTTCATGCTCCTCCTATTTTTTAGAACGTTTCATGCTCCTCATATTTTTGACAACTTTTGAAGCTCTTCATATATTTCACACATTTTCAGGCTCTTCATGTTTTTCAACATCGCTTCATGCTCCTCCTATTTTTCTGACCGTTTCATGCTCCTCATGTATTTCACACCTTTTGAAGCTCTTCATATTTTTCACTCTTTTCAGGCTCTTCATGTTTTTCAACACCGTTTCATGCTTCTCCTATTTTTCAGAATGTTTCATGCTCCTCATATTTTTGACACCTTTTGAAGCTCTTCATATATATCACACCTTTTCAGACTCTTCATGATTCTGAACACCGCATCATGCTCCTTGTATTTTTCAGACCGTTTAATGCTCCTCATATTTTTGACACGTTTTGAACCTCTTCATATTTTTCACACCTTTTCAGGCTCTTCATGTTTTTCAACACCGTTTCATGCTCCTCCTATTGTTCAGACCGTTTCATACTCCTCATATTTCTGACACCGTTTGAAGCTCTTCATATTTTTACACCTTTTGAGCTCTTCCTGTTTTTCACACGTTTTCGAGCTCTTCATGTTTTTCAACATCGCTCTATGCTCCTCCTGTTTTTCAAACCGTTTCATGCTCCTCATATTTTGGACACCGTTTGAAGCTCTTCATATATTTCACACATTTTCAGGCTCTTCATGATTCTGAACACCGCATCATGCTCCTTGTATTTTTCAGACGGTTTCATGCTCCTCATATTTTTGACACCTTTTGAAGCTCTTCAAATTTTCACACCTTTTCAGGCTCTTCATGATTTTGAACACCGTTTCATGCTACTCCTATTTGACACCTTTTGAAGCTCTTCATATTTTTCACAACTTTTCATGCTCTTCATGTTTTTCAACACCGTTTCATGCTCCTCCTATTTTCAGACTCTTTCATGCTCCTCATATTTTTGACACCTTTTCAGGCTCTTAATGATTTTGAACACCGTTTCATACTCCTCTTATTTTTCAGACAGTTTCATGCTCCTCATATATTTGACCCCTTTTGAAGCTCTTCATATTTTTCACACCTTTTCGGGCTCTTCATGTTTTTGAACACGACTTCATGCTCCTCCTATTTTTCAGACCGTTTCATGCTCCTCATATTTTGACACCTTTTTAATCTCTTCATATTTTTCACACCTTTTCATGCTCTTCATGTTGTTCAACACCGTTTCATACTCCTCTTATTTTTCAGAATGTTTCGTGCTCCTCATACTTTGACACCTTTTGAAGCTCTTCATATTTTTCACATCTTTTCAGTATGTTCAAGTTTTTGAACATCGTTTCATGCTCCTCCTATTTTTCAGACCGTTTCCTGCTCCTCATATTTTTGACAACTTTTGGAGCTCTTCATATTTTTCACAACTTTTCAGGCTATGCATGTTTTGAACACTCCTTCATGCTCCTCCTATGTTTCAGACCGTTTCATGCTCCTCATATTTTTTCACCTTTTGAAGCTCTTCATATGTTTCAAACATTTTCAGACCCTTCATGTTTTTCAACACCGCTTTATGCTGCACCTATTTTTCAGAACAGTTTCATGCTCCTCATATTTTTGACACTTTTTGAACCTCTTCATATTTTTCACACCTTGTCAGGCTCTTCATGTTTTTGAACACCGCTTCATGCTCCACATATTTTTAAGACCGTTTCATGCTCCTCATATTTTTCACACATTTTCAGGCTCTTCATGTTTTTGAACACCATTTCATGCTTCTCAAATTTTGACACCTTTTGAAGCTCGTCATGTATTTCCCTCCTCTTCAGGCTCTTGGTGGTTTTCAACACCATTACATGCTCCTCCAATTTTTCAGACCATTTCATGCTCCTCATATTTTTGACACCTTTTGAAGCTCTTCATATATTTCAAACCTTTTCAGGCTCTCCATGTTTTTCAGCACCATTTGATGCTCCTCCTATTTTCAGACTGTTTCATGCTCCTAATATTTTTCACACCTGTTCAGGCTGTTCATTTTTTTCAACTCCACTTCATGCTCCTCCTATTTATTAGACCGTTTCATGTTCCTCCTATTTGTGACACTTTTGAATCTCTTCATATATTTCACACCTTTCCAGGCTCTTCATGTTTTTCAACACCGCTTCATGCTTCTCCTATTTTTCAGACCGTTTCATGCTCCTCATATTTTTGACACTTTTGAATCTCTTCATATATTTCACACCTTTCCAGGCTCTTCATGTTTTTCAACACCGCTTCATGCTCCTCCTATTTTTGAGACCGTATCATGCTCCTCATATTTTTGACATATTTTGAAGCTCTTCATGTTTTTCAACTCCGCTTCATGCTCCTTCTATTTTTGACACCTTTTGAAGCTCTTCATATTTTTCACACATTTTCAGGCTCTTCATGTTTTTCAACACCGTTTCATGCTCCTCCTATTTTTAAGACCGTTTCATGCTTCTTATATTTTTGACACCTTTTGAAGCTCTTCATATATTTCACACCTTTTCAGGCTCTTCATGTTTTTCAACACCGCTTCATGCTCCTCCTATTTTTCAGACCATGTCATGCTCCTCATATTTTTGACACATTTTGAAGCTCTTCATATTTTTTACACCTTTTCAGGCTCTTCATGTTTTTCAACAACGCTTCATGCTCCTACTATGTTTCAGATCGTTTCATGCTCCTCATATTTTTGACACTTTTTGAAGCTCTTCATATTTTTTACACCTTTTCAGGCTCTTCATGTTTTTCACACCTTTTCAGGCTCTTCATGTTTTGCAACACCCCTTCATGCTCTTCCTATTTTTCGTACCCTTTGAAACTCCTCCTATTTTTGACACGTTTTTAAGTTCTTCATATTTTTCACACCATTTCAGGTTCTTCATGTTTTTGAACGCCGTTTCATGCTACTCATATTTTTCAGACTGTTTCATGATCCTCATATTTTTGACACCATTTGAAGCTCTTCATATATTTCACACATTTTCAGGCTCTTCATTTTTTTCACACCTTTTCAGGCTCTTCATGTTTTGCAACACCGCTTCATGCTCCTCCTATTTTTCAGAACGTTTCATGCTCCTCATATTTTTGACAATTTTGAAGCTCTTCATGTATTTCACACCTTTTCAGGCTCTTCATTTTTTTCACACCTTTTCAGGCTTTTCATGTTTTTCAACACCGCTTCATGCTCCTCCTATTTTTCAGAACGCTTCATGCTCCTCATATTTTTGACACATTTTGTAGCTCTTCATATATTTCACACCTTTTCAGGCTCTTCATGTTTTTCAACACCGCTTCATGCTCTTCCTATTTCTAAGACAGTTTCATGCGCATCATAATTTTGAAACCTTTTGAAGCTCTTCATATTTTTCACACATTTTCAGTCTCTTCATGTTTTTCCACACCGTTTCAGGCTGCTCCTATTTTTCAGACTGTTTCATGCTCCTTATATATTTGACACCTTTTGAAGCTCTTCATATTTTTCACTCCTTTTTAGGCTTTTCGTGTTTTTCAACACCGTTTCATGCTCCTAATATTTTTCAGATCGTTTCATGCTCCTCATATTTTTGACACCTTTTGAAGCTCTTCATATTTTTCACACCTTTTCAGGCTCTTAATGATTTTGAACACCGTTTCATTTTCCTCCTATTTTTCAGACCGTTTCATGCTCCTCATATTTTTGACACCTTTTGAAGCTCTTCATATTTTTCACACCTTTTCAGTATCTTCAAGTTTTTGAACACCGCTTCATGCTCCTCATATTTTCCACACCTTCTGAAGCTCTTCATATTTTTCACAACTTTTCAGGCTCTTCATGTTTTTGAACACGGTTTCATGCTCCTCCTATTTTTCATACCGTTTCATGCTCCTCATATTTTTGCCACTTTTTGAATCTCTTCATATTTTTCACCCCTGTTCAGTATCTTCAAGTTTTTGATAACCGCTTTATGCTTCTCATATTTTTCACAACTTTTGAAGCGCTTCATATTTTTCACATGTTTTCAGGATCTTCATGTTTTTGAACACCACTTCATGCTCCTCCTATTTTTCAGACCGTTTCATGCTCTTCATGTTTTTCAAGACCGTTTCATGCTCCTCCTATTTTTCAAACCGTTTCATGCTCCTCATATTTTTCACACGTTTTGAAGCTCTTCAAATTTTGCACATCTTTTCAGGCTCTTCATGTTTTTGAACACCGTTTCATGCTACTCCTATTTGACACCTTTTGAAGCTCTTCATATTTTTCACACCTTTACATGCTCTTCGTGTTTTCCAACACCGTTTCATGCTCCTCCTATTTTCAGACTGTTTCATGCTCCTCATATTTTTGACACCTTTTAAGGCTCTTAATGATTTTGAACACCGTTTCATACTCCTCTTATTTTTCAGACCGTTTCATGCTCCTCATATATTTGACACCTTTTGAAGCTCTTCATATTTTTCACACCTTTTCGGGCTCTTCATGTTTTTGAACACCGTTTCATGCTCCTCCTATTTTTCAGACCGTTTCCTGCTCCTCATATTTTTGACAACCTTTGGAGCTCTTCATATTTTTCACACCTTTTCAGGCTCTGCATGTTTTGAACACTCCTTCATGCTCCTCCTATGTTTCAGACCGTTTCATGTTCCTCATATTTTTTCACCTTTTGAAGCTCTTCATATGTTTCACACATTTTCAGACCCTTCATGTTTTTCAACTCCGCTTTATGCTGCACCTATTTTTCAGAACAGTTTCATGCTACTCATATTTTTGACACTTTTTGAACCTCTTCATATTTTTCACACCTTGTCAGGCTCTTCATGTTTTTGAACACCGCTTCATGCTCCACATATTTTTAAGACCGTTTCATGCTCCTCATATTTTTCACACATTTTCAGGCTCTTCATGTTTTTGAACACGATTTCATGCTTCTCATATTTATGACACCTTTTGAAGCTCTTCATGTATTTCACTCCTCTTCAGGCTCTTCGTGGTTTTCAACACCATTACATGCTCCTCCTATTTTTCAGACCGTTTCATGCTCCTCATATTTTTGACACTTTTGAATCTCTTCATATATTTCACACCTTTCCAGGCTCTTCATGTTTTTCAACACCGCTTCATGCTCCTCCTATTTTTGAGACCGTATCATGCTCCTCATATTTTTGACACATTTTGAAGCTCTTCATGTTTTTCAACTCCGCTTCATGCTCCTTCTATTTTTGAGACCTTTTGAAGCTCTTCATATTTTTCACAAATTTTCTGGCTCTTCATGTTTTTCAACACCGTTTCATGCTCCTCCTATTTTTAAGACCGTTTCATGCTTCTTATATTTTTGACACCTTTTGAAGCTCTTCATATATTTCACACCTTTTCAGGCTCTTCATGTTTTTCAGCACCGCTTCATGCTCCTCCTATTTTTCAGACCATGTCATGCTCCTCATATTTTTGACACCTTTTGAAGCTCTTCATATATTTCACACCTTTTCAGGCTCTTCATGTTTTTCAACAATGCTTCATGCTCCTACTATGTTTCAGATCGTTTCATGCTCCTCATATTTTTGACAGTTTTTGAAGCTCTTCATATTTTTTACACCTTTTCAGGCTCTTCATGTTTTTCACACCTTTTCAGGCTCTTCATGTTTTGCAACACCCCTTCATGCTCTTCCTATTCTTCGGACCGTTTGAAACTCCTCCTATTTTTGACACGTTTTTAAGTTCTTCATATTTTTCACACCATTTCAGGTTCTTCATGTTTTTGAACGCCGTTTCATGCTCCTCATATTTTTCAGACTGTTTCATGATCCTCATATTTTTGATACCATTTGAAGCGCTTCATATATTTCACACATTTTCAGGCTCTTCATGTTTTTCACACCTTTTCAGGCTCTTCATGTTTTGCAACACCGCTTCATGCTCCTCCTATTTTTCAGACCGTTTCATGCTCCTCATATTTTTGACAATTTTGAAGCTCTTCATATATTTCACACCTTTTCAGGCTCTTCATGTTTTTCACACCGCTTCTTACTCCTCCTATTCTTCAGAGCGTTTTATGCTCCTCATATTTTTGACACCTTTTGAAGCTCTTCATATATTTCACACCTTTTCAGGCTCTTCATGTTTTTCAACACCTTTCATACTCCTCCTATTTTTCAGACCGTTTCATTCTCCTCATGTTTTTTACACCTATTGAAACTCTTCATATTTTTCACACCTTTTGAAGCTCTTCATGTTTTCACACGTTTTCAGGCTCTTCATGTTTCTCAACACCGCTTCATGCTCCTCCTATTTTTCACATCATTTCATGCTCCTCATCTTTTTGAAACCTTTTAAGCTTTCATATTTTTAACACATTTTCAGGCTCTTCAAGTTTTTGAACACCGCTTCATGCTACTCCTATTTATGAAAACTTTTGAAGCTCTTCATATTTTTCAATCCTTTTCATGCTCTTCATGTTTTTCAACACCGTTTCATGCTCCTCCTATTTTTCAGACCGGTTCATGCTCCTCATATTTTTGACACCTTTTGAAGCTCTTGATATTTTTCACACATTTTCAGGCTCTTCATGTTTTTCAACACCGTTTCATGCTCCTCCTATTTTTCAGACCGGTTCATGCTCCTCATATTTTTGCTACGTTTTGAAGGCTTCATATTATTCACACCTTTCAGGCTCTTCATGTTTTTGAACACCCTTCCATGCTCAACCTATTTTTCAGACCATTTCATGTTCCTCATATTTTTGAAACCTTTTAAGCTCTTCATATTTTTAACACATTTTCAGGCTCTTCAAGTTTTTGAACACCGCTTCATGCTACTCCTATTTTTCACACCTTTTGAAGCTCTTCATATTTTTCAATCCTTTTCATGCTCTTCATGTTTTTCAACACCGTTTCATGCTCCTCCTATTTTTCAGACCGGTTCATGCTCCTCATATTTTTGACACCTTTTGAAGCTCTTGATATTTTTCACACATTTTCAGGCTCTTCATGTTTTTCAACACCGTTTCATGCTCCTCCTATTTTTCAGACTGTTTCCTGCTCCTCCTATTTTTGACACATTTTTGAAGCTCTTGATATTTTTCACACGTTTCAGGCTCTTCATGTTTTTCAACACCGTTTCATGCTCCTCCTATTTTCAGACTGTTTCATGCTCCTCATATTTTTCACAACTTTTGAAGCTCTTCATATTTTTCACACCTTTTGAAGCTCTTCATATTTTTCAAACCTTTTCAGTCTCTTCATGTTTTTCAACACCACTTCATGCTACTCCTATATTTCAGATTGTTTCATGTTCCTCATATTTTTGACACCTTTTGAAGCTCTTCATATTTTTCACACCTTTTCATGCTCTTCATGTTTTCAACACCGTTTCATGCTCCTCCTATTTTTCAGACCGTTTCATGCTCCTCATATTTTTCACACCTTGTGAAGCTCTTCATATTTTTCACACCTTTTCAGGCTCTTCATGTTTCTGAACACCATTTCATGCTCCTCCTATTTTTCACACCGTTTCATGCTCCTCATATATTTCACACCTTTTGAAGCTCTTCATATATTTCACACCTTTTCAGTATCTTCAAGTTTTTGAACGCCGCTTCATGCTCCTCATATTATTCACACCTTCTGAAGCTCTTCATATTTTTCACACATTTTCAGGCTCTTCATGTTTTTCAACACCACTTCATGCTCCTCCTATTTTTCAGACCGTTTCATGCTCCTCATATTTTTGACACCTTTTGAAGCTCTTCATATTTTACACACCTTTTCAGGCTCTTCATGTCTTTGAACACGACTTCATTCTCGCCTTTTTTTCAGATCGTTTCATGCTCCTCATATTTTTCACATCTTTTCAGGCTCCTGATGATTTTGAACACCGTTTCATTTTCCTCCTATTTTTCAGACCGTTTCATGCTCCTCATATTTTTTCACCTTTTGAAGCTCTTCATATGTTTCACACATTTTCAGACCCTTCATGTTTTTCAACTCCGCTTTATGCTGCACCTATTTTTCAGAACAGTTTCATGCTCCTCATATTTTTGACACTTTTTGAACCTCTTCATATTTTTCACACCTTGTCAGGCTCTTCATGTTTTTGAACACCGCTTCATGCTCCACATATTTTTAAGACCGTTTCATGCTCCTCATATTTTTCACACATTTTCAGTCTCTTCATGTTTTTGAACACCATTTCATGCTTCTCATATTTATGACACCTTTTGAAGCTCTTCATGTATTTCACTCCTCTTCAGGCTCTTCGTGGTTTCTACACCATTACATGCTCCTCCTATTTTTCATACCGTTTCATGCTCCTCATATTTTTGACACTTTTGAATCTCTTCATATATTTCACACCTTTCCAGGCTCTTCATGTTTTTCAACACGGCTTCATGCTCCTCCTATTTTTGAGACCGTATCATGTTCCTCATATTTTTGACACATTTTGAAGCTCTTCATGTTTTTCAACTCTGCTTCATGCTCCTTCTATTTTTGACACCTTTTGAAGCTCTTCATATTTTTCACACATTTTCAGGCTCTTCAGGTTTTTCAACACCGTTTCATGCTCCTCCTATTTTTAAGACCGTTACATGCTTCTTATATTTTTGACACCTTTTGAAGCTCTTCATATATTTCACACCTTTTCAGGCTCTTCATGTTTTTCAACACCGCTTCATGCTCCTCCTATTTTTCATACCATGTCATGCTCCTCATATTTTTTACACCTTTTGAAGCCCTTCATACATTTCACACCTTTTCAGGCTCTTCATGTTTTTGAACAATGCTTCATGCTCCTACTATGTTTCAGATCGTTTCATGCTCCTCATATTTTTGACACTTTTTGAAGCTCTTCATATTTTTTACACCTTTTCAGGCTCTTCATGTTTTTCACACCTTTTCAGGCTCTTCGTGTTTTGCAACACCCCTTCATGCTCTTCCTATTTTTCGGACCCTTTGAAACTCCTCCTATTTTTGACACGTTTTTAAGTTCTTCATATTTTTCACACCATTTCAGGTTCTTCATGTTTTTGAACGCCGTTTCATGCTCCTCATATTTTTCAGACTGTTTCATGATCCTCATATTTTTGACACCATTTGAAGCTCTTCATATATTTCACACATTTTCAGGCTCTTCATGTTTTTCACACCTTTTCAGGCTCTTCATGTTTTTCAACACCTTTCATGCTCCTCCTATTTTTCAGACCGTTTCATTCTCCTCATGTTTTTTACACCTATTGAAACTCTTCATATTTTTCACACCTTTTGAAGCTCTTCATGTTTCCCACGTTTTCAGGCTCTTCATGTTTCTCAACACCGCTTCATGCTCTTCCTATTTTTCACACCATTTCATGCTCCTCATATTTTTGAAACCTTTTAAGCTTTCATATTTTTAACACATTTTCAGGCTCTTCAAGTTTGAACACCGCTTCATGCTACTCCTATTTATGAAAACTTTTGAAGCTCTTCATATTTTTCAATCCTTTTCAGGCTCTTCATGTTTTTGAACACCCTTCCATGCTCAACCTATTTTTCAGACCATTTCATGTTCCTCATATTTTTGAAACCTTTTAAGCTCTTCATATTTTTAACACATTTTCAGGCTCTTCAAGTTTTTGAACAACGCTTCATGCTACTCCTATTTTTCACACCTTTTGAAGCTCTTCATATTTTTCAGTCCTTTTCAGGCTCTTCATGTTTTTCAACACCGTTTCATGCTCCTCCTATTTTCAGATCGTTTCATGCTCCTCATATTTTTCACACCTTTTGAAGCTCTTCATATTTTTCACACCTTTTGAAGCTCTTCATATTTTTCAAACCTTTTCAGTCTCTTCATGGTTTTCAACACCACCTCATGCTACTCCTATATTTCAGATCGTTTCATGCTCCTCATATTTTTGACACCTTTTGAAGCTCTTCATATTTTTCACACCTTTTCATGCTCTTCATGTTTTCAACACCGTTTCATGCTCCTCCTATTTTTCAGACCGTTTCATGCTCCTCATATTTTTCACACCTTGTGAAGCTCTTCATATTTTTCACACCTTTTCAGGCTCTTCATGTTTCTGAACACCATTTCATGCTCCTCCTATTTTTCACACCGTTTCATGCTCCTCATATATTTCACACCTTTTGAAGCTCTTCATATATTTCACACCTTTTCAGGCTCTTCATGTTTTTGAACACCGCTTCATGCTCCTCCTAATTTTAAGATCGTTTCATGATCCTCATATTTTGACACCTTTTGAAGGTCTTCATATTTTTTCACACCTTTTCAGGCTCTTCATGTTTTTCAACACCGCTTCATGCTCCTCCTATTTTTCAGCCCGTTTCATGCTCTTCATATTTATGACACCTTTTGAAGCTCTTCATATTTTTCACACCTTTCAGGCTCTTCATGTTTTAGAACACCGTTTCATGCTCCTCCTATTTTTCAGACCATTTCATGCTCCTCATATTTTTGAAACCTTTTAAGCTCTTCATATTTTTCACAGATTTTCAGGCTCTTCAAGTTTTTCAACACCGCTTCATGCTACTACTATTTTTCAGACCGTTATAGCCTCCTCATATTTTTGACACCATTTGAAGCTCTTCATATTTTTCACACCTTTTCAGGGTCTTCATGTTTTTGAACACCGCTTCATGCTCCTCCTAATTTTCAGACCATTTCATGTTTCTCATATTTTTGACACCTTTTAAGCTCTTCATATTTTTAACACATTTTCAGGCTCTTCATGTTTTTCAACACCGCTTCATGGTACTCGTATTTTTCAGACCGTTTCATGCTCATCATAATTTTGACACGTTTTGAAGCCCTTCATATTTTTCACACCTTTCAGACTCGTCATGTTTTTGAACACCGTTTCATGCTCCTCCTATTTTTCAGACCATTTCATGCTCCTCATAATTTTGACACCTTTTAAGCTCTTCATATTTTTAACACATTTTCAGGCTCTTCAAGATTTGGAACACCGCTTCATGCTACTCCTATATTAGACACCATTTGAAGCTCTTCATATTTTTCACACCATTTCAGGCTCTTCATGTTTCTGAACACCGTTTCATGCTCCTCATATTTTTACATGTTTTGAAACTCTTCATATTTTTCACACCTTGTCAGGCGCTTCAGGTTTTCAACACCGTTTCATGCTCCTAATATTTTTCCGACCGTTTCATGCTCCTCATATTTTTCACACGTTTTGAAGCTCTTCAAATTTTGCACACCTTTTCAGGCTCTTCATGTTTTTGAACACCGTTTCATGCTACTCCTATTTGACACCTTTTGAAGCTCTTCATATTTTTCACATCTTTTCAGTATCTTCAAGGTTTTGAACACCGTTTCATGCTCCTCCTATTTTTCAGACCGTTTCCTGCTCCTCATACTTTTGACAACTTTTGGAGCTCTTCATATTTTTCACACCTTTTCAGGCTATGCATGTTTTGAACACTCCTTCATGCTCCTCCTATGTTTCAGACCGTTTCATGCTCCTCATATTTTTTCACCTTTTGAAGCTCTTCATATGTTTCACACATTTTCAGACCCTTCATGTTTTTCAACTCCGCTTTATGCTGCACCTATTTTTCAGAACAGTTTCATGCTCCTCATATTTTTGACACTTTTTGAACCTCTTCATATTTTTCACACCTTGTCAGGCTCTTCATGTTTTTGAACACCGCTTCATGCTCCACATATTTTTAAGACCGTTTCATGCTCCTCATATTTTTCACACATTTTCAGTCTCTTCATGTTTTTGAACACCATTTCATGCTTCTCATATTTATGACACCTTTTGAAGCTCTTCATGTATTTCACTCCTCTTCAGGCTCTTCGTGGTTTCTACACCATTACATGCTCCTCCTATTTTTCATACCGTTTCATGCTCCTCATATTTTTGACACTTTTGAATCTCTTCATATATTTCACACCTTTCCAGGCTCTTCATGTTTTTCAACACCGCTTCATGCTCCTCCTATTTTTGAGACCGTATCATGCTCCTCATATTTTTGACACATTTTGAAGCTCTTCATGTTTTTCAACTCCGCTTCATGCTCCTTCTATTTTTGACACCTTTTGAAGCTCTTCATATTTTTCACACATTTTCAGGCTCTTCATGTTTTTCAACACCGTTTCATGCTCCTCCTATTTTTAAGACCGTTACATGCTTCTTATATTTTTGACACCTTTTGAAGCTCTTCATATATTTCACACCTTTTCAGGCTCTTCATGTTTTTCAACACCGCTTCATGCTCCTCCTATTTTTCATACCATGTCATGCTCCTCATATTTTTTACACCTTTTGAAGCCCTTCATATATTTCACACCTTTTCAGGCTCTTCATGTTTTTGAACAATGCTTCATGCTCCTACTATGTTTCAGATCGTTTCATGCTCCTCATATTTTTGACACTTTTTGAAGCTCTTCATATTTTTTACACCTTTTCAGGCTCTTCATGTTTTTCACACCTTTTCAGGCTCTTCGTGTTTTGCAACACCCCTTCATGCTCTTCCTATTTTTCGGACCCTTTGAAACTCCTCCTATTTTTGACACGTTTTTAAGTTCTTCATATTTTTCACACCATTTCAGGTTCTTCATGTTTTTGAACGCCGTTTCATGCTCCTCATATTTTTCAGACTGTTTCATGATCCTCATATTTTTGACACCATTTGAAGCTCTTCATATATTTCACACATTTTCAGGCTCTTCATGTTTTTCACACCTTTTCAGGTTCTTCATGTTTTTGAATGCCGTTTCATGCTCCTCATATTTTTCAGACTGTTTCATTCTCCTCATGTTTTTTACACCTATTGAAACTCTTCATATTTTTGACACCTTTTGAAGCTCTTCATATTTTTCACACCTTTCAGGCTCTTCATGTTTTAGAACACCGTTTCATGCTCCTCCTATTTTTCAGACCATTTCATGCTCCTCATATTTTTGAAACCTTTTAAGCTCTTCATATTTTTCACAGATTTTCAGGCTCTTCAAGTTTTTCAACACCGCTTCATGCTACTCCTATTTTTCAGACCGTTATAGCCTCCTCATATTTTTGACACCATTTGAAGCTCTTCATATTTTTCACACCTTTTCAGGGTCTTCATGTTTTTGAACACCGCTTCATGCTCCTCCTAATTTTCAGACCATTTCATGTTTCTCATATTTTTGACACCTTTTAAGCTCTTCATATTTTTAACACATTTTCAGGCTCTTCATGTTTTTCAACACCGCTTCATGCTACTTGTATTTTTCAGACCGTTTCATGCTCGTCATAATTTTGACACGTTTTGAAGCCCTTCATATTTTTCACACCTTTCAGACTCGTCATGTTTTTGAACACCGTTTCATGCTCCTCCTATTTTTCAGACCATTTCATGCTCCTCATATTTTTGACACCTTTTAAGCTCTTCATATTTTTAACACATTTTCAGGCTCTTCAAGATTTGGAACACCGCTTCATGCTACTCCTATTTTAGACACCATTTGAAGCTCTTCATATTTTTCACACCATTTCAGGCTCTTCATGTTTCTGAACACCGTTTCATGCTCCTCATATTTTTACATGTTTTGAAACTCTTCATATTTTTCACACCTTGTCAGGCGCTTCAGGTTTTCAACACCGTTTCATGCTCCTAATATTTTTCCGACCGTTTCATGCTCCTCATATTTTTGACACCTTTTGAAGCTCTTCATATTTTTCACACCTTTTCAGTATCTTCAAGTTTTTGAACGCCGCTTCATGCTCCTCATATTATTCACACCTTCTGAAGCTCTTCATATTTTTCACACATTTTCAGGCTCTTCATGTTTTTCAACACCACTTCATGCTCCTCCTATTTTTCAGACAGTTTCATGCTCCTCATATTTTTGACACCTCTTGAAGCTCTTCATATTTTACACACCTTTTCGGGCTCTTCATGTCTTTGAACACGACTTCATTCTCGCCTTTTTTTCAGACCGTTTCATGCTCCTCATATTTTTCACACCTTTTCAGGCTCTTAATGATTTTGAACACCGTTTCATTTTCCTCCTATTTTTCAGACCGTTTCATGCTCCTCATATTTTTGACACCTTTTGAAGCGCTTCATATTTTTCACATGTTTTCAGGATCTTCATGTTTTTGAACACCATTTCATGCTCCTCCTATTTTTCAGACCATTTCATGCTCTTCATGTTTTTCAAGACTGTTTCATGCTCCTCCTATTTTTCAGACCGTTTCATGCACCTCATATTTTCACACGTGATGAAGCTCTTCAAATTTTGCACACCTTTTCAGGCTCTTCATGTTTTTGAACACCGTTTCATGCTACTCCTATTTGACACCTTTTGAAGCTCTTCATATTTTTCACACCTTTTCATGCTCTTCATGTTTTTCAACACCGTTTCATGCTCCTCATATTTTTGACACCTTTTCAGGCTCTTAATGATTTTGAACACCGTTTCATACTCCTCTTATTTTTCAGACAGTTTCATGCTCCTCATATATTTGACACCTTTTGAAGCTCTTCATATTTTTCACACCTTTTCGGGCTCTTCATGTTTTTGAACACCACTTCATGCTCCTACTATTTTTCAGACCGTTTCATGCTCCTCATATTTTGACACCTTTTTAATCTCTTCATATTTTTCACACCTTTTCATGCTCTTCATGTTGTTCAACATCGTTTCATACTCCTCTTATTTTTCAGAATGTTTCGTGCTCCTCATATTTTGACACCTTTTGAAGCTCTTCATATTTTTCACATCTTTTCAGTATCTTCAAGTTTTTGAACACCGTTTCATGCTCCTCCTATTTTTCAGACCGTTTCCTGCTCCTCATATTTTTGACAACTTTTGGAGCTCTTCATATTTTTCACACCTTTTCAGGCTCTGCATGTTTTGAACACTCCTTCATGCTCCTCCTATGTTTCAGACCTTTTCATGCTCCTCATATTTTTTCACCTTTTGAAGCTCTTCATATGTTTCACACATTTTCAGACCCTTCATGTTTTTCAACACCGCTTTATGCTGCACCTATTTTTCAGAACAGTTTCATGCTCCTCATATTTTTGACACTTTTTGAACCTCTTCATATTTTTCACACCTTGTCAGGCTCTTCATGTTTTTGAACACCACTTCATGCTCCACATATTTTTAAGACCGTTTCATGCTCCTCATATTTTTCACACATTTTCAGGCTCTTCATGTTTTTGAACACCATTTCATGCTTCTCATATTTATGACACCTTTTGAAGCTCTTCATGTATTTCACTCCTCTTCAGGCTCTTCGTGGTTTTCAACACCATTACATGCTCCTCCTATTTTTCAGACCATTTCATGCTCCTCATATTTTAGACACCTTTTGAAGCTCTTCATATTTTTCAAACCTTTTCAGGCTCTCCATGTTTTTCAGCACCATTTGATGCTCCTTCTATTTTCAGACTGTTTCATGCTCCTAATATTTTTCACACCTTTTCAGGCTATTCATTTCTTTCAACTCCACTTCATGCTCCTCCTATTTTTCAGACCGTTTCATGTTCCTCCTATTTGTGACACTTTTGAATCTCTTCATATATTTCACACCTTTCCAGGCTCTTCATGTTTTTCAACACCGCTTCATGCTCCTCCTATTTTTGAGACCGTATCATGCTCCTCATATTTTTGACACATTTTGAAGCTCTTCATGTTTTTCAACTCCGCTTCATGCTCCTTCTATTTTTGACACCTTTTGAAGCTCTTCATATTTTTCACACATTTTCATGCTCTTCATATTTTTCAACACCGTTACATGCTCCTCCTATTTTTAAGACCGTTTCATGCTTCTTATATTTTTGACACCTTTTGAAGCTCTTCATATATTTCACACCTTTTCAGGCTCTTCATGTTTTTGAACAACGCTGCATGCTCCTACTATATTTCAGATCATTTCATTCTCCTCATATTTTTGACACTTTTTGAAGCTCTTCATATTTTTTACACCTTTTCAGGTTCTTCATGTTTTTCACACCTTTTCAGGCTGTTCATGTTTTGCAACACCCCTTCATGCTCTTCCTAATTTTCGGACCCTTTGAAACTCCTCCTATTTTTGACACGTTTTTAAGTTCTTCATATTTTTCACACCATTTCAGGTTCTTCATGTTTTTGAACGCCGTTTCATGCTCCTCATATTTTTCAGACTGTTTCATGATCCTCATATTTTTGACACCATTTGAAGCTCTTCATATATTTCACACATTTTCAGGCTCTTCATGTATTTCACACCTTTTCAGGCTCTTCATGTTTTGCAACACCGCTTCATGCTCCTCCTATTTTTCAGACCATTTCATGCTCTTCATATTTTTGACAATTTTGAAGGTCTTCATGTATTTCACACCTTTTCAGGCTCTTCATGTTTTTCAACACCGCTTCTTACTCCTCCTATTCTTCAGATCTTTTCATGCTCCTCATATTTTTGACACCTTTTGAAGCTCTTCATATATTTCACACCTTTTCAGGCTCCTCATGTTTTTCAACACCGCGTCATGCTCCTCCTATTTTTCAGACCGTTTCATTCTCATTATATTATTGACCAGTTTTGAAGCTCTTCATATTTTTAAGACCTTTTCAGGCTCTTCATGTTTTTGAAGACCGTTTCATGCTCCCCCTAATATTCAGAGCGTTTTATGCTCCTCATATTTTTGACACCTTTTGAAGCTCTTCATATATTTCACACCTTTTCAGGCTGTTTATGTTTTTTAACACCGCTTCATGCTGCTCCTATTTTTCAGACCGTTTCATGCTCCTCATATATTTGACACGTTTTGAAGTTCTTCATATATTTCACAACTTTTCAGGCTCTTCTTTTTTTCAACACCGATTCTTGCTCCTCCTATTTTTCAGACCGTTTCATGTTCCTCATATTTTTGACAAGTTTTGAAGCGCTTCATGTTTTTTACACCTTTTCAGGCTCTTCACTTTTCAACACCGCTTCATGCTCCTCCTATTTTTCAGACCGTATCATGCTCCTCATACTTTTGAAAACTTTTGAAGCTCTTCATATATTTCACACCTTTTCAGGCTCTTCATGTTTTGCAACACCATTTCATGCTCCTCCTATTTTTCAGACCGTTTCATGCTCCTCCTATTTTTCAGACAGTTTCATGCTCCTCATATATTTGACTCCTTTTGAAGCTCTTCATATATTTCACACCTTTTAAGGCTCTTCATGTTTTTCAACACCGTTTCATGCTCCTCCTATTTTTCAGACCGTTTCATGCTCCTCATATTTTTCACAGCTTTTCAGGCTCTTAATGATTTTGAACACCGTTTCATTTTCCTCCTATTTTTCAGACCGTTTCATGCTCCTCATATTTTTCACAGCTTTTCAGGCTCTTCATGTTTTTGAACACCGTTTCATGCTCCTCCTATTTTTCATACCGTTTCATGCTCCTCATATTTTTGCCACTTTTTGAAGCTCTTCATATTTTTCACACCTGTTCAGTATCTTCAAGTTTTTGATAACCGCTTCATGCTTCTCATATTTTTCACACCTTCTGAAGCTCTTCATATTTTTCACACCTTTTCAGGCTCTTAATGATTTTGAACACCGTTTCATTTTCCTCCTATTTTTCAGACCGTTTCATGCTCCTCATATTTTTGACACCTTTTGAAGCGCTTCATATTTTTCACATGTTTTCAGGATCTTCATGTTTTTGAACACCATTTCATGCTCCTCCTATTTTTCAGACCGTTTCATGCTCTTCATGTTT
Source organism: Dama dama (assembly GCF_033118175.1). Classification (NCBI taxonomy): domain Eukaryota; kingdom Metazoa; phylum Chordata; class Mammalia; order Artiodactyla; family Cervidae; genus Dama; species Dama dama. The sequence continues at coordinate 373,527 of NW_026870919.1, forward strand.
TTCAAGACCGTTTCATGCTCCTCCTATTTTTCAGACCGTTTCATGCACCTCATATTTTCACACGTTTTGAAGCTCTTCAAATTTTGCAAACCTTTTCAGGCTCTTCATGTTTTTGAACACCGTTTCATGCTACTCCTATTTGACACCTTTTGAAGCTCTTCATATTTTTCACACCTTTTCATGCTCTTCATATTTTTCAACACCGTTTCATGCTCCTCCTATTTTCAGACTGTTTCCTGCTCCTCATATTTTTGAAACCTTTTCAGGCTCTTAATGATTTTGAACACTGTTTCATACTCCTCTTATTTTTCAGACAGTTTCATGCTCCTCATATATTTGACACCTTTTGAAGCTCTTCATATTTTTCACACCTTTTCGGGCTCTTCATGTTTTTGAACACCACTTCATGCGCCTCCTATTTTTCAGACCGTTTCATGCTCCTCCTATTTTGACACCTTTTTAATCTCTTCATATTTTTCACACCTTTTCATGCTCTTCATGTTGTTCAACACCGTTTCATACTCCTCTTATTTTTCAGAATGTTTCGTGCTCCTCATATTTTGACACCTTTTGAAGCTCTTCATATTTTTCACATCTTTTCAGTATCTTCAAGTTTTTGAACACCGTTTCATGCTCCTCCTATTTTTCAGACCGTTTCCTGCTCCTCATATTTTTGACAACTTTTGGAGCTCTTCATATTTTTCACATCTTTTCAGGCTCTGCATGTTTTGAACTCCGCTTCATGCTCCACATATTTTTAAGACCGTTTCATGCTCCTCATATTTTTCACACATTTTCAGGCTCTTCATGTTTTTGAACACCATTTCATGCTTCTCATATTAATGACACCTTTTGAAGCTCTTCATGTATTTCACTCCTCTTCAGGCTCTTCATTGTTTTCAACAACATTACATGCTCCTCCTATTTTTCAGACCATTTCATGCTCCTCATATTTTTGACACCTTTTGAAGCTCTTCATATTTTTCAAACCTTTTCAGGCTCTCCATGTTTTTCAGCACCATTTGATATTCCTCCTATTTTCAGACTGTTTCATGCTCCTAATATTTTTCACACCTTTTCAGACTATTCATTTCTTTCAACTCCACTTCATGCTCCTCCTATTTTTCAGACCGTTTCATGTTCCTCCTATTTGTGACACTTTTGAATCTCTTCATATATTTCACACCTTTCCAGGCTCTTCATGTTTTTCAACACCGCTTGATGCTCCTCCTATTTTTGAGACCGTATCATGCTCTTCATATTTTTGACACATTTTGAAGCTCTTCATGTTTTTCAACTCCGCTTCATGCTCCTTCTATTTTTGACACCTTTTGAAGCTCTTCATATTTTTCACACATTTTCAGGCTCTTCATGTTTTTCAACACCGTTTCATGCTCCTCCTATTTTTAAGACCGTTTCATGCTTCTTATATTTTTGACACCTTTTGAAGCTCTTCATATATTTCAGACCTTTTCAGGCTCTTCATGTTTTTCAACACCGCTTCATGCTCCTCCTATTTTTCACACCATGTCATGCTCCTCATATTTTTGACACCTTTTGAAGCTCTTCATATATTTCACACCTTTTCAGGCTCTTCATGTTTTTGAACAATGCTGCATGCTCCTACTATGTTTCAGATCGTTTCATGCTCCTCATATTTTTGACACTTTTTGAAGCTCTTCATATTTTTTACACCTTTTCAGGTTCTTCATGTTTTTCACACCTTTTCAGGCTCTTCATGTTTTGCAACACCCCTTCATGCTCTTCCTATTTTTTGGACCGTTTGAAACTCCTCCTATTTTTGACACGTTTTTAAGTTCTTCATATTTTTCACACCATTTCAGGCTCTTCATGTTTTTGAATGCCGTTTCATGCTCCTCATATTTTTCAGACTGTTTCATGATCCTCATATTTTTGACACCATTTGAAGCTCTTCATATATTTCACACATTTTCAGGCTCTTCATGTTTTTCACACCTTTTCAGGCTCTTCATGTTTTGCAACACCGCTTCATGCTCCTCCTATTTTTCAGACCGTTTCATGCTCTTCATATTTTTGACAATTTTGAAGCTCTTCATGTATTTCACACCTTTTCAGGCTCTTCATGTTTTTCAACACCGCTTCTTACTCCTCCTATTCTTCAGACCTTTTCATGCTCCTCATATTTTTGACACCTTTTGAAGCTCTTCATATATTTCACACCTTTTCAGGCTCCTCATGTTTTTCAACACCTCGTCATGCTCCTCCTGTTTTTCAGACCGTTTCATGCTCCTCATATTTTTGACACCTTTTGAAGCTCTTCTTATTTTTCACACCTTTTCAGGCTTTTCATGTTTTTCAACACCGCTTCATGCTCCTCCTATTTTTCAGACCGTTTCATTCTCATTATATTATTGACAAGTTTTGAAGCTCTTCATATTTTTAACACCTTTTCAGACTCTTCATGTTTTTGAAGACCGTTTCATGCTCCCCCTAATATTCAGAGCGTTTTATGCTCCTCATATTTTTGACACCTTTTGAAGCTCTTCATATATTTCACACCTTTTCAGGCTGTTTATGTTTTTTAACACCGCTTCATGCTGCTCCTATTTTTCAGACCGTTTCATGCTCCTCATATTTTTGACACGTTTTGAAGTTCTTCATATATTCACAACTTTTCAGGCTCTTCTTTTTTTCAACACCGATTCTTGCTCCTCCTATTTTTCAGACCGTTTCATGTTCCTCATAATTTTGACAACTTTTGAAGCGCTTCATGTTTTTCACACCTTTTCAGGCTCTTCACTTTTCAACACCGCTTCATGCTCCTCCTATTTTTCAGACCGTATCATGCTCCTCATACTTTTGAAAACTTTTGAAGCTCTTCATATATTTCACACCTTTTCAGGCTCTTCATGTTTTGCAACACCGTTTCATGCTCCTCCTATTTTTCAGACCGTTTCATGCTCCTCCTATTTTTCAGACAGTTTCATGCTCCTCATATATTTGACTCCTTTTGAAGCTCTTCATATTATTCACACCTTTTCAGGCCCTTCATGTTTTTCAACACCACTTCATGCTCTTCCTATTTTTCAAACTGTTTCATGCTCCTCCTATTTTTGACACTTTTTGAACCTCTTCATATATTTCACACCTTTTCAGGCTCTCCATGTTTTGCAACACCGTTTGATGCTCCTCCTATTTTCAGACTGTTTCATGCTCCTAATATTTTTCACACCTTTTCAGGCTATTCATTTCTTTCAACTCCACTTCATGCTCCTCCTATTTTTCAGACCGTTTCATGTTCCTCCTATTTGTGACACTTTTGAATCTCTTCATATATTTCACACCTTTCCAGGCTCTTCATGTTTTTCAACACCGCTTGATGCTCCTCCTATTTTTGAGACCGTATCATGCTCCTCATATTTTTGACACATTTTGAAGCTCTTCATGTTTTTCAACTCCGCTTCATGCTCCTTCTATTTTTGACACCTTTTGAAGCTCTTCATATTTTTCACACATTTTCAGGCTCTTCATGTTTTTCAACACCGTTTCATGCTCCTCCTATTTTTAAGACCGTTTCATGCTTCTTATATTTTTGACACCTTTTGAAGCTCTTCATATATTTCAGACCTTTTCAGGCTCTTCATGTTTTTCAACACCGCTTCATGCTCCTCCTATTTTTCACACCATGTCATGCTCCTCATATTTTTGACACCTTTTGAAGCTCTTCATATATTTCACACCTTTTCAGGCTCTTCATGTTTTTGAACAATGCTGCATGCTCCTACTATGTTTCAGATCGTTTCATGCTCCTCATATTTTTGACACTTTTTGAAGCTCTTCATATTTTTTACACCTTTTCAGGCTCTTCATGTTTTTCACACCTTTTCAGGCTCTTCATGTTTTGCAACACCCCTTCATGCTCTTCCTATTTTTCGGACCCTTTGAAACTCCTCCTATTTTTGACACGTTTTTAAGTTCTTCATATTTTTCACACCATTTCAGGTTCTTCATGTTTTTGAACGCCGTTTCATGCTCCTCATATTTTTCAGACTGTTTCATGATCCTCATATTTTTGACACCATTTGAAGCTCTTCATATGTTTCACACATTTTCAGGCTCTTCATGTTTTTCACACCTTTTCAGGCTCTTCATGTTTTGCAACACCGCTTCATGCTCCTCCTATTTTTCAGACCGTTTCATGCTCTTCATATTTTTGACAATTTTGAAGCTCTTCATGTATTTCACACCTTTTCAGGCTCTTCATGTTTTTCAACACCGCTTCTTACTCCTCCTATTCTTCAGACCTTTTCATGCTCCTCATATTTTTGACACCTTTTGAAGCTCTTCTTATTTTTCACACCTTTTCAGGCTTTTCATGTTTTTCAACACCGCTTCATGCTCCTCCTATTTTTCAGACCGTTTCATTCTCATTATATTATTGACAAGTTTTGAAGCTCTTCATATTTTTAACACCTTTTCAGGCTCTTCATGTTTTTGAAGACCGTTTCATGCTCCCCCTAATATTCAGAGCGTTTTATGCTCCTCATATTTTTGACACCTTTTGAAGCTCTTCATATATTTCACACCTTTTCAGGCTGTTTATGTTTTTTAACACCGCTTCATGCTGCTCCTATTTTTCAGACCGTTTCATGCTCCTCATATATTTGACACGTTTTGAAGTTCTTCATATATTCACAACTTTCCAGGCTCTTCTATTTTTCAACACCGATTCTTGCTCCTCCTATTTTTCAGACCGTTTCATGTTCCTCATAATTTTGACAACTTTTGAAGCGCTTCATGTTTTTCACACCTTTTCAGGCTCTTCACTTTTCAACACCGCTTCATGCTCCTCCTATTTTTCAGACCGTATCATGCTCCTCATACTTTTGAAAACTTTTGAAGCTCTTCATATATTTCACACCTTTTCAGGCTCTTCATGTTTTGCAACACCGTTTCATGCTCCTCCTATTTTTCAGACAGTTTCATGCTCCTCATATATTTGACTCCTTTTGAAGCTCTTCATATTATTCACACCTTTTCAGGCTCTTCATGTTTTTCAACACCACTTCATGCTCTTCCTATTTTTCAAACTGTTTCATGCTCCTCCTATTTTTGACACTTTTTGAACCTCTTCATATATTTCACACCTTTTCAGGCTCTCCATGTTTTGCAACACCGTTTGATGCTCCTCCTATTTTCAGACTGTTTCATGCTCCTAATATTTTTCACACCTTTTCAGGCTATTCATTTCTTTCAACTCCACTTCATGCTCCTCCTATTTTTCAGACCGTTTCATGTTCCTCCTATTTGTGACACTTTTGAATCTCTTCATATATTTCACACCTTTCCAGGCTCTTCATGTTTTTCAACACCGCTTGATGCTCCTCCTATTTTTGAGACCGTATCATGCTCCTCATATTTTTGACACATTTTGAAGCTCTTCATGTTTTTCAACTCCGCTTCATGCTCCTTCTATTTTTGACACCTTTTGAAGCTCTTCATATTTTTCACACATTTTCAGGCTCTTCATGTTTTTCAACACCGTTTCATGCTCCTCCTATTTTTAAGACCGTTTCATGCTTCTTATATTTTTGACACCTTTTGAAGCTCTTCATATATTTCAGACCTTTTCAGGCTCTTCATGTTTTTCAACACCGCTTCATGCTCCTCCTATTTTTCACACCATGTCATGCTCCTCATATTTTTGACACCTTTTGAAGCTCTTCATATATTTCACACCTTTTCAGGCTCTTCATGTTTTTGAACAATGCTGCATGCTCCTACTATGTTTCAGATCGTTTCATGCTCCTCATATTTTTGACACTTTTTGAAGCTCTTCATATTTTTTACACCTTTTCAGGCTCTTCATGTTTTTCACACCTTTTCAGGCTCTTCATGTTTTGCAACACCCCTTCATGCTCTTCCTATTTTTCGGACCCTTTGAAACTCCTCCTATTTTTGACACGTTTTTAAGTTCTTCATATTTTTCACACCATTTCAGGTTCTTCATGTTTTTGAACGCCGTTTCATGCTCCTCATATTTTTCAGACTGTTTCATGATCCTCATATTTTTGACACCATTTGAAGCTCTTCATATGTTTCACACATTTTCAGGCTCTTCATGTTTTTCACACCTTTTCAGGCTCTTCATGTTTTGCAACACCGCTTCATGCTCCTCCTATTTTTCAGACCGTTTCATGCTCTTCATATTTTTGACAATTTTGAAGCTCTTCATGTATTTCACACCTTTTCAGGCTCTTCATGTTTTTCAACACCGCTTCTTACTCCTCCTATTCTTCAGACCTTTTCATGCTCCTCATATTTTTGACACCTTTTGAAGCTCTTCATATATTTCACACCTTTTCAGGCTCCTCATGTTTTTCAACACCTCGTCATGCTCCTCCTGTTTTTCAGACCGTTTCATGCTCCTCATATTTTTGACACCTTTTGAAGCTCTTCTTATTTTTCACACCTTTTCAGGCTTTTCATGTTTTTCAACACCGCTTCATGCTCCTCCTATTTTTCAGACCGTTTCATTCTCATTATATTATTGACAAGTTTTGAAGCTCTTCATATTTTTAACACCTTTTCAGGCTCTTCATGTTTTTGAAGACCGTTTCATGCTCCCCCTAATATTCAGAGCGTTTTATGCTCCTCATATTTTTGACACCTTTTGAAGCTCTTCATATATTTCACACCTTTTCAGGCTGTTTATGTTTTTTAACACCGCTTCATGCTGCTCCTATTTTTCAGACCGTTTCATGCTCCTCATATATTTGACACGTTTTGAAGTTCTTCATATATTCACAACTTTTCAGGCTCTTCTTTTTTTCAACACCGATTCTTGCTCCTCCTATTTTTCAGACCGTTTCATGTTCCTCATAATTTTGACAACTTTTGAAGCGCTTCATGTTTTTCACACCTTTTCAGGCTCTTCACTTTTCAACACCGCTTCATGCTCCTCCTATTTTTCAGACCGTATCATGCTCCTCATACTTTTGAAAACTTTTGAAGCTCTTCATATATTTCACACCTTTTCAGGCTCTTCATGTTTTGCAACACCGTTTCATGCTCCTCCTATTTTTCAGACCGTTTCATGCTCCTCCTATTTTTCAGACAGTTTCATGCTCCTCATATATTTGACTCCTTTTGAAGCTCTTCATATTATTCACACCTTTTCAGGCTCTTCATGTTTTTCAACACCACTTCATGCTCTTCCTATTTTTCAAACTGTTTCATGCTCCTCCTATTTTTGACACCTTTTGAACCTCTTCATATTTTTCACACCTATTCAGGGTCTTCATATTTTTCAACACCGCTTCATGCTCCTCCTATTTTTCTGACCGTTTCATGCTCCTCATATTTTTGACACGTTTTGAAGCTCTTCATTTATTTCACACCTTTTCAGGCTCTTCATGTTTTTCAACACCGCTTCATGCTCCTCGTATTTTTCAGACCGTTTCATGCTTCTCAAATTTTTGACACCTTTTGAAGCTCTTCATATTATTCACAACATTTCAGGTTCTCCATTTTTGTCAACAAAGCTTCATGCTCCTCCTATTTTTCAGAACGTTTCATGCTCCTCATATTTTACACACCTGTTGAAGCTTTTCATATTTTTCACGCCATTTCAGGCTCTTCTTGTTTTTCAACACCATTTCAAGGTCCTCCTATTTTTCAGACTGTTTCATGCTCCTCATATTTCTGACACCTTTTGAAGCTCTTCATATATTTCACACCTTTTCAGGCACTTCATGTTTTTGAACATCGATTCATGCTCCTCCTATTTTTCACACCTTTTGAAGATCTTCAAAAATTTCAAACCTTTTCAAGCTCTTCATGTTTTTGAATACCGCTTCATGCTCCTCATATTTTTCACATCTTTTGAAGCTCTTAATATTTTTCACACATTTTCAGGCTCTTCAAGTTTTTGAACACCGTTTAATGCTCCTCCTATTTTTCAGACCGATTCATGCTGCTCATATTTTTCACAGCTTTTGAAGCTCTTCATATATTTCTCACCTTTTCCTGTTCTTCAGGTTTTTCAACATCGTTTCATGCTCCTCCTATTTTTCAGACCGTTTCATGCTCCTCATATTTCTGACACCTTTTGAAGCTCTTCATATATTTCACACCTTTTCAGACTCTTCATGTTTTTCAACATCGCTTCATCCTCCTCCTATTTTTCAGACCGTTTCATGCTCTTCATATTTTTCACACCTTTTCAGTCTCTTCATATTTTTGAACACCGTTTGCTTCTCCTCCTATTTTTGACAACGTTTCATGCTCCTCATATTTTTGACACGTTTTGCAGCTCTTCATTTTTTTCACACCTTTTCAGGCTCTTGATGTTTTTCAACACAGCTTCATGCTACTCCTATTTTTGATACCTTTTGAAGCTCCTCATATTCTTCAAACCATTTCATGCTCTTCTTTTTTTTCATCACCGCTTCATGCTCCTCCATTTTTCAGATCGTTTCATGCTCCTCATATTTTTGACACCTTTTGAAGCACTTCATATATTTCCACATTTTCAGGCTCTTCATGATTTTGAACACGGTTTCATTCTCCTCCTATTTTTCAGGCCATTTCATGCTCCTCATATTTTTGACACCTTTTGAATCTTTTCATAATTTTCACACCTTTTCAGGCTCTTCAATTTTTCAACACCACATCATGCTCCTCTTATTTTTTGGACCGTTTCATGCTCCTCATATTTTTGACACCTTTTGAAGCTCTTCATATATTTCACACCTTTTCAAACTCTTCATGTTTTTCACACCTTTTCAGCCTCTTCATGTTTTTCAACACCGCTTCATGCTCCTCCTATTTTTCAGACCGTTTCCTGCTCCTCATATTTTTGACACCTTTTGAAGCTCTTCATATATTTCACACCTTTTCAGACTCTTCATGTTTTTCAACATCGCTTCATCCTCCTCCTATTTTTCAGACCGTTTCATGCTCTTCATATTTTTCACACCTTTTCAGTCTCTTCATATTTTTGAACACCGTTTGCTTCTCCTCCTATTTTTGAGAACGTTTCATGCTCCTCATATTTTTGACACCTTTTGAAGCTGTTCATATTTTTCACACCTTTTCAGACTCTTCAAGTTTTTGAACATCGTTTCATGCTCCTCCTATTTTTCAGACCGTATCATGCTCTTCATATTTTTGATAACTTTCGAAGCTTTCATATTTTTCACACCTTTTCTGGCTCTTCATATTTTTGAACACCGTTTCATGCTCCTCCTATTTTTCAGACCGTTTCATGCTCCTCATATTTTTGACACATTTTGAAGCTCCTCCTATTTTTCACACCTTTTCAGGCTCTTCATGTCCTTCAAGACCGCTTCATGCTCCTCCTGTTTCTCAGACCATTTCATGCTCCTCATATTTTTCACACCTTTTGAAGCTCTTCATATTTCTCACACCTTTTCAAGCTCTTCATGTTTTTGAACACCGCTTCATGCTCCTCATATTTTTAGGACATTTTCATGCTCCTCATATTTTTGACACCTATTGAAGCTCCTCCTATTTTTCACACCTTTTCAGGATCTTCATGTTTTTCAACACCGTTTCATGCTCCTCCTATTTTTCAGACCGTTTCATGCTCCTCATATTTTTGACACTTTTTGAAGCTCTTCATGTTTTTCACACCTTTTCAGGCTTTTCAAGTTTTTCAACACGGCTTTATGCGCCTCCTATTTTTCAGACCGTTTCAGGCTCCTAATATTGTTAACACCTTTTCAGGCTCTTCAAGTTTTTCAACACCACTTCATGCTCCACCTATTTTTCAAACCGTTTCATGCTCCTAATATTTTTAACACATTTTCAGGCTCTTCATGTTTTTCAACACCGCTTCATGCTCCTCCTATCTTTCAGACCGTATCATGCTCCTCAAATTTTAACACCTTTTGAAGCTCTTCATATATTTCACACTTTTTCAGTCTCGTCATGTTTTTCAACACCGCTTCATGCTCCACCTATTTTTCAGACCGTTTCATGCTCCTAATATTTTCAACACCTTTTCAGGCTCTTCAAGTTTTTCAACACCGCCTCATGACCCACCTATTTTTCGGATCGTTTCATGCTCCTCATATTTTTGACACCTTTTGAAGCTCTTCGTATATTTCACTCTTTTCAGGCTCTTCATATTTTTCACACCTTTTCAGGCTCTTCAAGTATTTCAACACCGCTTCATGTTCCCTCTATTTTTCAGACCGTTTCATGCTCCCCATATTTTTGACAAATTTTGAAACTCTTCATATGTTTCACACCTTTTCATGCTCCTCATATTTTTGACACTTTTTGAAGCTCTTCATATTCTTCACACCTTTTCAGACTCTTCATGTTTTTCAACACCGCTTCATGCTCCTCCTATTTTTGAGATCGTTACTGCTCCTCATATATTTGATACATTTTGAAGCTCTTAATATATTTAACACATTTTCAGGCTCTTCATGTTTTTGAACACCGCTTCATGCACCTCCTATTTTTCAGACTGTTTCATGCTCCTCATATTTTTGACACATTTTGAAACTCTTTATATTTTTCACACCTTTTCAGACTCTTCATGTTTTTCAGCACCGCTTGTTGCTCCTCATATTTTTCAGACCTTTTCATGCTCCTAATATTTTTGACACCTTTTGAAGCTCTTCATATTTTTCACACCTTTTCAGGCTCTTCATATTTTTGAACACCGTTTCATGCTCCTCCTATTTTTCAGGCCGTTTCATGCTCCTCATATTTTTGACACCTTTTGAAGCTCTTCATGTTTTTCACACATTTTCAGGCTGTTCATGTTTTTCAACACTGCTTCATGCTCCTCCTTTTTTTCAGCCCGTATCATTCTCCTCATATTTTTCACATCTTTTGAAGCTCTTCATATATTTCACTCTTTTCAGCCTCTTCATGTTTTTCAACACCGTTTCATTCTCCTCCTATTTTTCAGACCGTTTCATGCTCCTCATATTTTTGACACTTTTTGAAGTTCTTCATGTTTTTCACACCTTTTCAGGCTTTTCAATTTTTTCAATACCGCTTCATGCGTCTCCTATTTTTCAGACTGTTTTAGGCTCCTAATATTTTTAACACCTTTTCAGGCTCTTCATATTTTTCAACACCGCTTCATTCTCCTCCTGTTTCTCAGAGCGTTTCAGGTTCCTCATATATTTTACCCCTTTTTAAGCTCGTCATATATTTCACACATTTTCCGGCTCTTCATATTTTTCAACACCGCTTCATTCTCCTCCTGTTTCTCAGAGCGTTTCAGGTTCCTCATATATTTCACGGCTTTTTAAGCTCTTCATATATTTCACACCTTTTGAGGCTCTTCATATTTTTCAACACCGCTTCATGCACCTCCTATTTTTCAGACTGTTTCATGCTCCTCATATTTTTGACACATTTTGAAACTCTTTATATTTTTCACACATTTTCAGACCCTTCATGTTTTTCAACACCGCTTTATGCTGCACCTATTTTTCAGAACAGTTTCATGCTCCTCATATTTTTGACACTTTTTGAACCTCTTCATATTTTTCACACCTTGTCAGGCTCTTCATGTTTTTGAACACCACTTCATGCTCCACATATTTTTAAGACCGTTTCATGCTCCTCATATTTTTCACACATTTTCAGGCTCTTCATGTTTTTGAACACCATTTCATGCTTCTCATATTTATGACACCTTTTGAAGCTCTTCATGTATTTCACTCCTCTTCAGGCTCTTCGTGGTTTTCAACACCATTACATGCTCCTCCTATTTTTCAGACCATTTCATGCTCCTCATATTTTTGACACCTTTTGAAGCTCTTCATATTTTTCAAACCTTTTCAGGCTCTCCATGTTTTTCAGCACCATTTGATGCTCCTTCTATTTTCAGACTGTTTCATGCTCCTAATATTTTTCACACCTTTTCAGGCTATTCATTTCTTTCAACTCCACTTCATGCTCCTCCTATTTTTCAGACCGTTTCATGTTCCTCCTATTTGTGACACTTTTGAATCTCTTCATATATTTCACACCTTTCCAGGCTCTTCATGTTTTTCAACACCGCTTCATGCTCCTCCTATTTTTGAGACCGTATCATGCTCCTCATATTTTTGACACATTTTGAAGCTCTTCATGTTTTTCAACTCCGCTTCATGCTCCTTCTATTTTTGACACCTTTTGAAGCTCTTCATATTTTTCACACATTTTCATGCTCTTCATATTTTTCAACACCGTTACATGCTCCTCCTATTTTTAAGACCGTTTCATGCTTCTTATATTTTTGACACCTTTTGAAGCTCTTCATATATTTCACACCTTTTCAGGCTCTTCATGTTTTTGAACAACGCTGCATGCTCCTACTATATTTCAGATCATTTCATTCTCCTCATATTTTTGACACTTTTTGAAGCTCTTCATATTTTTTACACCTTTTCAGGTTCTTCATGTTTTTCACACCTTTTCAGGCTCTTCATGTTTTGCAACACCCCTTCATGCTCTTCCTAATTTTCGGACCCTTTGAAACTCCTCCTATTTTTGACACGTTTTTAAGTTCTTCATATTTTTCACACCATTTCAGGTTCTTCATGTTTTTGAACGCCGTTTCATGCTCCTCATATTTTTCAGACTGTTTCATGATCCTCATATTTTTGACACCATTTGAAGCTCTTCATATATTTCACACATTTTCAGGCTCTTCATGTATTTCACACCTTTTCAGGCTCTTCATGTTTTGCAACACCGCTTCATGCTCCTCCTATTTTTCAGACCATTTCATGCTCTTCATATTTTTGACAATTTTGAAGGTCTTCATGTATTTCACACCTTTTCAGGCTCTTCATGTTTTTCAACACCGCTTCTTACTCCTCCTATTCTTCAGATCTTTTCATGCTCCTCATATTTTTGACACCTTTTGAAGCTCTTCATATATTTCACACCTTTTCAGGCTCCTCATGTTTTTCAACACCGCGTCATGCTCCTCCTATTTTTCAGACCGTTTCATTCTCATTATATTATTGACCAGTTTTGAAGCTCTTCATATTTTTAAGACCTTTTCAGGCTCTTCATGTTTTTGAAGACCGTTTCATGCTCCCCCTAATATTCAGAGCGTTTTATGCTCCTCATATTTTTGACACCTTTTGAAGCTCTTCATATATTTCACACCTTTTCAGGCTGTTTATGTTTTTTAACACCGCTTCATGCTGCTCCTATTTTTCAGACCGTTTCATGCTCCTCATATATTTGACACGTTTTGAAGTTCTTCATATATTTCACAACTTTTCAGGCTCTTCTTTTTTTCAACACCGATTCTTGCTCCTCCTATTTTTCAGACCGTTTCATGTTCCTCATATTTTTGACAAGTTTTGAAGCGCTTCATGTTTTTTACACCTTTTCAGGCTCTTCACTTTTCAACACCGCTTCATGCTCCTCCTATTTTTCAGACCGTATCATGCTCCTCATACTTTTGAAAACTTTTGAAGCTCTTCATATATTTCACACCTTTTCAGGCTCTTCATGTTTTGCAACACCATTTCATGCTCCTCCTATTTTTCAGACCGTTTCATGCTCCTCCTATTTTTCAGACAGTTTCATGCTCCTCATATATTTGACTCCTTTTGAAGCTCTTCATATATTTCACACCTTTTAAGGCTCTTCATGTTTTTCAACACCGTTTCATGCTCCTCCTATTTTTCAGACCGTTTCATGCTCCTCATATTTTTCACAGCTTTTCAGGCTCTTAATGATTTTGAACACCGTTTCATTTTCCTCCTATTTTTCAGACCGTTTCATGCTCCTCATATTTTTCACAGCTTTTCAGGCTCTTCATGTTTTTGAACACCGTTTCATGCTCCTCCTATTTTTCATACCGTTTCATGCTCCTCATATTTTTGCCACTTTTTGAAGCTCTTCATATTTTTCACACCTGTTCAGTATCTTCAAGTTTTTGATAACCGCTTCATGCTTCTCATATTTTTCACACCTTCTGAAGCTCTTCATATTTTTCACACCTTTTCAGGCTCTTAATGATTTTGAACACCGTTTCATTTTCCTCCTATTTTTCAGACCGTTTCATGCTCCTCATATTTTTGACACCTTTTGAAGCGCTTCATATTTTTCACATGTTTTCAGGATCTTCATGTTTTTGAACACCATTTCATGCTCCTCCTATTTTTCAGACCGTTTCATGCTCTTCATGTTTTTCAAGACCGTTTCATGCTCCTCCTATTTTTCAGACCGTTTCATGCACCTCATATTTTCACACGTTTTGAAGCTCTTCAAATTTTGCAAACCTTTTCAGGCTCTTCATGTTTTTGAACACCGTTTCATGCTACTCCTATTTGACACCTTTTGAAGCTCTTCATATTTTTCACACCTTTTCATGCTCTTCATATTTTTCAACACCGTTTCATGCTCCTCCTATTTTCAGACTGTTTCCTGCTCCTCATATTTTTGAAACCTTTTCAGGCTCTTAATGATTTTGAACACTGTTTCATACTCCTCTTATTTTTCAGACAGTTTCATGCTCCTCATATATTTGACACCTTTTGAAGCTCTTCATATTTTTCACACCTTTTCGGGCTCTTCATGTTTTTGAACACCACTTCATGCGCCTCCTATTTTTCAGACCGTTTCATGCTCCTCCTATTTTGACACCTTTTTAATCTCTTCATATTTTTCACATCTTTTCATGCTCTTCATGTTGTTCAACACCGTTTCATACTCCTCTTATTTTTCAGAATGTTTCGTGCTCCTCATATTTTGACACCTTTTGAAGCTCTTCATATTTTTCACATCTTTTCAGTATCTTCAAGTTTTTGAACACCGTTTCATGCTCCTCCTATTTTTCAGACCGTTTCCTGCTCCTCATATTTTTGACAACTTTTGGAGCTCTTCATATTTTTCACATCTTTTCAGGCTCTGCATGTTTTGAACACCGCTTCATGCTCCACATATTTTTAAGACCGTTTCATGCTCCTCATATTTTTCACACATTTTCAGGCTCTTCATGTTTTTGAACACCATTTCATGCTTCTCATATTAATGACACCTTTTGAAGCTCTTCATGTATTTCACTCCTCTTCAGGCTCTTCATTGTTTTCAACAACATTACATGCTCCTCCTATTTTTCAGACCATTTCATGCTCCTCATATTTTTGACACCTTTTGAAGCTCTTCATATTTTTCAAACCTTTTCAGGCTCTCCATGTTTTTCAGCACCATTTGATGCTCCTCCTATTTTCAGACTGTTTCATGCTCCTAATATTTTTCACACCTTTTCAGGCTATTCATTTCTTTCAACTCCACTTCATGCTCCTCCTATTTTTCAGACCGTTTCATGTTCCTCCTATTTGTGACACTTTTGAATCTCTTCATATATTTCACACCTTTCCAGGCTCTTCATGTTTTTCAACACCGCTTGATGCTCCTCCTATTTTTGAGACCGTATCATGCTCTTCATATTTTTGACACATTTTGAAGCTCTTCATGTTTTTCAACTCCGCTTCATGCTCCTTCTATTTTTGACACCTTTTGAAGCTCTTCATATTTTTCACACATTTTCAGGCTCTTCATGTTTTTCAACACCGTTTCATGCTCCTCCTATTTTTAAGACCGTTTCATGCTTCTTATATTTTTGACACCTTTTGAAGCTCTTCATATATTTCAGACCTTTTCAGGCTCTTCATGTTTTTCAACACCGCTTCATGCTCCTCCTATTTTTCACACCATGTCATGCTCCTCATATTTTTGACACCTTTTGAAGCTCTTCATATATTTCACACCTTTTCAGGCTCTTCATGTTTTTGAACAATGCTGCATGCTCCTACTATGTTTCAGATCGTTTCATGCTCCTCATATTTTTGACACTTTTTGAAGCTCTTCATATTTTTTACACCTTTTCAGGTTCTTCATGTTTTTCACACCTTTTCAGGCTCTTCATGTTTTGCAACACCCCTTCATGCTCTTCCTATTTTTTGGACCCTTTGAAACTCCTCCTATTTTTGACACGTTTTTAAGTTCTTCATATTTTTCACACCATTTCAGGCTCTTCATGTTTTTGAATGCCGTTTCATGCTCCTCATATTTTTCAGACTGTTTCATGATCCTCATATTTTTGACACCATTTGAAGCTCTTCATATATTTCACACATTTTCAGGCTCTTCATGTTTTTCACACCTTTTCAGGCTCTTCATGTTTTGCAACACCGCTTCATGCTCCTCCTATTTTTCAGACCGTTTCATGCTCTTCATATTTTTGACAATTTTGAAGCTCTTCATGTATTTCACACCTTTTCAGGCTCTTCATGTTTTTCAACACCGCTTCTTACTCCTCCTATTCTTCAGACCTTTTCATGCTCCTCATATTTTTGACACCTTTTGAAGCTCTTCATATATTTCACACCTTTTCAGGCTCCTCATGTTTTTCAACACCTCGTCATGCTCCTCCTGTTTTTCAGACCGTTTCATGCTCCTCATATTTTTGACACCTTTTGAAGCTCTTCTTATTTTTCACACCTTTTCAGGCTTTTCATGTTTTTCAACACCGCTTCATGCTCCTCCTATTTTTCAGACCGTTTCATTCTCATTATATTATTGACAAGTTTTGAAGCTCTTCATATTTTTAACACCTTTTCAGACTCTTCATGTTTTTGAAGACCGTTTCATGCTCCCCCTAATATTCAGAGCGTTTTATGCTCCTCATATTTTTGACACCTTTTGAAGCTCTTCATATATTTCACACCTTTTCAGGCTGTTTATGTTTTTTAACACCGCTTCATGCTGCTCCTATTTTTCAGACCGTTTCATGCTCCTCATATTTTTGACACGTTTTGAAGTTCTTCATATATTCACAACTTTTCAGGCTCTTCTTTTTTTCAACACCGATTCTTGCTCCTCCTATTTTTCAGACCGTTTCATGTTCCTCATAATTTTGACAACTTTTGAAGCGCTTCATGTTTTTCACACCTTTTCAGGCTCTTCACTTTTCAACACCGCTTCATGCTCCTCCTATTTTTCAGACCGTATCATGCTCCTCATACTTTTGAAAACTTTTGAAGCTCTTCATATATTTCACACCTTTTCAGGCTCTTCATGTTTTGCAACACCGTTTCATGCTCCTCCTATTTTTCAGACCGTTTCATGCTCCTCCTATTTTTCAGACAGTTTCATGCTCCTCATATATTTGACTCCTTTTGAAGCTCTTCATATTATTCACACCTTTTCAGGCCCTTCATGTTTTTCAACACCACTTCATGCTCTTCCTATTTTTCAAACTGTTTCATGCTCCTCCTATTTTTGACACTTTTTGAACCTCTTCATATATTTCACACCTTTTCAGGCTCTCCATGTTTTGCAACACCGTTTGATGCTCCTCCTATTTTCAGACTGTTTCATGCTCCTAATATTTTTCACACCTTTTCAGGCTATTCATTTCTTTCAACTCCACTTCATGCTCCTCCTATTTTTCAGACCGTTTCATGTTCCTCCTATTTGTGACACTTTTGAATCTCTTCATATATTTCACACCTTTCCAGGCTCTTCATGTTTTTCAACACCGCTTGATGCTCCTCCTATTTTTGAGACCGTATCATGCTCCTCATATTTTTGACACATTTTGAAGCTCTTCATGTTTTTCAACTCCGCTTCATGCTCCTTCTATTTTTGACACCTTTTGAAGCTCTTCATATTTTTCACACATTTTCAGGCTCTTCATGTTTTTCAACACCGTTTCATGCTCCTCCTATTTTTAAGACCGTTTCATGCTTCTTATATTTTTGACACCTTTTGAAGCTCTTCATATATTTCAGACCTTTTCAGGCTCTTCATGTTTTTCAACACCGCTTCATGCTCCTCCTATTTTTCACACCATGTCATGCTCCTCATATTTTTGACACCTTTTGAAGCTCTTCATATATTTCACACCTTTTCAGGCTCTTCATGTTTTTGAACAATGCTGCATGCTCCTACTATGTTTCAGATCGTTTCATGCTCCTCATATTTTTGACACTTTTTGAAGCTCTTCATATTTTTTACACCTTTTCAGGCTCTTCATGTTTTTCACACCTTTTCAGGCTCTTCATGTTTTGCAACACCCCTTCATGCTCTTCCTATTTTTCGGACCCTTTGAAACTCCTCCTATTTTTGACACGTTTTTAAGTTCTTCATATTTTTCACACCATTTCAGGTTCTTCATGTTTTTGAACGCCGTTTCATGCTCCTCATATTTTTCAGACTGTTTCATGATCCTCATATTTTTGACACCATTTGAAGCTCTTCATATGTTTCACACATTTTCAGGCTCTTCATGTTTTTCACACCTTTTCAGGCTCTTCATGTTTTGCAACACCGCTTCATGCTCCTCCTATTTTTCAGACCGTTTCATGCTCTTCATATTTTTGACAATTTTGAAGCTCTTCATGTATTTCACACCTTTTCAGGCTCTTCATGTTTTTCAACACCTCGTCATGCTCCTCCTGTTTTTCAGAACGTTTCATGCTCCTCATATTTTTGACACCTTTTGAAGCTCTTCTTATTTTTCACACCTTTTCAGGCTTTTCATGTTTTTCAACACCGCTTCATGCTCCTCCTATTTTTCAGACCGTTTCATTCTCATTATATTATTGACAAGTTTTGAAGCTCTTCATATTTTTAACACCTTTTCAGGCTCTTCATGTTTTTGAAGACCGTTTCATGCTCCCCCTAATATTCAGAGCGTTTTATGCTCCTCATATTTTTGACACCTTTTGAAGCTCTTCATATATTTCACACCTTTTCAGGCTGTTTATGTTTTTTAACACCGCTTCATGCTGCTCCTATTTTTCAGACCGTTTCATGCTCCTCATATATTTGACACGTTTTGAAGTTCTTCATATATTCACAACTTTCCAGGCTCTTCTATTTTTCAACACCGATTCTTGCTCCTCCTATTTTTCAGACCGTTTCATGTTCCTCATAATTTTGACAACTTTTGAAGCGCTTCATGTTTTTCACACCTTTTCAGGCTCTTCACTTTTCAACACCGCTTCATGCTCCTCCTATTTTTCAGACCGTATCATGCTCCTCATACTTTTGAAAACTTTTGAAGCTCTTCATATATTTCACACCTTTTCAGGCTCTTCATGTTTTGCAACACCGTTTCATGCTCCTCCTATTTTTCAGACAGTTTCATGCTCCTCATATATTTGACTCCTTTTGAAGCTCTTCATATTATTCACACCTTTTCAGGCTCTTCATGTTTTTCAACACCACTTCATGCTCTTCCTATTTTTCAAACTGTTTCATGCTCCTCCTATTTTTGACACTTTTTGAACCTCTTCATATATTTCACACCTTTTCAGGCTCTCCATGTTTTGCAACACCGTTTGATGCTCCTCCTATTTTCAGACTGTTTCATGCTCCTAATATTTTTCACACCTTTTCAGGCTATTCATTTCTTTCAACTCCACTTCATGCTCCTCCTATTTTTCAGACCGTTTCATGTTCCTCCTATTTGTGACACTTTTGAATCTCTTCATATATTTCACACCTTTCCAGGCTCTTCATGTTTTTCAACACCGCTTGATGCTCCTCCTATTTTTGAGACCGTATCATGCTCCTCATATTTTTGACACATTTTGAAGCTCTTCATGTTTTTCAACTCCGCTTCATGCTCCTTCTATTTTTGACACCTTTTGAAGCTCTTCATATTTTTCACACATTTTCAGGCTCTTCATGTTTTTCAACACCGTTTCATGCTCCTCCTATTTTTAAGACCGTTTCATGCTTCTTATATTTTTGACACCTTTTGAAGCTCTTCATATATTTCAGACCTTTTCAGGCTCTTCATGTTTTTCAACACCGCTTCATGCTCCTCCTATTTTTCACACCATGTCATGCTCCTCATATTTTTGACACCTTTTGAAGCTCTTCATATATTTCACACCTTTTCAGGCTCTTCATGTTTTTGAACAATGCTGCATGCTCCTACTATGTTTCAGATCGTTTCATGCTCCTCATATTTTTGACACTTTTTGAAGCTCTTCATATTTTTTACACCTTTTCAGGCTCTTCATGTTTTTCACACCTTTTCAGGCTCTTCATGTTTTGCAACACCCCTTCATGCTCTTCCTATTTTTCGGACCCTTTGAAACTCCTCCTATTTTTGACACGTTTTTAAGTTCTTCATATTTTTCACACCATTTCAGGTTCTTCATGTTTTTGAACGCCGTTTCATGCTCCTCATATTTTTCAGACTGTTTCATGATCCTCATATTTTTGACACCATTTGAAGCTCTTCATATGTTTCACACATTTTCAGGCTCTTCATGTTTTTCACACCTTTTCAGGCTCTTCATGTTTTGCAACACCGCTTCATGCTCCTCCTATTTTTCAGACCGTTTCATGCTCTTCATATTTTTGACAATTTTGAAGCTCTTCATGTATTTCACACCTTTTCAGGCTCTTCATGTTTTTCAACACCGCTTCTTACTCCTCCTATTCTTCAGACCTTTTCATGCTCCTCATATTTTTGACACCTTTTGAAGCTCTTCATATATTTCACACCTTTTCAGGCTCCTCATGTTTTTCAACACCTCGTCATGCTCCTCCTGTTTTTCAGACCGTTTCATGCTCCTCATATTTTTGACACCTTTTGAAGCTCTTCTTATTTTTCACACCTTTTCAGGCTTTTCATGTTTTTCAACACCGCTTCATGCTCCTCCTATTTTTCAGACCGTTTCATTCTCATTATATTATTGACAAGTTTTGAAGCTCTTCATATTTTTAACACCTTTTCAGGCTCTTCATGTTTTTGAAGACCGTTTCATGCTCCCCCTAATATTCAGAGCGTTTTATGCTCCTCATATTTTTGACACCTTTTGAAGCTCTTCATATATTTCACACCTTTTCAGGCTGTTTATGTTTTTTAACACCGCTTCATGCTGCTCCTATTTTTCAGACCGTTTCATGCTCCTCATATATTTGACACGTTTTGAAGTTCTTCATATATTCACAACTTTTCAGGCTCTTCTTTTTTTCAACACCGATTCTTGCTCCTCCTATTTTTCAGACCGTTTCATGTTCCTCATAATTTTGACAACTTTTGAAGCGCTTCATGTTTTTCACACCTTTTCAGGCTCTTCACTTTTCAACACCGCTTCATGCTCCTCCTATTTTTCAGACCGTATCATGCTCCTCATACTTTTGAAAACTTTTGAAGCTCTTCATATATTTCACACCTTTTCAGGCTCTTCATGTTTTGCAACACCGTTTCATGCTCCTCCTATTTTTCAGACCGTTTCATGCTCCTCCTATTTTTCAGACAGTTTCATGCTCCTCATATATTTGACTCCTTTTGAAGCTCTTCATATTATTCACACCTTTTCAGGCTCTTCATGTTTTTCAACACCACTTCATGCTCTTCCTATTTTTCAAACTGTTTCATGCTCCTCCTATTTTTGACACCTTTTGAACCTCTTCATATTTTTCACACCTATTCAGGGTCTTCATATTTTTCAACACCGCTTCATGCTCCTCCTATTTTTCTGACCGTTTCATGCTCCTCATATTTTTGACACGTTTTGAAGCTCTTCATTTATTTCACACCTTTTCAGGCTCTTCATGTTTTTCAACACCGCTTCATGCTCCTCGTATTTTTCAGACCGTTTCATGCTTCTCAAATTTTTGACACCTTTTGAAGCTCTTCATATTATTCACAACATTTCAGGTTCTCCATTTTTGTCAACAAAGCTTCATGCTCCTCCTATTTTTCAGAACGTTTCATGCTCCTCATATTTTACACACCTGTTGAAGCTTTTCATATTTTTCACGCCATTTCAGGCTCTTCTTGTTTTTCAACACCATTTCAAGGTCCTCCTATTTTTCAGACTGTTTCATGCTCCTCATATTTCTGACACCTTTTGAAGCTCTTCATATATTTCACACCTTTTCAGGCACTTCATGTTTTTGAACATCGATTCATGCTCCTCCTATTTTTCACACCTTTTGAAGATCTTCAAAAATTTCAAACCTTTTCAAGCTCTTCATGTTTTTGAATACCGCTTCATGCTCCTCATATTTTTCACATCTTTTGAAGCTCTTAATATTTTTCACACATTTTCAGGCTCTTCAAGTTTTTGAACACCGTTTAATGCTCCTCCTATTTTTCAGACCGATTCATGCTGCTCATATTTTTCACAGCTTTTGAAGCTCTTCATATATTTCTCACCTTTTCCTGTTCTTCAGGTTTTTCAACATCGTTTCATGCTCCTCCTATTTTTCAGACCGTTTCATGCTCCTCATATTTCTGACACCTTTTGAAGCTCTTCATATATTTCACACCTTTTCAGACTCTTCATGTTTTTCAACATCGCTTCATCCTCCTCCTATTTTTCAGACCGTTTCATGCTCTTCATATTTTTCACACCTTTTCAGTCTCTTCATATTTTTGAACACCGTTTGCTTCTCCTCCTATTTTTGACAACGTTTCATGCTCCTCATATTTTTGACACGTTTTGCAGCTCTTCATTTTTTTCACACCTTTTCAGGCTCTTGATGTTTTTCAACACAGCTTCATGCTACTCCTATTTTTGATACCTTTTGAAGCTCCTCATATTCTTCAAACCATTTCATGCTCTTCTTTTTTTTCATCACCGCTTCATGCTCCTCCATTTTTCAGATCGTTTCATGCTCCTCATATTTTTGACACCTTTTGAAGCACTTCATATATTTCCACATTTTCAGGCTCTTCATGATTTTGAACACGGTTTCATTCTCCTCCTATTTTTCAGGCCATTTCATGCTCCTCATATTTTTGACACCTTTTGAATCTTTTCATAATTTTCACACCTTTTCAGGCTCTTCAATTTTTCAACACCACATCATGCTCCTCTTATTTTTTGGACCGTTTCATGCTCCTCATATTTTTGACACCTTTTGAAGCTCTTCATATATTTCACACCTTTTCAAACTCTTCATGTTTTTCACACCTTTTCAGCCTCTTCATGTTTTTCAACACCGCTTCATGCTCCTCCTATTTTTCAGACCGTTTCCTGCTCCTCATATTTTTGACACCTTTTGAAGCTCTTCATATATTTCACACCTTTTCAGGCTCTTCATGTTTTGCAACACCGTTTCATGCTCCTCCTATTTTTCAGACAGTTTCATGCTCCTCATATATTTGACTCCTTTTGAAGCTCTTCATATTATTCACACCTTTTCAGGCTCTTCATGTTTTTCAACACCACTTCATGCTCTTCCTATTTTTCAAACTGTTTCATGCTCCTCCTATTTTTGACACTTTTTGAACCTCTTCATATATTTCACACCTTTTCAGGCTCTCCATGTTTTGCAACACCGTTTGATGCTCCTCCTATTTTCAGACTGTTTCATGCTCCTAATATTTTTCACACCTTTTCAGGCTATTCATTTCTTTCAACTCCACTTCATGCTCCTCCTATTTTTCAGACCGTTTCATGTTCCTCCTATTTGTGACACTTTTGAATCTCTTCATATATTTCACACCTTTCCAGGCTCTTCATGTTTTTCAACACCGCTTGATGCTCCTCCTATTTTTGAGACCGTATCATGCTCCTCATATTTTTGACACATTTTGAAGCTCTTCATGTTTTTCAACTCCGCTTCATGCTCCTTCTATTTTTGACACCTTTTGAAGCTCTTCATATTTTTCACACATTTTCAGGCTCTTCATGTTTTTCAACACCGTTTCATGCTCCTCCTATTTTTAAGACCGTTTCATGCTTCTTATATTTTTGACACCTTTTGAAGCTCTTCATATATTTCAGACCTTTTCAGGCTCTTCATGTTTTTCAACACCGCTTCATGCTCCTCCTATTTTTCACACCATGTCATGCTCCTCATATTTTTGACACCTTTTGAAGCTCTTCATATATTTCACACCTTTTCAGGCTCTTCATGTTTTTGAACAATGCTGCATGCTCCTACTATGTTTCAGATCGTTTCATGCTCCTCATATTTTTGACACTTTTTGAAGCTCTTCATATTTTTTACACCTTTTCAGGCTCTTCATGTTTTTCACACCTTTTCAGGCTCTTCATGTTTTGCAACACCCCTTCATGCTCTTCCTATTTTTCGGACCCTTTGAAACTCCTCCTATTTTTGACACGTTTTTAAGTTCTTCATATTTTTCACACCATTTCAGGTTCTTCATGTTTTTGAACGCCGTTTCATGCTCCTCATATTTTTCAGACTGTTTCATGATCCTCATATTTTTGACACCATTTGAAGCTCTTCATATGTTTCACACATTTTCAGGCTCTTCATGTTTTTCACACCTTTTCAGGCTCTTCATGTTTTGCAACACCGCTTCATGCTCCTCCTATTTTTCAGACCGTTTCATGCTCTTCATATTTTTGACAATTTTGAAGCTCTTCATGTATTTCACACCTTTTCAGGCTCTTCATGTTTTTCAACACCGCTTCTTACTCCTCCTATTCTTCAGACCTTTTCATGCTCCTCATATTTTTGACACCTTTTGAAGCTCTTCATATATTTCACACCTTTTCAGGCTCCTCATGTTTTTCAACACCTCGTCATGCTCCTCCTGTTTTTCAGACCGTTTCATGCTCCTCATATTTTTGACACCTTTTGAAGCTCTTCTTATTTTTCACACCTTTTCAGGCTTTTCATGTTTTTCAACACCGCTTCATGCTCCTCCTATTTTTCAGACCGTTTCATTCTCATTATATTATTGACAAGTTTTGAAGCTCTTCATATTTTTAACACCTTTTCAGGCTCTTCATGTTTTTGAAGACCGTTTCATGCTCCCCCTAATATTCAGAGCGTTTTATGCTCCTCATATTTTTGACACCTTTTGAAGCTCTTCATATATTTCACACCTTTTCAGGCTGTTTATGTTTTTTAACACCGCTTCATGCTGCTCCTATTTTTCAGACCGTTTCATGCTCCTCATATATTTGACACGTTTTGAAGTTCTTCATATATTCACAACTTTTCAGGCTCTTCTTTTTTTCAACACCGATTCTTGCTCCTCCTATTTTTCAGACCGTTTCATGTTCCTCATAATTTTGACAACTTTTGAAGCGCTTCATGTTTTTCACACCTTTTCAGGCTCTTCACTTTTCAACACCGCTTCATGCTCCTCCTATTTTTCAGACCGTATCATGCTCCTCATACTTTTGAAAACTTTTGAAGCTCTTCATATATTTCACACCTTTTCAGGCTCTTCATGTTTTGCAACACCGTTTCATGCTCCTCCTATTTTTCAGACCGTTTCATGCTCCTCCTATTTTTCAGACAGTTTCATGCTCCTCATATATTTGACTCCTTTTGAAGCTCTTCATATTATTCACACCTTTTCAGGCTCTTCATGTTTTTCAACACCACTTCATGCTCTTCCTATTTTTCAAACTGTTTCATGCTCCTCCTATTTTTGACACCTTTTGAACCTCTTCATATTTTTCACACCTATTCAGGGTCTTCATATTTTTCAACACCGCTTCATGCTCCTCCTATTTTTCTGACCGTTTCATGCTCCTCATATTTTTGACACGTTTTGAAGCTCTTCATTTATTTCACACCTTTTCAGGCTCTTCATGTTTTTCAACACCGCTTCATGCTCCTCGTATTTTTCAGACCGTTTCATGCTTCTCAAATTTTTGACACCTTTTGAAGCTCTTCATATTATTCACAACATTTCAGGTTCTCCATTTTTGTCAACAAAGCTTCATGCTCCTCCTATTTTTCAGAACGTTTCATGCTCCTCATATTTTACACACCTGTTGAAGCTTTTCATATTTTTCACGCCATTTCAGGCTCTTCTTGTTTTTCAACACCATTTCAAGGTCCTCCTATTTTTCAGACTGTTTCATGCTCCTCATATTTCTGACACCTTTTGAAGCTCTTCATATATTTCACACCTTTTCAGGCACTTCATGTTTTTGAACATCGATTCATGCTCCTCCTATTTTTCACACCTTTTGAAGATCTTCAAAAATTTCAAACCTTTTCAAGCTCTTCATGTTTTTGAATACCGCTTCATGCTCCTCATATTTTTCACATCTTTTGAAGCTCTTAATATTTTTCACACATTTTCAGGCTCTTCAAGTTTTTGAACACCGTTTAATGCTCCTCCTATTTTTCAGACCGATTCATGCTGCTCATATTTTTCACAGCTTTTGAAGCTCTTCATATATTTCTCACCTTTTCCTGTTCTTCAGGTTTTTCAACATCGTTTCATGCTCCTCCTATTTTTCAGACCGTTTCATGCTCCTCATATTTCTGACACCTTTTGAAGCTCTTCATATATTTCACACCTTTTCAGACTCTTCATGTTTTTCAACATCGCTTCATCCTCCTCCTATTTTTCAGACCGTTTCATGCTCTTCATATTTTTCACACCTTTTCAGTCTCTTCATATTTTTGAACACCGTTTGCTTCTCCTCCTATTTTTGACAACGTTTCATGCTCCTCATATTTTTGACACGTTTTGCAGCTCTTCATTTTTTTCACACCTTTTCAGGCTCTTGATGTTTTTCAACACAGCTTCATGCTACTCCTATTTTTGATACCTTTTGAAGCTCCTCATATTCTTCAAACCATTTCATGCTCTTCTTTTTTTTCATCACCGCTTCATGCTCCTCCATTTTTCAGATCGTTTCATGCTCCTCATATTTTTGACACCTTTTGAAGCACTTCATATATTTCCACATTTTCAGGCTCTTCATGATTTTGAACACGGTTTCATTCTCCTCCTATTTTTCAGGCCATTTCATGCTCCTCATATTTTTGACACCTTTTGAATCTTTTCATAATTTTCACACCTTTTCAGGCTCTTCAATTTTTCAACACCACATCATGCTCCTCTTATTTTTTGGACCGTTTCATGCTCCTCATATTTTTGACACCTTTTGAAGCTCTTCATATATTTCACACCTTTTCAAACTCTTCATGTTTTTCACACCTTTTCAGCCTCTTCATGTTTTTCAACACCGCTTCATGCTCCTCCTATTTTTCAGACCGTTTCCTGCTCCTCATATTTTTGACACCTTTTGAAGCTCTTCATATATTTCACACCTTTTCAGACTCTTCATGTTTTTCAACATCGCTTCATCCTCCTCCTATTTTTCAGACCGTTTCATGCTCTTCATATTTTTCACACCTTTTCAGTCTCTTCATATTTTTGAACACCGTTTGCTTCTCCTCCTATTTTTGAGAACGTTTCATGCTCCTCATATTTTTGACACCTTTTGAAGCTGTTCATATTTTTCACACCTTTTCAGACTCTTCAAGTTTTTGAACATCGTTTCATGCTCCTCCTATTTTTCAGACCGTATCATGCTCTTCATATTTTTGATAACTTTCGAAGCTTTCATATTTTTCACACCTTTTCTGGCTCTTCATATTTTTGAACACCGTTTCATGCTCCTCCTATTTTTCAGACCGTTTCATGCTCCTCATATTTTTGACACATTTTGAAGCTCCTCCTATTTTTCACACCTTTTCAGGCTCTTCATGTCCTTCAAGACCGCTTCATGCTCCTCCTGTTTCTCAGACCATTTCATGCTCCTCATATTTTTCACACCTTTTGAAGCTCTTCATATTTCTCACACCTTTTCAAGCTCTTCATGTTTTTGAACACCGCTTCATGCTCCTCATATTTTTAGGACATTTTCATGCTCCTCATATTTTTGACACCTATTGAAGCTCCTCCTATTTTTCACACCTTTTCAGGATCTTCATGTTTTTCAACACCGTTTCATGCTCCTCCTATTTTTCAGACCGTTTCATGCTCCTCATATTTTTGACACTTTTTGAAGCTCTTCATGTTTTTCACACCTTTTCAGGCTTTTCAAGTTTTTCAACACGGCTTTATGCGCCTCCTATTTTTCAGACCGTTTCAGGCTCCTAATATTGTTAACACCTTTTCAGGCTCTTCAAGTTTTTCAACACCACTTCATGCTCCACCTATTTTTCAAACCGTTTCATGCTCCTAATATTTTTAACACATTTTCAGGCTCTTCATGTTTTTCAACACCGCTTCATGCTCCTCCTATCTTTCAGACCGTATCATGCTCCTCAAATTTTAACACCTTTTGAAGCTCTTCATATATTTCACACTTTTTCAGTCTCGTCATGTTTTTCAACACCGCTTCATGCTCCACCTATTTTTCAGACCGTTTCATGCTCCTAATATTTTCAACACCTTTTCAGGCTCTTCAAGTTTTTCAACACCGCCTCATGACCCACCTATTTTTCGGATCGTTTCATGCTCCTCATATTTTTGACACCTTTTGAAGCTCTTCGTATATTTCACTCTTTTCAGGCTCTTCATATTTTTCACACCTTTTCAGGCTCTTCAAGTATTTCAACACCGCTTCATGTTCCCTCTATTTTTCAGACCGTTTCATGCTCCCCATATTTTTGACAAATTTTGAAACTCTTCATATGTTTCACACCTTTTCATGCTCCTCATATTTTTGACACTTTTTGAAGCTCTTCATATTCTTCACACCTTTTCAGACTCTTCATGTTTTTCAACACCGCTTCATGCTCCTCCTATTTTTGAGATCGTTACTGCTCCTCATATATTTGATACATTTTGAAGCTCTTAATATATTTAACACATTTTCAGGCTCTTCATGTTTTTGAACACCGCTTCATGCACCTCCTATTTTTCAGACTGTTTCATGCTCCTCATATTTTTGACACATTTTGAAACTCTTTATATTTTTCACACCTTTTCAGACTCTTCATGTTTTTCAGCACCGCTTGTTGCTCCTCATATTTTTCAGACCTTTTCATGCTCCTAATATTTTTGACACCTTTTGAAGCTCTTCATATTTTTCACACCTTTTCAGGCTCTTCATATTTTTGAACACCGTTTCATGCTCCTCCTATTTTTCAGGCCGTTTCATGCTCCTCATATTTTTGACACCTTTTGAAGCTCTTCATGTTTTTCACACATTTTCAGGCTGTTCATGTTTTTCAACACTGCTTCATGCTCCTCCTTTTTTTCAGCCCGTATCATTCTCCTCATATTTTTCACATCTTTTGAAGCTCTTCATATATTTCACTCTTTTCAGCCTCTTCATGTTTTTCAACACCGTTTCATTCTCCTCCTATTTTTCAGACCGTTTCATGCTCCTCATATTTTTGACACTTTTTGAAGTTCTTCATGTTTTTCACACCTTTTCAGGCTTTTCAATTTTTTCAATACCGCTTCATGCGTCTCCTATTTTTCAGACTGTTTTAGGCTCCTAATATTTTTAACACCTTTTCAGGCTCTTCATATTTTTCAACACCGCTTCATTCTCCTCCTGTTTCTCAGAGCGTTTCAGGTTCCTCATATATTTTACCCCTTTTTAAGCTCGTCATATATTTCACACATTTTCAGGCTCTTCATATTTTTCAACACCGCTTCATTCTCCTCCTGTTTCTCAGAGCGTTTCAGGTTCCTCATATATTTCACGGCTTTTTAAGCTCTTCATATATTTCACACCTTTTGAGGCTCTTCATATTTTTCAACACCACTTCATGCTCCTCCAATTTTTCAGACCGTTTCATGCTCCTAAAGTTTTTGACACCTTTTGAAGCTCTTCATATATTTCACAACTTTTCAGGCTCTTCATATTTTTCAACACCGCTTCATTCTCCTCCTGTTTTTCAGAGCGTTTCAGGTTCCTCATATATTTCAGCCTTTTTAAGCTCTTCATATATTTCACACCTTTTCAGGCTCTTCATGTTTTTCAACACCGCTTCATGCTCCTCCTATTTTTCAGACCGTTTCATGCTCCTCATATATTGCACACTTTTTGAAGCTCTTTATATTTTTCACACCTTTTCAGACTCTTCATGTTTTTCAACACCGCTTCATGCTCCTCCTATTTTTGAGACCGTTTCTGCTCCTCATATATTTGATACATTTTGAAGCTCTTAATATATTTAGCACCTTTTCAGGCTCTTCATGTTTTTGAACACCGCTTCATGCACCTCCTATTTTTCAGACTGTTTCATGCTCCTCATATTTTTGAAACATTTTGAAACTCCTTATATTTTTCACACCTTTTCAGACTCTTCATGTTTTTCAACACCGCTTCTTGCTCCTCCTATTTTTCAGACCGTTTCATGCTCCTCATATTTTTGACACCTTTTGAAGCTCTTCATATTTTTCACACCTTTTCAGGCTCTTCATAATTTTGAACACCGTTTCATGCTCCTTCTATTTTTAAGACCGTTTCATACACCTCATATTTTTGACAGCTTTTGAAGCTCTTCATGTTTTTCACACCTTTTAGGGCTCTTCATGTTTTTGAGCACCGCTTCATGCTTCTCCTTTTTTTCAGACCGTTTCATGCTCCTCATATTTTTCACACTCTTTGAAGCTCTTCATAATTTTCACATCTGTCAGGCTCTTCATGTTTTTGAACACCGCTTCATGCTCCACCTATTTTTCAGACCGTATCATGCTCCTCATATTTTCCCCACCTTTTCAGGCTCTTCATATTTTTGAACACCGCTTCATGCTCCTCCTATTTTTCAGGCCGTTTCATGCTCCTCATATTTTTGACACCTTTTGAAGCTCTTCATGTTTTTCACACCTTTTCAGGCTGTTCATGTTTTTCAACACCGCTTCATGCGCCTACTATTTTTCAGACCGTTTCAGGCTCCTAATATTGTTAACACCTTTTCAGGCTCTTCATATTCTTCAACACTGCTTCATTCTCGTCATGTTTCTCAGAGAGTTTCAGGTTCCTCATATATTTCACGCCTTTTTAAGCTCGTCATATATTTCACACCTTTCAGGCTCTTCATATTTTTCAAGACCGATTCATTCTCCTCCTGTTTCTCAGAGCGTTTCAGGTTCCTCATATATTTCCCGCCTTTTTAAGCTTGTCATATATTTCACACCTTTTCAGGCTCTTCATATTTTTCAACACCGCTTCATGCTCCTCCAATTTTTCAGACCGTTTCATGCTCCTAAAATTTTTGACACCTTTTGAAGCTCTTCATATATTTCACAACTTTTCAGGCTCTTCATATTTTTCAACACCGCTTCATTCTCCTCCTGTTTTTCAGAGCGTTTCAAGTTCTTTATATATTTCAAAACTTTTTAAGCTCTTCATATATTTCACATCTTTTCAGGCTCTTCATGTTTTTCAACACCGCTTCATGCTCCTCCTATTTTTCAGACCATTTCATGTTCCTCAAATATTAGACACCTTTTGAATCTCTTCATATTTTTCACACCTTTTCAGGCAATTCTTGTTTTTGAACACCGCTTCATGCTCCTCCTATTTTTCAGATCGTTTCATGCTCCTCATATTTTTGACACCTTTTGAAGCTCTTCATATATTTCACACCTTTTCAGCCTCTTCATGTTTTTGAAAACCGTTTCATGCTAGTCCTATTTTTCAGACCATTTCATGCTCCTCATTTTTTGACACCTTTTGAAGCTCTTCATATTTTTCACTTCTTTTCAGGCTCTTCATGTTTTTGAATACTGTTTCATGCTCCTCATATTTTTGACACGTTTTGAAGCTCTTCATATATTACACACCTTTTCAGGCACTTCATGTTTTTCACAACTGCTTCTTGCTCCACCTATTTTTAAGACTGTTTCATGCTCCTAATATTTTTAACACCTTTTCAGGCTCTTCATGTTTTTCAACACCGCTTCATGCTGCTCCTATTTATCAGACTGTTTCATTCTCTTCAAATTTTTGACACCTTTTGAAGCTCTTCATAATTTTCACACCTTTTCAGGCTCTTCATGTTTTTACACACCGTTTCATGCTCCTCCTTTTTTTCAGACCGTTTCATGCTCCTCATATTTTTGACACCTTTTGAAGCTCTTCATATTTTTCACACTTTTTCAGGGAATTAATGTCTTTCAAGACAGATTCATTGTCCTCCAGTTTTTCAGACTGTTGCATGCTCCTCATAGTTTTTATACCTTTTGAAGCTCTTCATATTTTTGACACCATTTCAGGGTATTCATGTCTTTCAAGACCGCTTCATGCTCCTCCAAATTTTCAGACCGTTTCATGCTCCTCATATTTTTGACACCTTTTAAAGCTCTTCATTTATTTCACTCTTTTCAGGCTCTTCATGTTTTTCAACACCGTTTCATGCTCCTCCTATTTTTCAGACCGTTTCATGCTCCTCATATTTTTGACACCTTTTGAAGCTCTTCATATATTTCACAACTTTTCAGGCTCTTCATGCTTTTCAACAGCGCTTCATGCTTCTCCTATTTTTCAGAACGTTCCATACTCCTAACTTTTTTGACACCTTTTGAAGCTCTTCATATATTTCACACTTTTTCAGGCTCGTCATGTTTTTGAACACCGCTTCTTGCTCCGCCTATTTTTCAGACCGTTTCATGCTCCTCCTATTTTTGACACCTTTTGAAGCTCTTCATATATTTCACTCTTTTCAGGCTCTTCATGTTTTTCAACACTGCTTCATGCTCCTCCAATTTTTCAGACCGTTTCATGCTCCTCATATTTTTGACACCTTTTGAAGCTCTTCATATTTTTCACACCTTTTCAGGCTCTTCTTGTTTTTGAACACTGTTTCATGCTCCTCCTATATTTGACACCTTTTGAAGCTCTTCATATTTTTCACACTTTTTCAGGCTCTTCATATTTTTAAACAGCGCTTCATGCTCCTCATATTTTTGATACATTTTGAAGCTCTTCATATTTTTCACACCTTTTCTGGCTCTTCATGTTTTTCAACACCACTTCTTGCTCCTAACATTTTTGACACCTTTTGAAGCTTTCCTATATTTCACACCTTTTCAGACTCTTCATGTTTTTCAAACCTTTTCAGGCTCTTCATGTTTTTCAACAGTGCTTCCTGCTCCTCCTATTTTTCAGACCGTATCATGCTCCTCATATTTTTCAAACCTTTTGAAGCTCTTCATATATTTCACACCTTTTCAGACCCTTCTTGTTTTTCACACCTTTTCAGGCTCTTCAAGTTTTTCAACACCACTTCATGCTCCACCTATTTTTCAGACCGTTTCATGCTCCTAATATTTTTAACACATTTTCAGGCTCTTCATGTTTTTCAACACCGCTTCATGCTCCTCCTATCTTTCAGACCGTATCATGCTCCTCAAATTTTAACACCTTTTGAAGCTCTTCATATATTTCACACTTTTTCAGTCTCGTCATGTTTTTCAGCACCGCTTCATGCTCCACCTATTTTTCAGACCGTTTCATGCTCCTAATATTTTTAACACCTTTTCAGGCTCTTCAAGTTTTTCAACACCGCTTCATGACCCACCTATTTTTCAGATCGTTTCATGCTCCTCATATTTTTGACACCTTTTGAAGCTCTTCATATATTTCACTCTTTTCAGGCTCTTCATATTTTTCACACCTTTTCAGGCTCTTCAAGTATTTCAACACCGCTTCATGTTCCCTCTATTTTTCATACCGTTTCATGCTCCTCATATTTTTGACAAATTTTGAAACGCTTCATATGTTTCACACCTTTTCAGGCTCTTCATGTTTTTGAACACCTCTTCATGCTCCTCCTATTTTTCAGACCGTTTCATGCTCCTCATATTTTTGACACTTTTTTAAGCTCTTCGTATTTTTCACAACTTTTCAGGCTCTTCATATTTTTGAACACCGCTTCATGCTCCTCCTATTTTTCAGACCGTATCATGCTCCTCAAATTTTAACACCTTTGAAGCTCTTCATGTATTTCACACTTTTTCAGGCTCTTCATGTTTTTCATCACCCTTCATGCTCCACCTATTTTTCAGACCGTTTAATGCTCCTCATATTTTTGACACCTTTTGAAGCTCTTCATTTATTTCACTCTTTTCAGGCTCTTCATGTTTTTCAACACCGTTTCATGCTCCTCATATTTTTGACACTTTTTTAAGCTCTTCATATTTTTCACACCTTTTCAGGCTCTTCATGTGAACACCGCTTCATGCTCCACCTATTTTTCAGACCGTATCATGCTCCTCATATTTTTCCCACCTTTTCAGGCGCTTCATATTTTTGAACACCGTTTCATGCTCCTCCTATTTTTCAGGCCGTTTCATGCTCCTCATATTTTTGACACCTTTTGAAGCTCTTCATGTTTTTCACACCTTTTCAGGCTGTTCATGTTTTTCTACACCGCTTCATGCTCCTCCTTCCTTTCAGCCCGTATCATTCTCCTCATATTTTTCACATCTTTTGAAGCTCTTCATATATTACACAACTTTTCAGGCTCTTCATTTTTTTCAACCCCGCTTCATGCTCCTCCTATTTTTCAGACCGTTTCATGTTCCTCATATTTTTGACACCGTTTGAAGCTCTTCATATATTTCACTCTTTTCAGGCTCTTCATGTTTTTCAACACCGTTTCATGCTCCTCCTATTTTTCAGACCGTTTCAGGCTCCTAATATTGTTAACACCTTTTCAGGCTCTTCAAGTTTATCAACACCACTTCATGCTCCACCTATTTTTCAAACCGTTTCATGCTCCTAATATTTTTTACACCTTTTCAGGCTCTTCATGTTTTTCAACACCGCTTCATGCTCCTCCTATCTTTCAGACCGTATCATGCTCCTCAAATTTTAACACCTTTTGAAGCTCTTCATATATTTCACACTTTTTCAGTCTCGTCATGTTTTTCAACACCGCTTCATGCTCCACCTATTTTTCAGACCGTTTCATGCTCCTAATATTTTCAACACCTTTTCAGGCTCTTCAAGTTTTTCAACACTGCCTCATGACCCACCTATTTTTCGGATCGTTTCATGCTCCTCATATTTTTGACACCTTTTGAAGCTCTTCGTATATTTCACTCTTTTCAGGCTCTTCATATTTTTCACACCTTTTCAGGCTCTTCAAGTATTTCAACACCGCTTCATGTTCCCTCTATTTTTCAGACCATTTCATGCTCCCCATATTTTTGACAAATTTTGAAACTCTTCATATGTTTCACACCTTTTCAGGCTCTTCATGTTTTTGAACACCTCTTCATGCTCCTCCTATTTTTCAGACCGTTCCATGCTCCTCATATTTTTGACACTTTTTGAAGCTCTTCATATTCTTCACACCTTTTCAGACTCTTCATGTTTTTCAACACCGCTTCATGTTCCTCCTATTTTTGAGATCGTTACTGCTCCTCATATATTTGATACATTTTGAAGCTCTTAATATATTTAACACATTTTCAGGCTCTTCGTGTTTTTGAACACCGCTTCATGCACCTCCTATTTTTCAGACTGTTTCATGCTCCTCATATTTTTGACACATTTTGAAACTCTTTATATTTTTCACACCTTTTCAGACTCTTCATGTTTTTCAACACCGCTTGTTGCTCCTCATATTTTTCAGACCTTTTCATGCTCCTAATATTTTTGACACCTTTTGAAGCTCTTCATATTTTTCACACCTTTTCAGGCTCTTCATATTTTTGAACACCGTTTCATGCTCCTCCTATTTTTCAGGCCGTTTCATGCTCCTCGTATTTTTTAGGCCATTTCGTGCTCATCATATTTTTGACACCTTTTGATGCTCATCATGTTTTTCACACCTCTTCATGCTCTTCATGTTTTTCAACATCGTTTAATGGCCTACTATTTTTCAGAACGTTTCGTGGTCCTCCGATTTTTCAGACCGTTTCTTGCTCCTCATATTTTTGACACCTTTTGAAGCTCTTCATATTTTTCACACCTTTTCAGGCTCTTCTTGTTTTTGAACACTGTTTCATGCTCCTCCTATATTTGACACCTTTTGAAGCTCTTCATATTTTTCACACTTTTTCAGGCTTTTCATATTTTTAAACAGCGCTTCATGCTCCTCATATTTTTGATACATTTTGAAGCTCTTCATATTTTTCACACCTTTTCAGGCTCTTCATGTTTTTCAACACCACTTCTTGCTCCTAACATTTTTGACACCTTTTGAAGCTTTCATATATTTCACACCTTTTCAGACTCTTCATGTTTTTCAATCCTTTTCAGGCTCTTCATGTTTTTCGACAGTGCTTCCTGCTCCTCCTATTTTTCAGACCGTATCATCCTCCTCATATTTTTCAAACCTTTTGAAGCTCTTCATATATTTCACACCTTTTCAGACCCTTCTTGTTTTTCACACCTTTTCAGGCTCTTCATGTTTTTCAACACAGCTTCATGCTCCTCCTATTTTTCAGACCGTATCATGCTCCTCAAATTTTAACACCTTTGAAGCTCTTCATATATTTCACACATTTTCAGGCTCTTCATGTTTTTCATCACCCTTCATGCTCCACCTATTTTTCAGACCGTTTCATGCTCCTCATATTTTTGACACCTTTTGAAGCTCTTCATTTATTTCACTCTTTTCAGGCTCTTCATGTTTTTCAACACCGTTTCATGCTCCTCCTATTTTTCAGACCGTTTCATGCTCCTCATATTTTTGATACTTTTTGAAGCTCTTCATGTTTTTCACACCTTTTCAGGCTTTTCAAGTTTTTCAACACCGCTTCATGCGCCTCCTATTTTTCAGACTGTTTCAGGCTTCTAATATTGTTAACACCTTTTCAAGCTCTTCAAGTTTTTCAACACCACTTCATGCTCCACCTATTTTTCAGACCGTTTCATGCTCCTAATATTTTTAACACATTTTCAGGCTCTTCATGTTTTTCAACACCGCTTCATGCTCCTCCTATCTTTCAGACCGTATCATGCTCCTCAAATTTTAACACCTTTTGAAGCTCTTCATATATTTCACACTTTTTCAGTCTCGTCATGTTTTTCAGCAACGCTTCATGCTCCACCTATTTTTCAGACCGTTTCATGCCCCTAATATTTTTAACACCTTTTCAGACTCTTCAAGTTTTTCAACACCGCTTCATGACCCACCTATTTTTCAGATCGTTTCATGCTCCTCATATTTTTGACACCTTTTGAAGCTCTTCAATATTTCACTCTTTTCAGGCTCTTCATATTTTTCACACCTTTTCAGGCTCTTCAAGTATTTCAACACCGCTTCATGTTCCGTCTATTTTCATACCGTTTCATGCTCCTCATATTTTTGACAAATTTTGAAACTCTTCATATGTTTCACACCTTTTCAGGCTCTTCATGTTTTTGAACACCTCTTCATGCTCCTCCTATTTTTCAGACCGTTTCATGCTCCTCATATTTTTGACACTTTTTTAAGCTCTTCATATTTTTCACACCTTTTCAGACTCTTCATGTTTTTCAACACCGCTTCATGCTCCTCCTATTTTTCAGACTGTATCATGCTCCTCAAATTTTAACACCTTTGAAGCTCTTCATGTATTTCACACTTTTTCAGGCTCTTCATGTTTTTCATCACCCTTCATGCTCCACCTATTTTTCAGACCGTTTCATGCTCCTCATATTTTTGACACCTTTTGAAGCTCTTCATTTATTTCACTCTTTTCAGTCTCTTCATGTTTTTCAACACCGTTTCATGCTCCTCATATTTTTGACACTTTTTTAAGCTCTTCATATTTTTCACACCTTTTCAGGCTCTTCATGTGAACACCGCTTCATGCTCCACCTATTTTTCAGACCGTATCATGCTCCTCATATTTTTCCCACCTTTTCAGGCGCTTCATATTTCTGAACACCGCTTCATGCTCCTCCTATTTTTCTGGCCGTTTCATGCTCCTCATATTTTTGACACCTTTTGAAGCTCTTCATGTTTTTCACACCTTTTCAGGCTGTTCATGTTTTTCAACACCGCTTCATGCTCCTCCTTCCTTTCAGCCCGTATCATTCTCCTCATATTTTTCACATCTTTTGAAGCTCTTCATATATTACACAACTTTTCAGGCTCTTCATGTTTTTCAACCCCGCTTCATGCTCCTCCTATTTTTCAGACCGTTTCATGTTCCTCATATTTTTGACACCTTTTGAAGCTCTTCATATATTTCACCCTTTTCAGGCTCTTCATGTTTTTCAACACCGTTTCATGCTCCTCCTATTTTTCAGACCGTTTCATGCTCCTCATATTTTTGACACTTTTTGAAGCTGTTCATGTTTTTCACACATTTTCAGGCTTTTCAAGTTTTTCAACACCGCTTTATGCGCCTCCTATTTTTCAGACCGTTTGGCTCCTAATATTGTTAACACCTTTTCAGGCTCTTCAAATTTATCAACACCACTTCATGCTCCACCTGTTTTTCAAACCGTTTCATGCTCCTAATATTTTTAACACCTTTTCAGGCTCTTCATGTTTTTCAACACCGTTTCATGCTCCTCCTATTTTTCAGACCGTTTCATGCTCCTCATATTTTTGACACTTTTTGAAGCTCTTCATGTTTTTCACACCTTTTCAGGCTTTTCAAGTTTTTCAACACCGCTTTATGCGCCTCCTATTTTTCAGACCGTTTCAGGCTCCTAATATTGTTAACACCTTTTCAGGCTCTTCAAGTTTATCAACATCACTTCATGCTCCACCTATTTTTCAAACCGTTTCATGCTCCTAATATTTTTAACACCTTTTCAGGCTCTTCATGTTTTTCAACACCGCTTCATGCTCCTCCTATCTTTCAGACCGTATCATGCTCCTCAAATTTTAACACCTTTTGAAGCTCTTCATATATTTCACACTTTTTCAGTCTCGTCATGTTTTTCAACACCGCTTCATGCTCCACCTATTTTTCAGACCGTTTCATGCTCCTAATATTTTCAACACCTTTTCAGGCTCTTCAAGTTTTTCAACACCGCCTCATGACCCACCTATTTTTCGGATCGTTTCATGCTCCTCATATTTTTGACACCTTTTGAAGCTCTTCGTATATTTCACTCTTTTCAGGCTCTTCATATTTTTCACACCTTTTCAGGCTCTTCAAGTATTTCAACACCGCTTCATGTTCCCTCTATTTTTCAGACCATTTCATGCTCCCCATATTTTTGACAAATTTTGAAACTCTTCATATGTTTCACACCTTTTCAGGCTCTTCATGTTTTTGAACACCTCTTCATGCTCCTCCTATTTTTCAGACCGTTCCATGCTCCTCATATTTTTGACACTTTTTGAAGCTCTTCATATTCTTCACACCTTTTCAGACTCTTCATGTTTTTCAACACCGCTTCATGCTCCTCCTATTTTTGAGATCGTTACTGCTCCTCATATATTTGATACATTTTGAAGCTCTTAATATATTTAACACATTTTCAGGCTCTTCATATTTTTGAACACCGCTTCATGCACCTCCTATTTTTCAGACTGTTTCATGCTCCTCATATTTTTGACACATTTTGAAACTCTTTATATTTTTCACACCTTTTCAGACTCTTCATGTTTTTCAACACCGCTTGTTGCTCCTCATATTTTTCAGACCTTTTCATGCTCCTAATATTTTTGACACCTTTTGAAGCTCTTCATATTTTTCACACCTTTTCAGGCTCTTCATATTTTTGAACACCGTTTCATGCTCCTCCTATTTTTCAGGCCGTTTCATGCTCCTCATATTTTTGACACCTTTTGAAGCTCTTCATGTTTTTCACACCTTTTCAGGCTGTTCATGTTTTTCAACACCGCTTCATGCTCCTCCTTTTTTTCAGCCCGTATCATTCTCCTCATATTTTTCACATCTTTTGAAGCTCTTCATATATTTCACTCTTTTCAGCCTCTTCATGTTTTTCAACACCGTTTCATTCTCCTCCTATTTTTCAGACTGTTTCATGCTCCTCATATTTTTGAAACATTTTGAAACTCCTTATATTTTTCACACCTTTTCAGACTCTTCATGTTTTTCAACACCGCTTCTTGCTCCTCCTATTTTTCAGACCGTTTCATGCTCCTCATATTTTTGACACCTTTTGAAGCTCTTCATATTTTTCACACCTTTTCGGGCTCTTCATATTTTTGAACACCGTTTCATGCTCCTTCTATGTTTAAGACCGTTTCATACACCTCATATTTTTGACAGCTTTTGAAGCTCTTCATGTTTTTCACACCTTTTAGGGCTCTTCATGTTTTTGAGCACCGCTTCATGCTTCTCCTTTTTTTCAGACCGTTTCATGCTCCTCATATTTTTCACACTCTTTGAGGCTCTTCATATTTTTCACACCTGTCAGGCTCTTCATTTTTTTGAACACCGCTTCATGCTCCACCTATTTTTCAGACCGTATCATGCTCCTCATATTTTCCCCACCTTTTCAGGCTCTTCATATTTTTGAACACCGCTTCATGCTCCTCCTATTTTTCAGGCCGTTTCATGCTCCTCATATTTTTGACACCTTTTGAAGCTCTTCATATATTACACAACTTTT
Organism: Dama dama; assembly: GCF_033118175.1. Taxonomy (NCBI): domain Eukaryota; kingdom Metazoa; phylum Chordata; class Mammalia; order Artiodactyla; family Cervidae; genus Dama; species Dama dama. The sequence continues at coordinate 413,729 of NW_026870919.1, forward strand.
CAGGCTCTTCAAGTTTCAACACGGATACATGCTCCTCCTATTTTTCAGGCCGTTTCATGCTCCTCATATTTTTCACACATTTTCAGGCTCTTCATGTTTTTCAACATTGCTTCATGCTCCTCCTATTGTTCAGACCGTTTCATGCTCCTCATATTTTTGACACCTTTTGAAGCTCTTCATATATTACACAACTTTTCAGGCTCTTCATGTTTTTCAACCCCGCTTCATGCTCCTCCTATTTTTCAGACCGTTTCATGTTCCTCATATTTTTGACACCTTTTGAAGCTCTTCATATATTTCACTCTTTTCAGGCTCTTCATGTTTTTCAACACCGCTTCATGCTCCTCCTATTTTTCAGACCATTTCATGCTCCTCATATTTTTGACACTTTTTGAAGCTCTTCATGTTTTTCACACCTTTTCAGGCTTTTCAAGTTTTTCAACACCGCTTCATGTGCCTCCTATTTTTCAGACCGTTTCAGGCTCCTAATATTGTTAACACCTTTTCAGGCTCTTCATATTCTTCAACACCGCTTCATTATCCTACTGTTTCTCAGAGCGTTTCAGGTTCCTCATATATTTCACGCCTTTTTAAGCTCGTCATATATTTCACACCTTTTCAGGCTCTTCATATTTTTCAACACCGCTTCATGCTCCTCCAATTTTTCAGACCGTTTCATGCTCCTAAAATATTTGACACCTTTTGAAGCTCTTCATATATTTCACAACTTTTCAGGCTCTTCATGTTTTTCAAAACCATTTGATGCTCCTCCTATTTTTCAGGCCGTTTCATGCTCCTCATAATTTTGACACCTTTTGATGCTCTTCATATTTTTCACAACTTTTCAGGATCTTCATGTTCTTCAACACCATTTGATGTTCCTCCTATTTTTGAGACCGTTTCATGCTCCTCATCTTTTTGACACCTTTTGTAGCTCTTCATATTTTTCACATCTTTTCAGGCTCTTCATGTTTTTGAATACCGTTTCATGCTCCTCATATTTTTTAGACGTTTGGAGCTCTTCATATATTTCACACCTTTTCAGGCTCTTCATGTTTTTCACAACCGCTTCATGCTCCACCTATTTTTAAGACCGTTTCATGCTCCTAATATTTTTAACACCTTTTCAGGCTCTTCATGTTTTTCAACACCGATTCATGTTGCTCCTATTTATCAGACTGTTTCATTCTCTTCAAATTTTTGACACCTTTTGAAGCTCTTCATAGTTTTCACACCTTTTCAGGCTCTTCATGTTTTTCAACACCGCTTCATGCTCCTCCTATTTTTCAGACTGTCATGCTACTCATTTTTTTGACACCTTTTGAAGCTCTTCATATTTTTCACACCTTTTCAGGCTCTTCTTTTTTTTCAACACCTTTTCATGCTCCTCCTATTTTTCAGACTTTTTCATGCTTCACATATTTTTGACACTTTTTGCAGCTCTTCATATTTTTCACATCTTTTCAAGCTCTTCATGTTTTTGCACACCGTTTCATGCTCCTCCTTTTTTTCAGACCGTTTCATGCTCCTCATATTTTGACACCTTTTGAAGCTCTTCATATTTTTCACACATTTTCAGGCTCTTCATATTTTTCAACACAGCTTCATCATCCTACTATTTTTCAGACCGTTTCAGGCTCCTCATATTTTTGCCACCTTTTGAAGCTCTTCATGTTTTTCACACTTTTTCAGGGAATTAATGTCTTTCAAGACCGATTCATGCTCCTCCAAATTTTCAGACCGATTCATGCTCTTCATATTTTTGACACCTTTTGAAGCTCTTCATATATTTAACAACTTTTCAGGCTCTTCATGCTTTTCAACAGCGCTTCATGCTCCTCCTATTTTTCAGAACGTTCCATACTCCTAACTTTTTTGACACCTTTTGAAGCTCTTCATTTATTTCACTCTTTTCAGGCTCTTCATGTTTTTCAACACCGCTTCATGCTCCTCCAATTTTTCAGACCGTTTCATGCTCCTCATATTTTTGATACAGTTTGAAGCTCTTCATATATTTCACACCTTTTCAGGCTCTTCATGTTTTTCATCACCACTTCAATCTCCTAACATTTTTGACACCTTTTGAAGCTCTTCATATATTTCACACCTTTTCAGACACTTCATGTTTTTCAAACCTTTTCAGGCTCTTCATGTATTTCAACACTGCTTCTTGCTCCTCCTATTTTTCAGACCGTATCATGCTCCTCAAATTTTAACACCTTTGAAGCTCTTCATGTATTTCACACTTTTTCAGGCTCTTCATGTTTTTCATCACCGCTTCATGCTCCACCTATTTTTCAGACCGTTTCATGCTCCTCATATTTTTGACACCTTTTGAAGCTCTTCATTTATTTTACTCTTTTCAGGCTCTTCATGTTTTTCAACACCGTTTCATGCTCCTCATATTTTTGACACTTTTTTAAGCTCTTCATATTTTTCACACCTTTTCAGGCTCTTCATGTGAACACCGCTTCATGCTCCACCTATTTTTCAGAACGTATCATGCTCCTCATATTATTCCCACCTTTTCAGGCGCTTCATATTTCTGAACACCGCTTCATGCTCCTCCTATTTTTCTGGCCTTTTCATGCTCCTCATATTTTTGACACCTTTTGAAGCTCTTCATGTTTTTGACACCTTTTCAGGCTGTTCATGTTTTTCAACACCGCTTCATGCTCCTCCTTCTTTTCAGCCCGTATCACTCTCCTCATATTTTTCACATCTTTTGAAGCTCTTCATATATTACACAACTTTTCAGGCTCTTCATGTTTTTCAACCCCGCTTCATGCTCCTCCTATTTTTCAGACCGTTTCATGTTCCTCATATTTTTGAAACCTTTTGAAGCTCTTCATATATTTCACTCTTTTCAGGCTCTTCATGTTTTTCAACACCGTTTCATGCTCCTCCTATTTTTCAGACCGTTTCATGCTCCTAATATTTTTAACACCTTTTCAGGCTCTTCATGATTTTCAACACCGCTTCATGCTCCTCCTATCTTTCAGACCGTATCATGCTCCTCAAATTTTAACACCTTTTGAAGCTCTTCATATATTTCACACTTTTTCAGTCTCATCATGTTTTTCAGCACCGCTTCATGCTCCTCCTATATTTCAGAACGTTTCATGTTCCTCATATTTTTGACACCTTTTAAAACACCTCATATTTTTCACACCTTTTCATGCTCTTCCTGATTTTCAACGCCGTCTCATGCTCCTCCTATATTTCAGACCGTTTCATGCTCCTCATATTTTTGACACCTTTTGCAGCTCTTCATGTTTTTCACACCCTTTCATGCTCTTCATGTTTTTCAACACGGTTTCATGCTCCTCCTATATTTCAGACCGTTTCATGCTCCTCATATTTTTGACACCTTTTGAAGTTCTTCATGTTTTTCAACACCGTTTCATGCTCCTCCTATTTTTCACATCGTTTCAGGCTCCTCACATTTTTCAGACCGTGCCATGGTCCTCATATTTTTCACACCTTTTGACGCTCCTCATATTTTTCAAAACCGTTTCATGCTCTTCCTACTTTTCAGAACGTTTCATGCTCCTCGTATTTTTTAGGCCATTTTGTGCTCATCATATTTTTGACACCTTTTGATGCTCATCATGTTTTTCACACCTTTTCATGCTCTTCATGTTTTTCAACATCGTTTAATGGCCTACTATTTTTCAGAACGTTTCGTGGTCCTCCGATTTTTCAGACCGTTTCTTGCTCCTCATATTTTTGACACCTTTTGAAGCTCTTCATATTTTTCACACATTTTCAGGCTCTTCATGGTTTTCAACACCACTTCATTCTCCTCCTATTTTTCAGAATATTTCATGCTCCTCATATTTTTCACACCTTTTGAAGCTCTTCATATTTTTCACACATTTTCAGGCTCTTCATGTTTTACAACAACGCTTCATGCTCCTCCTCTATTTCAGACCGTTTCATGCTCCTCATATTTTTCACACCTTTGGAAGCTCTTCATATTTTTCACACATTTTCAGGCTCTTCATATTTTTGAAAACCGCTTCATGCTCCTCCTATTTTCCTGACCGTTTCATGCTCCTCATACTTTGACACCTTTAGAAGCTCTTACTTAATATTTTTCACTGCTTTTCAGGCTCTTCATGTTTTTCAACACCACTTCATGCTCCTCCAATTTTTCAGACCGTTTCATGCTCCTCATATTTTTGACACCTTTTGAAGCTCTTCATATTTTTCACACCTTATCAGGCTCTTCATTGTTTCAACACCATTTCATGCTCCTCCTATGTTTCAGACTGTTTCATGCTCCTCATATTATGACACCTTTTGAAGCTCTTCATATTTTTGACACCTTTTGAAGCTCTTCATATTTTTCACACCTTTTCAGGCTCTTCATGTTTTTGAACACCGTTTCATGCTCCTCCTATTTTTTACACATTTTGAAGCTCTTCATATTTTTCACACATTTTCACGCTTTGCATGTTTTTCAACACCGTTTCATGCTGCTCCTATTTTTCAGAACGTTTCATGCTACTGATATTTTTGAGACGATTTGAAGCTCTTCATATTTTTCACACCTTTACAGGCTCTTCATGTTTTTCAACACCGCTTCATGCTCCTCCTATTTTTCAGACCGTTTCATGCTACTAATATTTTTGACAACTTTTGAAGCTCTTCATATTTTTCACACCTTTTTAGGCTCTTCATGTTTTTAAACAACGCTTCATGCTCCTCCTACTTTTCAGACCGTTTCATGCTCCTCATGTATTTCACACCTTTTGAAGCTCTTCATGTTTTTCAACACAGTTTCATACTCTTACTTTTTTTCAGACTGTTTCATGCTCCTCTTGTTTTTCAGACCGTTTCATGTTCTTCATATATGTGACACCTTTTGAAGCTCTTCATATTTTTCACACCTTTTCATGGTCTTCATTTTTTTCAACACCATTTCATGCTCCTCATATTTTTGACACCTTTTAAAACACCTCATATTTTTCACACCTTTTCATGCTCTTCCTGATTTTCAACGCCGTCTCATGTTCCTCCTATTTTTTGACCGTTTCATGCTCCTCATATTTTTGACACCTTTTGCAGCTCTTCTTGTTTTTCACACCCTTTCATGCTCTTCATGTTTTTCAACACGGTTTCATGCTCCTCCTATATTTCAGACCGTTTCATGCTCCTCATGTTTTTCACACCTTTTGAAGCTCTTCATATTTTTTCACACCCTTTCAGGCTCTTCATGTTTTTCAACACCACTTCATTCTCCTCCTATTTTTCAGAACATTTCATGCTCCTCATATTTTTCACACCTTTTGAAGCTCTTCATATTTTTTCACACATTTTCAGGCTCTTCATGTTTTACAACAACGCTTCATGCTCCTCCTATATTTCAGACCGTTTCATGTTCCTCATGTTTTTCACACCTTTGGAAGCTCTTCATATTTTTCACACATTTTCAGGCTCTTCATATTTTTGAAAACCGCTTCATGATCCTCCTATATTTCAGACCGTTTCACGCTCCTCATATTTTTGACACCTTTTGAAGCTCTTAATATTTTCACACATTTTCAGGCTCTTCATGTTTTTCAACACCGATTCATGCTCCTCTGATTTTTCAGACCGTTTCAAGCTCCTCATATTTTTCACACCTTTATTGGCTTTTCAAGTTTTCAACACCGTTTCATGCTCCTCCTATTTTTCAGACCATTTCATGTTCCTCATATTTTTGACAACTTTTGAAGCTCTCATATATTTCACACCTTTCAGGCGCTTCATGATTTTGAACACCGTTTGATACTCCTCCTATTTTTCAGACCGTTTCATGCTCCTCATATTTTTGACACCTTTTTAAGCTCTTTATATTTTTCACACCTTTTCAGGCTGTTCATGTTTCAACACTGCTTCATCCTCCTCCTTTTTTTCAGACCGTTTCATGCTCCGCATATTTTTGACACCTTTCGCAGCTCTAATATTTTGCACACGTTTCCAGGCTCTTCATGTTTTTCAACACCGCTTCATTCTCTTCCTATTTTTCAGACCGTTTCATGCTCCTCATATTTTTGACACCTTTTCAAGCTCTTCATATTTTTCACACCTTTTCAGTTTCTTCATGATTTTCAATACCGCTTCATGCTCTTCCTATTTTTCAGACCGTTTCATGCTCTTCTTATTTTTCACACTTTCTGAAGCTCTTCAGATTCTTCACACCTTTACAGGCTCTTCATGTTTTCAACACAATTTCATGCTCCTCCTATTTTTCAGACCGTTTCATGCTCCTCTCAATTTTGACACCTTTTGAAGCTCTTCATATTTTTCACACCTTTTCAGGATCTTCATGTTTCGGAACACCGTTTCATGCTCCTAATATTTTTGACACCTTTTGAAGCTCTTTATATTTTTCACACCTTTCCTGGCTCTTCATGTTTTTTAACAGTGCTTCATGCTCCTCCTATTTTTCAGATCATTTCATGCTCCTCATATTTTTCACACCTTTGAAGCTCTTCACATTTTTCACACCTTTTCAGGCTCTTCATGTTTTTGAACAACGCTTCAATCTCCTCCTATTTGTCTGACTGTTTCATGCTCCTCATATTTTTGACACATTTTGAAGATCTTCATATTTTTCACACCTTTTCAGGCTATTCATGTTTTTGAACACTACTTCATGCTCCTTATATTTTTCAGAGTTTCATGCTCCTCATGTATTTCACACTTTTTGAAGCTCTTCATATTTTTCGCACCTTTTGAAGCTCTTCATATTTTTCACACGTTTTCAGGCTCTTCATGTTTTTCAACACCGCTTCATGCTCCTCCTATTTTTCAGACCGTATCATGCTCCTCATATTTTTCACACCTTTTGAAGATCTTCATATTTTTCACACCTTTTCAGGCTATTCATGTTTTTGAACACCACTTCATGCTCCTTCTATTTTTCAGAGTTTCATGCTTCTCATGTATTTCACACCTTTTGAAGCTCTTCATATTTTTCACACCTTTTCAGGCTCTTCATGTTTTTGATCACCGTTTCATGATCCTCCTATTTTTCAGACTGTTTCATGCTCCTCATATTTTTTTTTTCCAGTGGGTTTTGTCATACATTGATATGAATCAGCCATGGATTTACATGTATTCCCAATCCCGATCCCCCCTCCCACCTCCCTCTCCCCCTGATTCCTCTGGGTCTTCCCAGTGCACCAGGCCGGAGCACTTGTCTCGTTCATCCCACCTGGGCTGGTGATCTGTTTCACCATAGATAGGATACATGCTGTTCTTTTGAAATATCCCACCCTCACATTCTCCCACAAAGTTCAAAAGTCTGTTCTGTATTTCTGTGTCTCTTTTTCTGTTCTGCATATAGGGTTATCGTTATCACCTTTCTAAATTCCATATACATGTGTCAGTATGCTGTAATGTTCTTTATCTTTCTGGCTTACTTCACTCTGTATAATGGGCTTCAGCTTCATCCATCTCATTAGGACTGGTTCAAATGAATTCTTTTTAATGGCTGAGTAATAGTCCATGGTGTATATGTACCACAGCTTTCTTATCCATTCATCTGCTGATGGGCATCTAGGTTGCTTCCATGTCCTGGCTATTATAAACAGTGCTGCGATGAACATTGGGGTGCACGTGTCTCTTTCAGTTCTGGTTTCCTCAGTGTGTATGCCCAGAAGTGGGATTGCTGGGTCATATGGCAGTTCTATTTCCAGTTTTTGAAGAAATCTCCACACTGTTTTCCATAGCGGCTGTACTAGTTTGCATTCCCACCAACAGTGTAAGAGGGTTCCCTTTTCTCCACACCCTCTCCAGCATTTATTGCTTGTAGACTTTTGGATAGCAGCCATCCTGACTGGCGTGTAATGGTACCTCATTGTGGTTTTGATTTGTATTTCTCTAATAATGAGTGATGTTGAGCATCTTTTCATGTGTTTGTTATCCATCTGTATGTCTTCTTTGGAGAAATGTCTGTTTAGTTCTTTGGCCCATTTTTTGATTGGGTCATTTATTTTTCTGGAATTGAGCTGCAGGAGTTGCTTGTATATTTTTGAGATTAATCCTTTGTCTGTTTCTTCATTTGCTATTATTTTCTCCCAATCTGAGGGCTGTCTTTTCACCTTACTTATAGTTTCCTTTGTAGTGCAAAAGCTTTTAAGTTTCATTAGGTCCCATTTGTTTAGTTTTGCTTATATTTCCAATATTCTGGGAGGTGGGTCATAGAGGATCTTGCTTTGATTTATGTCAGAGAGTGTTTTGCCTATGTTCTCCTCTAGGAGTTTTATAGTTTCTGGTCTTACATTTAGATCTTTAATCCATTTTGAGTTTATTTTTGTGTATGGTGTTAGAAAGTGTTCTAGTTTCATTCTTTTACAAGTGGTTGACCAGTTTTCCCAGCACCACTTGTTAAAGAAGTTGTCTTTTTTCCATTGTATATCCTTGCCTCCTTTGTCAAAGATAAGGTGTCCATAGGTTCGTGGATTTATCTCTGGGCTTTCTATTCTGTTCCATTGATCTATATTTCTGTCTTTGTGCCAGTACCATACTGTCTTGATGACTGTGGCTTTGTAGTAGAGTCTGAAGTCAGGCAGGTTGATTCCTCCAGCTCCATTCTTCTTTCTCAAGATTACTTTGGCTATTCGAGGTTTTTTGTATTTCCATACAAATTGTGAAATTCTTTGGTCTAGTTCTGTGAAAAATACCATTGGTAGCTTGATAGGGATTGCATTGAATCTATAGACTGCTTTGGGTAGAATAGCCATTTTGACAATATTAATTCTTCCAGTCCATGAACACGGTATGTTTCTCCATCTGTTTGTGTCCTCTTTGATTTCTTTCATCAGTGTTTTATAGTTTTCTATGTATAGGTCCTTTGTTTCTTTAGGTAGATATACTCCTAAGTATTTTATTCTTTTTGTTGCAATGGTGAATGGTATTGTTTCCTTAATTTCTCTGTCTGTTTTTTCATTGTTAGTATATAGGAATGCAAGGGATTTCTGTGTGTTAATTTTATATCCTGCAACTTTACTATATTCATTGATTAGTTCTAGTAATTTTCTGGTAGAGTCTTTAGGGTTTTCTATGTAGAGGATCATGTCATCTGCAAACAGTGAGAGTTTTACTTCTTCTTTTCCTATCTGGATTCCTTTTACTTCTTTTTCTGCTCTGATTGCTGTGGCCAGAACTTCCAACACTATGTTGAATAGTAGTGGTGAGAGTGGGCATCCTTGTCTTGTTCCTGATTTCAGGGGAAATGCCTTCAATTTTGACACCTTCTGAAGATCTTCATATTTTTCACACCTTTTCAGGCTCTTCATGTTTTGAACACAGTTTCATGCTCCTCATATTTTTCACATATTTTTATGCTCTTCATATTTTTCACATATTTTCAGGCTATTCATGTTTCTCAAAACCGTTTCATGCTCCTCATATTTTTCACATATTTTTATGCTCTTCATATTTTTCACATATTTTCAGGCTATTCATGTTTCTCAAAACCGTTTCATGCTCCTCATATTTTTGACACCTTTTGAAGCTCTTCATATTTTTCACACCTTTTCAGGCTCTTCATGTTTTTGAACACCGTTTCCTGCTCCTCCTATTTTTCAGACCGTTTCATGCTCCTCATATATTTGACACCTTTAGAAGCTCTTCATATTTATCGCACCTTTTCAGGCTCTTCATGTTTTTCAACACCGCTTCATGCTCCTCCTCTTTTTCAGACCGTTTCATGCTCCTCATATTTTTGACACCATTTGAAGCTCTTCATATTTCTCACACCTTTTCAGGTTCTTCATGTTTCTCAACACCGCTTCATGCTCCTCCTCTTTTTCAGACCGTTTCATGCTCATCTAATTTTTGACAACTTTTGAAGCTCTTCATATTTTTCACAACTTTGGAAGTTCTTCATATTTTTCACACCTTTTCAGGCTCTTCATGTTTTTCAACACCGCTTCATGCTCCTATATTTCAGACCGTTTAATCCTCCTCATGTATTTCACCCTTTTTGAAGCTCTTCATATTTTTCACACCTTTTGAAGCTCTTCATATTTTTCACACCTTTTCAAGCTCTTCATGTTTTGTAACACCGTTTCATAATCCTCCTATTGTTCAGACAGTTTCAAGCTCCTCATATTTTTGACACCTTTTGCAGCTCTTCATATTTTTCACACCTTTTGAAGCTCTTCATATTTTTCACACGTTTACCGGCTCTTCATGTTTTTCAACACCACTTAATGCTCCTTCTATTTTTCAGAGAGTTTCATGCTCCTCATGTATTTCACATCTTTTGAAGCTCTTCATATTTTTCACACCTTGTCAGGCTCTTCATGTTTTTCCACACCGTTTCCTGCTCCTCCTATTTTTCAGCCCGTTTCATGCTCCTCATGTATTTCACACTTTTTGAAGCTCTTCATATTTTTCACACCTTTTCAGGCTCTTCATGTTTTTGATCACCGTTTCATGCTCCTCCTTATTTCAGACCGTTTCATGCTCCTCATATATTTGAAATCTTTTGAAGCTCTTCATATTTTTCAAACCTTTTCAGGCTCTTCATGTTTTTGAACACCGCTTCATGCTCCTCCTATTTTCCAGACTATTTTATGCTCCTCATATTTTTGACACCTTTAGAAACTCTTCATATTTTTCACACCTTTTCAGGCTCTTCATGTATTTCAACACCACTTCATGCTCCTCCTATTTTTCAAACCTTTTCAGACACATCTCATTTTGACTCCTTTTGAAGATCTTCATATTTTTCACACCTTTTGAAGCTCTTCATATTTTTCACACGTTTTCAGGCTCTTCATGTTTTTCAACACCGCTTTATGTTCCTCCTATTTATCAGACCGTTGAATGCACCTCATATTTTTCACACCTTTTGAAGCTCTTCATATTTTTCACACCTTTTCAGGCTCTTCATGTTTTTCAACACCGCTTCATGCTCCTCCTCTTTTTCAGACCGTTTCATGCTCCTCATATTTTTGACACCATTTGAAGCTCTTCATATTTCTCACACCTTTTCAGGTTCTTCATGTTTCTCAACACCGCTTCATGCTCCTCCTCTTTTTCAGACCGTTTCATGCTCATCTAATTTTTGACAACTTTTGAAGCTCTTCATATTTTTCACAACTTTGGAAGCTCTTCATATTTTTCACACCTTTTCAGGCTCTTCATGTTTTTCAACACCGCTTCATGCTCCTATATTTCAGACCGTTTAATCCTCCTCATGTATTTCACCCTTTTTGAAGCTCTTCATATTTTTCACACCTTTTCAAGCTCTTCATGTTTTGTAACACCGTTTCATAATCCTCCTATTGTTCAGACAGTTTCAAGCTCCTCATATTTTTGACACCTTTTGCAGCTCTTCATATTTTTCACACCTTTTGAAGCTCTTCATATTTTTCACACGTTTTCAGGCTCTTCATGTTTTTCAACACCACTTAATGCTCCTTCTATTTTTCAGACCGTTTAATCCTCCTCATGTATTTCACACTTTTTGAAGCTCTTCATATTTTTCACACCTTTTCAGGCTCTTCATGTTTTTGAACACGGCTTCATGCTCCTCCTATTTTTCAGACCGTTTCATGCTCCTCATATTTTTGACACCTTTTGAAGCTCTTCATATTTTTCACACCTTTTCAGGCTCTTCAGTTTTTTTCAACACCACTTCATGCTCCTCCTATTTTTCAGACCGTTTAATCCTCCTCATGTATTTCACACTTTTTGAAGCTCTTCATATTTTTCACACCTTTTGAAGCTCTTCATATTTTTCACACGTTTTCAGGCTCTTCATGTTTTTCAACACCGCTTCATGCTCCTCCTATTTTTCAGACCGTATCATGCTCCTCATATTTTTCACACCTTTTGAAGATCTTCATATTTTTCACACCTTTTCAGGCTATTCATGTTTTTGAACACCACTTCATGCTCCTTCTATTTTTCAGAGTTTCATGCTCCTCATGTATTTCACACCTTTTGAAGCTCTTCATATTTTTCACACCTTTTCAGGCTCTTCATGTTTTTGATCACCGTTTCATGCTCCTCCTATTTTTCAGACTGTTTCATGCTCCTCATATTTTTTTTTTCCAGTGGGTTTTGTCATACATTGATATGAATCAGCCATGGATTTACATGTATTCCCAATCCCGATCCCCCCTCCCACCTCCCTCTCCCCCCGATTCCTCTGGGTCTTCCCAGTGCACCAGGCCGGAGCACTTGTCTCGTTCATCCCACCTGGGCTGGTGATCTGTTTCACCATAGATAGGATACATGCTGTTCTTTTGAAATATCCCACCCTCACATTCTCCCACAAAGTTCAAAAGTCTGTTCTGTATTTCTGTGTCTCTTTTTCTGTTCTGCATATAGGGTTATCGTTATCACCTTTCTAAATTCCATATACATGTGTCAGTATGCTGTAATGTTCTTTATCTTTCTGGCTTACTTCACTCTGTATAATGGGCTTCAGCTTCATCCATCTCATTAGGACTGGTTCAAATGAATTCTTTTTAATGGCTGAGTAATAGTCCATGGTGTATATGTACCACAGCTTTCTTATCCATTCATCTGCTGATGGGCATCTAGGTTGCTTCCATGTCCTGGCTATTATAAACAGTGCTGCGATGAACATTGGGGTGCACGTGTCTCTTTCAGTTCTGGTTTCCTCAGTGTGTATGCCCAGAAGTGGGATTGCTGGGTCATATGGCAGTTCTATTTCCAGTTTTTGAAGAAATCTCCACACTGTTTTCCATAGCGGCTGTACTAGTTTGCATTCCCACCAACAGTGTAAGAGGGTTCCCTTTTCTCCACACCCTCTCCAGCATTTATTGCTTGTAGACTTTTGGATAGCAGCCATCCTGACTGGCGTGTAATGGTACCTCATTGTGGTTTTGATTTGTATTTCTCTAATAATGAGTGATGTTGAGCATCTTTTCATGTGTTTGTTATCCATCTGTATGTCTTCTTTGGAGAAATGTCTGTTTAGTTCTTTGGCCCATTTTTTGATTGGGTCATTTATTTTTCTGGAATTGAGCTGCAGGAGTTGCTTGTATATTTTTGAGATTAATCCTTTGTCTGTTTCTTCATTTGCTATTATTTTCTCCCAATCTGAGGGCTGTCTTTTCACCTTACTTATAGTTTCCTTTGTAGTGCAAAAGCTTTTAAGTTTCATTAGGTCCCATTTGTTTAGTTTTGCTTATATTTCCAATATTCTGGGAGGTGGGTCATAGAGGATCTTGCTTTGATTTATGTCAGAGAGTGTTTTGCCTATGTTCTCCTCTAGGAGTTTTATAGTTTCTGGTCTTACATTTAGATCTTTAATCCATTTTGAGTTTATTTTTGTGTATGGTGTTAGAAAGTGTTCTAGTTTCATTCTTTTACAAGTGGTTGACCAGTTTTCCCAGCACCACTTGTTAAAGAGGTTGTCTTTTTTCCATTGTATATCCTTGCCTCCTTTGTCAAAGATAAGGTGTCCATAGGTTCGTGGATTTATCTCTGGGCTTTCTATTCTGTTCCATTGATCTATATTTCTGTCTTTGTGCCAGTACCATACTGTCTTGATGACTGTGGCTTTGTAGTAGAGTCTGAAGTCAGGCAGGTTGATTCCTCCAGCTCCATTCTTCTTTCTCAAGATTACTTTGGCTATTCGAGGTTTTTTGTATTTCCATACAAATTGTGAAATTCTTTGGTCTAGTTCTGTGAAAAATACCATTGGTAGCTTGATAGGGATTGCATTGAATCTATAGACTGCTTTGGGTAGAATAGCCATTTTGACAATATTAATTCTTCCAGTCCATGAACACGGTATGTTTCTCCATCTGTTTGTGTCCTCTTTGATTTCTTTCATCAGTGTTTTATAGTTTTCTATGTATAGGTCCTTTGTTTCTTTAGGTAGATATACTCCTAAGTATTTTATTCTTTTTGTTGCAATGGTGAATGGTATTGTTTCCTTAATTTCTCTGTCTGTTTTTTCATTGTTAGTATATAGGAATGCAAGGGATTTCTGTGTGTTAATTTTATATCCTGCAACTTTACTATATTCATTGATTAGTTCTAGTAATTTTCTGGTAGAGTCTTTAGGGTTTTCTATGTAGAGGATCATGTCATCTGCAAACAGTGAGAGTTTTACTTCTTCTTTTCCTATCTGGATTCCTTTTACTTCTTTTTCTGCTCTGATTGCTGTGGCCAGAACTTCCAACACTATGTTGAATAGTAGTGGTGAGAGTGGGCATCCTTGTCTTGTTCCTGATTTCAGGGGAAATGCCTTCAATTTTGACACCTTCTGAAGATCTTCATATTTTTCACACCTTTTCAGGCTCTTCATGTTTTGAACACAGTTTCATGCTCCTCATATTTTTCACATATTTTTATGCTCTTCATATTTTTCACATATTTTCAGGCTATTCATGTTTCTCAAAACCGTTTCATGCTCCTCATATTTTTCACATATTTTTATGCTCTTCATATTTTTCACATATTTTCAGGCTATTCATGTTTCTCAAAACCGTTTCATGCTCCTCATATTTTTGACACGTTTTGAAGCTCTTCATATTTTTCACACCTTTTCAGGCTCTTCATGTTTTTGAACACCGTTTCCTGCTCCTCCTATTTTTCAGACCGTTTCATGCTCCTCATATATTTGACACCTTTAGAAGCTCTTCATATTTATCACACCTTTTCAGGCTCTTCATGTTTTTCAACACCGCTTCATGCTCCTCCTCTTTTTCAGACCGTTTCATGCTCCTCATATTTTTGACACCATTTGAAGCTCTTCATATTTCTCACACCTTTTCAGGTTCTTCATGTTTCTCAACACCGCTTCATGCTCCTCCTCTTTTTCAGACCGTTTCATGCTCATCTAATTTTTGACAACTTTTGAAGCTCTTCATATTTTTCACAACTTTGGAAGCTCTTCATATTTTTCACACCTTTTCAGGCTCTTCATGTTTTTCAACACCGCTTCATGCTCCTATATTTCAGACCGTTTAATCCTCCTCATGTATTTCACCCTTTTTGAAGCTCTTCATATTTTTCACACCTTTTCAAGCTCTTCATGTTTTGTAACACCGTTTCATAATCCTCCTATTGTTCAGACAGTTTCAAGCTCCTCATATTTTTGACACCTTTTGCAGCTCTTCATATTTTTCACACCTTTTGAAGCTCTTCATATTTTTCACACGTTTTCAGGCTCTTCATGTTTTTCAACACCACTTAATGCTCCTTCTATTTTTCAGACCGTTTAATCCTCCTCATGTATTTCACACTTTTTGAAGCTCTTCATATTTTTCACACCTTTTCAGGCTCTTCATGTTTTTGAACACGGCTTCATGCTCCTCCTATTTTTCAGACCGTTTCATGCTCCTCATATTTTTGACACCTTTTGAAGCTCTTCATATTTTTCACACCTTTTCAGGCTCTTCAGTTTTTTTCAACACCACTTCATGCTCCTCCTATTTTTCAGACCGTTTAATCCTCCTCATGTATTTCACACTTTTTGAAGCTCTTCATATTTTTCACACCTTTTGAAGCTCTTCATATTTTTCACACGTTTTCAGGCTCTTCATGTTTTTCAACACCGCTTCATGCTCCTCCTATTTTTCAGACCGTATCATGCTCCTCATATTTTTCACACCTTTTGAAGATCTTCATATTTTTCACACCTTTTCAGGCTATTCATGTTTTTGAACACCACTTCATGCTCCTTCTATTTTTCAGAGTTTCATGCTCCTCATGTATTTCACACCTTTTGAAGCTCTTCATATTTTTCACACCTTTTCAGGCTCTTCATGTTTTTGATCACCGTTTCATGCTCCTCCTATTTTTCAGACTGTTTCATGCTCCTCATATTTTTTTTTTCCAGTGGGTTTTGTCATACATTGATATGAATCAGCCATGGATTTACATGTATTCCCAATCCCGATCCCCCCTCCCACCTCCCTCTCCCCCCGATTCCTCTGGGTCTTCCCAGTGCACCAGGCCGGAGCACTTGTCTCGTTCATCCCACCTGGGCTGGTGATCTGTTTCACCATAGATAGGATACATGCTGTTCTTTTGAAATATCCCACCCTCACATTCTCCCACAAAGTTCAAAAGTCTGTTCTGTATTTCTGTGTCTCTTTTTCTGTTCTGCATATAGGGTTATCGTTATCACCTTTCTAAATTCCATATACATGTGTCAGTATGCTGTAATGTTCTTTATCTTTCTGGCTTACTTCACTCTGTATAATGGGCTTCAGCTTCATCCATCTCATTAGGACTGGTTCAAATGAATTCTTTTTAATGGCTGAGTAATAGTCCATGGTGTATATGTACCACAGCTTTCTTATCCATTCATCTGCTGATGGGCATCTAGGTTGCTTCCATGTCCTGGCTATTATAAACAGTGCTGCGATGAACATTGGGGTGCACGTGTCTCTTTCAGTTCTGGTTTCCTCAGTGTGTATGCCCAGAAGTGGGATTGCTGGGTCATATGGCAGTTCTATTTCCAGTTTTTTAAGAAATCTCCACACTGTTTTCCATAGCGGCTGTACTAGTTTGCATTCCCACCAACAGTGTAAGAGGGTTCCCTTTTCTCCACACCCTCTCCAGCATTTATTGCTTGTAGACTTTTGGATAGCAGCCATCCTGACTGGCGTGTAATGGTACCTCATTGTGGTTTTGATTTGTATTTCTCTAATAATGAGTGATGTTGAGCATCTTTTCATGTGTTTGTTATCCATCTGTATGTCTTCTTTGGAGAAATGTCTGTTTAGTTCTTTGGCCCATTTTTTGATTGGGTCATTTATTTTTCTGGAATTGAGCTGCAGGAGTTGCTTGTATATTTTTGAGATTAATCCTTTGTCTGTTTCTTCATTTGCTATTATTTTCTCCCAATCTGAGGGCTGTCTTTACACCTTACTTATAGTTTCCTTTGTAGTGCAAAAGCTTTTAAGTTTCATTAGGTCCCATTTGTTTAGTTTTGCTTATATTTCCAATATTCTGGGAGGTGGGTCATAGAGGATCTTGCTTTGATTTATGTCAGAGAGTGTTTTGCCTATGTTCTCCTCTAGGAGTTTTATAGTTTCTGGTCTTACATTTAGATCTTTAATCCATTTTGAGTTTATTTTTGTGTATGGTGTTAGAAAGTGTTCTAGTTTCATTCTTTTACAAGTGGTTGACCAGTTTTCCCAGCACCACTTGTTAAAGAGGTTGTCTTTTTTCCATTGTATATCCTTGCCTCCTTTGTCAAAGATAAGGTGTCCATAGGTTCGTGGATTTATCTCTGGGCTTTCTATTCTGTTCCATTGATCTATATTTCTGTCTTTGTGCCAGTACCATACTGTCTTGATGACTGTGGCTTTGTAGTAGAGTCTGAAGTCAGGCAGGTTGATTCCTCCAGCTCCATTCTTCTTTCTCAAGATTACTTTGGCTATTCGAGGTTTTTTGTATTTCCATACAAATTGTGAAATTCTTTGGTCTAGTTCTGTGAAAAATACCATTGGTAGCTTGATAGGGATTGCATTGAATCTATAGACTGCTTTGGGTAGAATAGCCATTTTGACAATATTAATTCTTCCAGTCCATGAACACGGTATGTTTCTCCATCTGTTTGTGTCCTCTTTGATTTCTTTCATCAGTGTTTTATAGTTTTCTATGTATAGGTCCTTTGTTTCTTTAGGTAGATATACTCCTAAGTATTTTATTCTTTTTGTTGCAATGGTGAATGGTATTGTTTCCTTAATTTCTCTGTCTGTTTTTTCATTGTTAGTATATAGGAATGCAAGGGATTTCTGTGTGTTAATTTTATATCCTGCAACTTTACTATATTCATTGATTAGTTCTAGTAATTTTCTGGTAGAGTCTTTAGGGTTTTCTATGTAGAGGATCATGTCATCTGCAAACAGTGAGAGTTTTACTTCTTCTTTTCCTATCTGGATTCCTTTTACTTCTTTTTCTGCTCTGATTGCTGTGGCCAGAACTTCCAACACTATGTTGAATAGTAGTGGTGAGAGTGGGCATCCTTGTCTTGTTCCTGATTTCAGGGGAAATGCCTTCAATTTTGACACCTTCTGAAGATCTTCATATTTTTCACACCTTTTCAGGCTCTTCATGTTTTGAACACAGTTTCATGCTCCTCATATTTTTCACATATTTTTATGCTCTTCATATTTTTCACATATTTTCAGGCTATTCATGTTTCTCAAAACTGTTTCATGCTCCTCATATTTTTCACATATTTTTATGCTCTTCATATTTTTCACATATTTTCAGGCTATTCATGTTTCTCAAAACCGTTTCATGCTCCTCATATTTTTGACACGTTTTGAAGCTCTTCATATTTTTCACACCTTTTCAGGCTCTTCATGTTTTTGAACACCGTTTCCTGCTCCTCCTATTTTTCAGACCGTTTCATGCTCCTCATATATTTGACACCTTTAGAAGCTCTTCATATTTATCACACCTTTTCAGGCTCTTCATGTTTTTCAACACCGCTTCATGCTCCTCCTCTTTTTCAGACCGTTTCATGCTCCTCATATTTTTGACACCATTTGAAGCTCTTCATATTTCTCACACCTTTTCAGGTTCTTCATGTTTCTCAACACCGCTTCATGCTCCTCCTCTTTTTCAGACCGTTTCATGCTCATCTAATTTTTGACAACTTTTGAAGCTCTTCATATTTTTCACAACTTTGGAAGCTCTTCATATTTTTCACACCTTTTCAGGCTCTTCATGTTTTTCAACACCGCTTCATGCTCCTATATTTCAGACCGTTTAATCCTCCTCATGTATTTCACCCTTTTTGAAGCTCTTCATATTTTTCACACCTTTTCAAGCTCTTCATGTTTTGTAACACCGTTTCATAATCCTCCTATTGTTCAGACAGTTTCAAGCTCCTCATATTTTTGACACCTTTTGCAGCTCTTCATATTTTTCACACCTTTTGAAGCTCTTCATATTTTTCACACGTTTTCAGGCTCTTCATGTTTTTCAACACCACTTAATGCTCCTTCTATTTTTCAGACCGTTTAATCCTCCTCATGTATTTCACACTTTTTGAAGCTCTTCATATTTTTCACACCTTTTCAGGCTCTTCATGTTTTTGAACACGGCTTCATGCTCCTCCTATTTTTCAGACCGTTTCATGCTCCTCATATTTTTGACACCTTTTGAAGTTCTTCATATTTTTCACACCTTTTCAGGCTCTTCAGTTTTTTTCAACACCACTTCATGCTCCTCCTATTTTTCAGACCGTTTAATCCTCCTCATGTATTTCACACTTTTTGAAGCTCTTCATATTTTTCACACCTTTTGAAGCTCTTCATATTTTTCACACGTTTTCAGGCTCTTCATGTTTTTCAACACCGCTTCATGCTCCTCCTATTTTTCAGACCGTATCATGCTCCTCATATTTTTCACACCTTTTGAAGATCTTCATATTTTTCACACCTTTTCAGGCTATTCATGTTTTTGAACACCACTTCATGCTCCTTCTATTTTTCAGAGTTTCATGCTCCTCATGTATTTCACACCTTTTGAAGCTCTTCATATTTTTCACACCTTTTCAGGCTCTTCATGTTTTTGATCACCGTTTCATGCTCCTCCTATTTTTCAGACTGTTTCATGCTCCTCATATTTTTTTTTTCCAGTGGGTTTTGTCATACATTGATATGAATCAGCCATGGATTTACATGTATTCCCAATCCCGATCCCCCCTCCCACCTCCCTCTCCCCCCGATTCCTCTGGGTCTTCCCAGTGCACCAGGCCGGAGCACTTGTCTCGTTCATCCCACCTGGGCTGGTGATCTGTTTCACCATAGATAGGATACATGCTGTTCTTTTGAAATATCCCACCCTCACATTCTCCCACAAAGTTCAAAAGTCTGTTCTGTATTTCTGTGTCTCTTTTTCTGTTCTGCATATAGGGTTATCGTTATCACCTTTCTAAATTCCATATACATGTGTCAGTATGCTGTAATGTTCTTTATCTTTCTGGCTTACTTCACTCTGTATAATGGGCTTCAGCTTCATCCATCTCATTAGGACTGGTTCAAATGAATTCTTTTTAATGGCTGAGTAATAGTCCATGGTGTATATGTACCACAGCTTTCTTATCCATTCATCTGCTGATGGGCATCTAGGTTGCTTCCATGTCCTGGCTATTATAAACAGTGCTGCGATGAACATTGGGGTGCACGTGTCTCTTTCAGTTCTGGTTTCCTCAGTGTGTATGCCCAGAAGTGGGATTGCTGGGTCATATGGCAGTTCTATTTCCAGTTTTTTAAGAAATCTCCACACTGTTTTCCATAGCGGCTGTACTAGTTTGCATTCCCACCAACAGTGTAAGAGGGTTCCCTTTTCTCCACACCCTCTCCAGCATTTATTGCTTGTAGACTTTTGGATAGCAGCCATCCTGACTGGCGTGTAATGGTACCTCATTGTGGTTTTGATTTGTATTTCTCTAATAATGAGTGATGTTGAGCATCTTTTCATGTGTTTGTTATCCATCTGTATGTCTTCTTTGGAGAAATGTCTGTTTAGTTCTTTGGCCCATTTTTTGATTGGGTCATTTATTTTTCTGGAATTGAGCTGCAGGAGTTGCTTGTATATTTTTGAGATTAATCCTTTGTCTGTTTCTTCATTTGCTATTATTTTCTCCCAATCTGAGGGCTGTCTTTTCACCTTACTTATAGTTTCCTTTGTAGTGCAAAAGCTTTTAAGTTTCATTAGGTCCCATTTGTTTAGTTTTGCTTATATTTCCAATATTCTGGGAGGTGGGTCATAGAGGATCTTGCTTTGATTTATGTCAGAGAGTGTTTTGCCTATGTTCTCCTCTAGGAGTTTTATAGTTTCTGGTCTTACATTTAGATCTTTAATCCATTTTGAGTTTATTTTTGTGTATGGTGTTAGAAAGTGTTCTAGTTTCATTCTTTTACAAGTGGTTGACCAGTTTTCCCAGCACCACTTGTTAAAGAGGTTGTCTTTTTTCCATTGTATATCCTTGCCTCCTTTGTCAAAGATAAGGTGTCCATAGGTTCGTGGATTTATCTCTGGGCTTTCTATTCTGTTCCATTGATCTATATTTCTGTCTTTGTGCCAGTACCATACTGTCTTGATGACTGTGGCTTTGTAGTAGAGTCTGAAGTCAGGCAGGTTGATTCCTCCAGCTCCATTCTTCTTTCTCAAGATTACTTTGGCTATTCGAGGTTTTTTGTATTTCCATACAAATTGTGAAATTCTTTGGTCTAGTTCTGTGAAAAATACCATTGGTAGCTTGATAGGGATTGCATTGAATCTATAGACTGCTTTGGGTAGAATAGCCATTTTGACAATATTAATTCTTCCAGTCCATGAACACGGTATGTTTCTCCATCTGTTTGTGTCCTCTTTGATTTCTTTCATCAGTGTTTTATAGTTTTCTATGTATAGGTCCTTTGTTTCTTTAGGTAGATATACTCCTAAGTATTTTATTCTTTTTGTTGCAATGGTGAATGGTATTGTTTCCTTAATTTCTCTGTCTGTTTTTTCATTGTTAGTATATAGGAATGCAAGGGATTTCTGTGTGTTAATTTTATATCCTGCAACTTTACTATATTCATTGATTAGTTCTAGTAATTTTCTGGTAGAGTCTTTAGGGTTTTCTATGTAGAGGATCATGTCATCTGCAAACAGTGAGAGTTTTACTTCTTCTTTTCCTATCTGGATTCCTTTTACTTCTTTTTCTGCTCTGATTGCTGTGGCCAGAACTTCCAACACTATGTTGAATAGTAGTGGTGAGAGTGGGCATCCTTGTCTTGTTCCTGATTTCAGGGGAAATGCCTTCAATTTTGACACCTTCTGAAGATCTTCATATTTTTCACACCTTTTCAGGCTCTTCATGTTTTGAACACAGTTTCATGCTCCTCATATTTTTCACATATTTTTATGCTCTTCATATTTTTCACATATTTTCAGGCTATTCATGTTTCTCAAAACCGTTTCATGCTCCTCATATTTTTCACATATTTTTATGCTCTTCATATTTTTCACATATTTTCAGGCTATTCATGTTTCTCAAAACCGTTTCATGCTCCTCATATATTTGACACGTTTTGAAGCTCTTCATATTTTTCACACCTTTTCAGGCTCTTCATGTTTTTGAACACCGTTTCCTGCTCCTCCTATTTTTCAGACCGTTTCATGCTCCTCATATATTTGACACCTTTAGAAGCTCTTCATATTTATCACACCTTTTCAGGCTCTTCATGTTTTTCAACACCGCTTCATGCTCCTCCTCTTTTTCAGACCGTTTCATGCTCCTCATATTTTTGACACCATTTGAAGCTCTTCATATTTCTCACACCTTTTCAGGTTCTTCATGTTTCTCAACACCGCTTCATGCTCCTCCTCTTTTTCAGACCGTTTCATGCTCATCTAATTTTTGACAACTTTTGAAGCTCTTCATATTTTTCACAACTTTGGAAGTTCTTCATATTTTTCACACCTTTTCAGGCTCTTCATGTTTTTCAACACCGCTTCATGCTCCTATATTTCAGACCGTTTAATCCTCCTCATGTATTTCACCCTTTTTGAAGCTCTTCATATTTTTCACACCTTTTCAAGCTCTTCATGTTTTGTAACACCGTTTCATAATCCTCCTATTGTTCAGACAGTTTCAAGCTCCTCATATTTTTGACACCTTTTGCAGCTCTTCATATTTTTCACACCTTTTGAAGCTCTTCATATTTTTCACACGTTTTCAGGCTCTTCATGTTTTTCAACACCACTTAATGCTCCTTCTATTTTTCAGACCGTTTAATCCTCCTCATGTATTTCACACTTTTTGAAGCTCTTCATATTTTTCACACCTTTTCAGGCTCTTCATGTTTTTGAACACGGCTTCATGCTCCTCCTATTTTTCAGACCGTTTCATGCTCCTCATATTTTTGACACCTTTTGAAGCTCTTCATATTTTTCACACCTTTTCAGGCTCTTCAGTTTTTTTCAACACCACTTCATGCTCCTCCTATTTTTCAGACCGTTTAATCCTCCTCATGTATTTCACACTTTTTGAAGCTCTTCATATTTTTCACACCTTTTGAAGCTCTTCATATTTTTCACACGTTTTCAGGCTCTTCATGTTTTTCAACACCGCTTCATGCTCCTCCTATTTTTCAGACCGTATCATGCTCCTCATATTTTTCACACCTTTTGAAGATCTTCATATTTTTCACACCTTTTCAGGCTATTCATGTTTTTGAACACCACTTCATGCTCCTTCTATTTTTCAGAGTTTCATGCTCCTCATGTATTTCACACCTTTTGAAGCTCTTCATATTTTTCACACCTTTTCAGGCTCTTCATGTTTTTGATCACCGTTTCATGCTCCTCCTATTTTTCAGACTGTTTCATGCTCCTCATATTTTTTTTTTCCAGTGGGTTTTGTCATACATTGATATGAATCAGCCATGGATTTACATGTATTCCCAATCCCGATCCCCCCTCCCACCTCCCTCTCCCCCCGATTCCTCTGGGTCTTCCCAGTGCACCAGGCCGGAGCACTTGTCTCGTTCATCCCACCTGGGCTGGTGATCTGTTTCACCATAGATAGGATACATGCTGTTCTTTTGAAATATCCCACCCTCACATTCTCCCACAAAGTTCAAAAGTCTGTTCTGTATTTCTGTGTCTCTTTTTCTGTTCTGCAGATAGGGTTATCGTTATCACCTTTCTAAATTCCATATACATGTGTCAGTATGCTGTAATGTTCTTTATCTTTCTGGCTTACTTCACTCTGTATAATGGGCTTCAGCTTCATCCATCTCATTAGGACTGGTTCAAATGAATTCTTGTTAATGGCTGAGTAATATTCCATGGTGTATATGTACCACAGCTTCCTTATCCATTCATCTGCTGATGGGCATCTAGGTTGCTTCCATGTCCTGGCTATTATAAACAGTGCTGCGATGAACATTGGGGTGCACGTGTCTCTTTCAGTTCTGGTTTCCTCAGTGTGTATGCCCAGAAGTGGGATTGCTGGGTCATATGGCAGTTCTATTTCCAGTTTTTTAAGAAATCTCCACACTGTTTTCCATAGCGGCTGTACTAGTTTGCATTCCCACCAACAGTGTAAGAGGGTTCCCTTTTCTCCACACCCTCTCCAGCATTTATTGCTTGTAGACTTTTGGATAGCAGCCATCCTGACTGGCGTGTAATGGTACCTCATTGTGGTTTTGATTTGTATTTCTCTAATAATGAGTGATGTTGAGCATCTTTTCATGTGTTTGTTAGCCATCTGTATGTCTTCTTTGGAGAAATGTCTGTTTAGTTCTTTGGCCCATTTTTTGATTGGGTCATTTATTTTTCTGGAATTGAGCTGCAGGAGTTGCTTGTATATTTTTGAGATTAATCCTTTGTCTGTTTCTTCATTTGCTATTATTTTCTCCCAATCTGAGGGCTGTCTTTTCACCTTACTTATAGTTTCCTTTGTAGTGCAAAAGCTTTTAAGTTTCATTAGGTCCCATTTGTTTAGTTTTGCTTATATTTCCAATATTCTGGGAGGTGGGTCATAGAGGATCTTGCTTTGATTTATGTCAGAGAGTGTTTTGCCTATGTTCTCCTCTAGGAGTTTTATAGTTTCTGGTCTTACATTTAGATCTTTAATCCATTTTGAGTTTATTTTTGTGTATGGTGTTAGAAAGTGTTCTAGTTTCATTCTTTTACAAGTGGTTGACCAGTTTTCCCAGCACCACTTGTTAAAGAGGTTGTCTTTTTTCCATTGTATATCCTTGCCTCCTTTGTCAAAGATAAGGTGTCCATAGGTTCGTGGATTTATCTCTGGGCTTTCTATTCTGTTCCATTGATCTATATTTCTGTCTTTGTGCCCGTACCATACTGTCTTGATGACTGTGGCTTTGTAGTAGAGTCTGAAGTCAGGCAGGTTGATTCCTCCAGCTCCATTCTTCTTTCTCAAGATTACTTTGGCTATTTGAGGTTTTTTGTATTTCCATACAAATTGTGAAATTCTTTGGTCTAGTTCTGTGAAAAATACCATTGGTAGCTTGATAGGGATTGCATTGAATCTATAGACTGCTTTGGGTAGAATAGCCATTTTGACAATATTAATTCTTCCAATCCATGAACACGGTATGTTTCTCCATCTGTTTGTGTCCTCTTTGATTTCTTTCATCAGTGTTTTATAGTTTTCTATGTATAGGTCCTTTGTTTCTTTAGGTAGATATACTCCTAAGTATTTTATTCTTTTTGTTGCAATGGTGAATGGTATTGTTTCCTTAATTTCTCTGTCTGTTTTTTCATTGTTAGTATATAGGAATGCAAGGGATTTCTGTGTGTTAATTTTATATCCTGCAACTTTACTATATTCATTGATTAGTTCTAGTAATTTTCTGGTAGAGTCTTTAGGGTTTTCTATGTAGAGGATCATGT
Organism: Dama dama; assembly: GCF_033118175.1. NCBI lineage: Eukaryota > Metazoa > Chordata > Mammalia > Artiodactyla > Cervidae > Dama > Dama dama. The sequence goes on from NW_026870919.1 coordinate 439,103, forward strand.
CATCTGCAAACAGTGAGAGTTTTACTTCTTCTTTTCCTATCTGGATTCCTTTTACTTCTTTTTCTGCTCTGATTGCTGTGGCCAGAACTTCCAACACTATGTTGAATAGTAGCGGTGAGAGTGGGCACCCTTGTCTTGTTCCTGATTTCAGGGGAAATGCCTTCAATTTTGACACCTTCTGAAGCTCTTCATATTTTTCACACCTTTTCAGTCTCTTCATGTTTTTGAACACCGCTTCATGTTCCTCCTATTTTTCAGACCGTTTCATGCTCATCTCATTTTTGACACCTTTTGAAACTCTTCATATTTTTCACACCTTTTGAAGCTCTTCATATTTTTCACACCTTTTCAGGCTCTTCATGTTTCTCAGCACCGCTTCATGCTCCTCCTATTTTTCAAACCGTTTAATCCTCCTCATGTATTTCACACTTTTTGAAGCTCTTCATATTTTTCACACCTTTTGAAGCTCTTCATATTTTTCACACCTTTTCAGGCTCTTCATGTTTTGTGACACCGTTTAATAATCCTCCTATTGTTCAGACAGTTTCAAGATCCTCATATTTTTGACGCCTTTTGAAGGTCTTCATATTTTTCACACCTTTTCAGGCTCTTCATGTTTTTGAACACCGCTTCATGCTCCTTCTTTTTTTCAGACTGTTTCATGCTTCTCATATTTTTGACACCTTTTGAAGCTCTTCATATTTTTCACACTTTTTCAGGCTCTTCATGTTTTTGAACACCGCTTCATGCTCCTCCTATTTTTCAGACGGTTTCATGCTTCTCATATTTTTGACACTTTTTGAAGCTCTTCATATTTTTCCACATCTTTTGAAGCTCTTCATATTTTTCACACTTTTTCAGGCTCTTCATGTTTTTCAACACCCCTTCTTGCTCCTCCTATGTTTCAGACCTTTTCATGCTCATCATAATTTTGACACTTTTTGAAGCTCTTCATATTTTTCACACCTTTTCAGGTTCTTCATGTTTTTGAACACCGCTTCATGCTCCTCCTATTTTTCAGACCGTTTCATGCTCCTCATATTTTTGACAAGTTTTGGAGCTCTTCAAATTTTTCACACATTTTCAGGCTCTTCATGTTTTTGAACACCACTTCATGCTCATCCTATTTTTCAAATCGTTTCAAACTCATCTCATTTTTGACTCATTTTGAAGCTCTTCATATTTTTCACACCTTTTGAAGCTCTTCATATTTTCCACACGTTTTCAGGCTCTTCATGTTTTTCAACACCGCTTCATGCTCCTCCTATTTATCAGACCGTTTAATGCACCTCATATTTTTCACTCCTTTTGAAGCTCTTCATACTTTTCACACCTTTTCAGGCTCTTCATGTTTTTCAACACCACTTCATGCTCCTCCTATTTTTCAGGCCGTTTAATGCTCCTCATGTATTTCACACCTTTTGAAGCTCCTCATATTTTTCACACCTTTTCAGGCTCTTCATGTTTTTGAACACGGATTCATGCTCCTCCTATTTTTGCGACAGTATCATGCTCCTCATATTTTTGACACCTTTTGAAGCTACTCATATTTTTTACACCTTTTCAGGCTCTTCATGTTTTTGAACACGGCTTCATGCTCCTCCTTTTTTTCAGACCGTTTCATGCTCCTCATATTTTTGACACCTTTTGAAGCTACTCATATTTTTTCACACCTTTTGAAGCTCTTCATATTTTTCACACCTTTTCAGGCTCTTCATGTTTTTCAACCCCGCTTCATGCTCCTCCTAATTTTCAGACCGTTTAATGCTCCTCATATTTGTGTCACCTTTCGAAGCCTTTCATATTTTTCACACCTTTTCATGCTCTTCATTTTTTTGACCACCCTTCATGCTCCTCTTATTTTTCAGACCGTTACATGCTCCTCATATTTTTGACACCTTTTGAAGCTCTTCATATTTTTCACACCTTTTCAGGTTCTTCATGTTTTTCAACACCGCTTCATGCTCCTCCTACTTTTCAGACCGTTTCATTCTCCTCATATTTTTGTCATCTTTTGAAGTTCTTCATATTTTTCACACCTTTTGAAGCTCTTCATATTTTTCATATTTTTAAAGCTCTTCATATTTTCACCCGTTTTCACAATCTTCATGTTTTTCAACACCCCTTCATGCTCCTGCTATTTTTCAGATCGTTTCATGCTCCTCATATTTTTGACACATTTTGAGGGTTTTCATATTTTTCACACCTTTTCAGGCTCTTCATTTTTTGAAACAACACTTCATGTTCCTCCTATTTTTCAGACCGTCTCATGCTCATCTAATTTTTGACACCTTTTGAAGCTCTTCATATTTTTGACACCTTATGAAGCTCTTCATATTTTTCACACGTTTTCAGGCTCTTCATGATTTTCAACAACGCTTCATGCTCTTCCTATTTTTCAGACCGTTTAATCCTCCTCATATATTTCACACTTTTTGAAGCTCTTCATATTTTTCACACCTTTTGAAGCTCTTCATATTTTTCACACGTTTTCAGGCTCTTCATGTTTTTCAGCACCACTTCATGCTCCTCCGATTTTTCAGACCGTTTCAAGCTCCTCATATTTTTGACACCTTTTGAAGCTCTTCATATTTTTCACACCTTTTCAGGCTCTTCATGTTTTTCAACACCGCTTCATGCTCCTCCTATTTTTCAGAACGTTTCCTGCTCCTCATATTTTTGACACCTTTTGAAGCTCTTCATATTTTTCACACCTTTTCAGGCTCTTCATGTTTTTGAAAAGCGCTTCATGCTCCTCCTCTTTTTCAGACCGTTTCATGCTCATATAATTTTTGACACCTTTTGAAGCTCTTCATATTTTTCACACCTTTTGAAGCTCTTCATGTTTTTCAACACCGCTTCATGCTCCTCCTCTTTTTCAGACCGATTCATACTCCTCATATTTTTGACATCTTTTGAAGCTCTTCATATTTTTCACCCCTTTTCAGGCTCTTCATGTTTTTCAACACCACTTCATGCTCCTCCTATTTTTCCGACCGTTTCATGCTCCTCATATTTATGACACCTTATCAAGCTCTTCATATTTTACACACCTTTTCAGGCTGTTCATGTTTTTCAACACTACTGCATGATTCTCCTATTTTTCAGACCGTTTCATGCTCCTCATATTTTTGACACCTTTTGAAGCTCTTCATATTTTTCACACCCTTTCATGTTTTTCAACACCACTTCATGCACCTCCTATTTTTCAGATCGTTTCATGCTCCTCATATTTTTGACACCTTTTCAAGCTCCTCATATATTTCACACCATTTCAGGCTCTTCATGTTTTTCAACACAAATTCATACTCCTCCTATTTATCAGACCGTTTCATGCTCATCTCATTCTTGACACCTTTTGAAGCTCTTCATATTTTACCCACATTTTCAGGCTCTTCATGTTTTTCACACCTTTTCAGGCCTTCGTGTTTTTGAACACCGGTTCATGCTCCTCATATATTTCAGACCGTTTCATGTGCCTCCTATTTTTCAGACCGTTTCATGCTCCTCATATTTTTGACACCTTTTCAAGCTCCTCATATATTTCACACCTTTTCAGGCTCTTCATGTTTATCAACACCACTTCATGCTCCTCCTATTTTTCAGACCGTTTCATGCTCATCTCATTTTTGACACCTTTTGAAGATCTTCATATTTTTCACACCTTTTGAAGCTACTCATATTTTTCACACCTTTTCAGTCTCTTCATGTTTTTGAACACCGGTTCATGCTCCTCCTATTTTTCAGACCGTTTCATGCTTCTCATATTTTTGACAGGTTTTGAAGCTCTTCATATTTTGCACATCTTTTCAGGCTCTTCATATTTTTCAACACTGTTTCATGCTTCTCATATTTTTCAGACCGTTTCATGCTCCTCATAATTTTGACACCCTTTGAGCTCTTCATATATTTCTCAGCTTTTCAGGCTATTCATGATTTTGAACACCGCTTCATGTCCCTCCTATTTTTCCTACCGTTTCTTGCTCCTTATATTTTTGACACCTTTTGAAGCTCCTCATATTTTTCACACCTTTTGAAGCTCTTCATATTTTTCACACCTTTTCAGGCTCTTCATGTTTTTGAACACCGCTTCATGCTCCTCCTATTTTTCAGACCGTTTCATACTCCTCATGAATTTCACACCTTTTGAACCTCTTCATATTTGTCACACCTTTTCAGGCTCTTCATGTTTTTGAACACCGTTTCATACTTCTCGTATTTTTCAGACCGTTTCATGCTCATCTCATTTTTAACACCTTTTGAAACTCTTCATGTTTTTCACACCTTTTCAGGCTTTTCATGTTTTTGAACACCGCTTCATGCTCCTCCTATTTTTCACACTTTTTGAAGCTCTTCATATTTTTCACACCTTTTCAGGCTCTTCATGTTTTTGAACACCGCTTCATGCTGCTCCTATTTTTCAGACTCTTTCATGCTCGTCATATTTTTGACATCTTTTGAAGCTCTTCGTATTTTTCACACCTTTTCAGGCTCTTCATGTTTTTGAAAACCGCTTCATGCTCCTCCTATTTTTCACACCTTTTGAAGCTCTTCATATTTTTCACACCTTTTCAGGCTCTTCATGTTTTTAAACACCGCTTCACGCTGCTCCTGTTTTTCAGACCTTTTCATGCTCCTCATATTTTTCACATCTTTTGATGCTCTTCATATTTTTCACACCTTTCCAGGCTCTTCATGTTTTTGAACACCGCTTCATGCTCCTCCTATTTACAGACCGTTTCATTCTCCTCATGTATTTCACACGTAATGAAGCTTTTCCAATTTTTCACAACTTTTCAGGTTCTTCATGTTTTTCAACACGGTTTCATGCTCCTCCTATTTTTCACACTGCTTCATGCTCCACATATTTTTCACACCTTCTGAAGCTCTTCATATTTTTCACACCTTTTCAGGCTCATCATGTTTTACAACACTGCATCATGCCTCTCCTATTTTTCAGATTGTTACACGCTCCTCATATTTTTGACACCTTTTGAAGCTCTTCGTGTTTTTCACAACTTTTCAAGCTCTTCATCATTTTCAAAACCGCTTCATGCTCCTCCTATTTTACAGACCGTTTCATTCTCCTCATGTATTTCACACGTAATGAAGCTCTTCCAATTTTTCACAACTTTTCAGGCTCTTCAGGTTTTACAACACCGCATCATGCTCCCCTATTTTTTCAGACTGTTTCATGCTCCTCATATTTTTGACACCTTTTGAAGCACTTCATATTTTTCACACCTTTTGAAGCTCTTCATGTTTTTCACACCTTTTCAGGCTCTTCATGTTTTTCAACACCGTTTCATGCTGCTCATATTTTTCAGACCGTTTCCTGCTCCTCATATTTTTCAGACCTTTTGAAGCTCTTCATATATATCACACTTTTTCAGGCTCTTCATGTTTTTCAACAACACTTCATGTTCCTCCTATTTTTCAGACCGTTTCATGCTTCTCATATTTTTGACACCTTTTGAAGCTCTACATATTTTTCACATATTTTCATGCTCTTCATCTTTTAAAAACCATTTCATGCTCCTCCTATTTTTCAGACAGTTTCATGCTCCTCATATTTTTGACACCTTTTGAAGCTCTTCATATTTTTCACACCTTTTCAGGTTCTTCATGTTTTTCAACACCGCTTCATGCTCCTCCTACTTTTCAGACCGTTTCTTGCTCCTGATGTATTTCACATCTTTTGAAGCTCTTCACATTTTTCACACCTTTTAGGCTCTTCAGGTTTTTGGACACCGTTTCAACCTGTTCCTACTTTTCAGACCATTTCATGCTCCTCATATGTTTGACACTTTTTGAAGCTCTTCATATATTTCACACCTTTTCAGGCTCTTCATGTTTTTCAACACCACTTCCTCCTCCTCTTAATTTTCAGACCGCTTCATGCTCCTCTCATTTTTGACACCTTTTGAAGCTCTTCATATTTCTCACACGTTTTCAGGCTCTTCATGTTTTTCAACACCGCTTCATGCTCCTCCTCTTTTTCAGACCGTTTCATGTTCCTCATATTTTTGACACCTTTTGAAGCTCCTCATATTTTTTACACCTTTTGAAACTCTTCATATATTTCACAACTTTTCAGGCTCTTTATGTTTTTGAACTCCATTTCATTCTCCTCCTATATTTCAGACCGATTCTTGCTGCTCATATTTTTGACACCTTTTGAAGCTCTTCATATTTTTCACACCTTTTCAGTCTCATCATGTTTTTGAACACCGGTTCATGCTCCTCCTATTTTTCAGACCGTTTCATGCTTCTCATATTTTTGACAGCTTTTGAAGCTCTTCATATTTTGCACACCTTTTCAGGCTCTTCATATTTTTCAGCACTGTTTCATGCTTCTCGTATTTTTCAGACCGTTTCATGCTCCTCATAATTTTGACACCCTTTGATGCTCTTCATATATTTCTCAGCTTTTCAGGCTCTTCATGATTTTGAACACCGCTTCATGTCCCTCCTATTTTTCCTACCGTTTCTTGCTCCTTATACTTTTGACACTTTTGAAGCTCCTCATATTTTTCACACCTTTTGAAGCTCTTCATATTTTTCACACCTTTTCAAGCTGTTCATGTTTTTCAACACCACTGCATGATTCTCCTATTTTTCAGATCGTTTCATGCTCCTCATATTTTTGACACCTTTTGAAGCTCTTCATATTTTTCACACCTTTTCAGGTTCTTCATGTTTTTCAACACCGCTTCATGCTCCTCCTACTTTTCAGACCGTTTCTTGCTCCTGATGTATTTCACATCTTTTGAAGCTCTTCACATTTTTCACACCTTTTAGGCTCTTCAGGTTTTTGGACACCGTTTCAACCTGTTCCTACTTTTCAGACCATTTCATGCTCCTCATATGTTTGACACTTTTTGAAGCTCTTCATATATTTCACACCTTTTCAGGCTCTTCATGTTTTTCAACACCACTTCCTCCTCCTCTTAATTTTCAGACCGCTTCATGCTCCTCTCATTTTTGACACCTTTTGAAGCTCTTCATATTTCTCACACGTTTTCAGGCTCTTCATGTTTTTCAACACCGCTTCATGCTCCTCCTCTTTTTCAGACCGTTTCATGTTCCTCATTTTTTTGACACCTTTTGAAGCTCCTCATATTTTTTACACCTTTTGAAACTCTTCATATATTTCACAACTTTTCAGGCTCTTTATGTTTTTGAACTCCATTTCATTCTCCTCCTATATTTCAGACCGATTCTTGCTGCTCATATTTTTGACACCTTTTGAAGCTCTTCATATTTTTCACACCTTTTCAGTCTCATCATGTTTTTGAACACCGGTTCATGCTCCTCCTATTTTTCAGACCGTTTCATGCTTCTCATATTTTTGACAGCTTTTGAAGCTCTTCATATTTTGCACACCTTTTCAGGCTCTTCATATTTTTCAGCACTGTTTCATGCTTCTCGTATTTTTCAGACCGTTTCATGCTCCTCATAATTTTGACACCCTTTGATGCTCTTCATATATTTCTCAGCTTTTCAGGCTCTTCATGATTTTGAACACCGCTTCATGTCCCTCCTATTTTTCCTACCGTTTCTTGCTCCTTATACTTTTGACACTTTTGAAGCTCCTCATATTTTTCACACCTTTTGAAGCTCTTCATATTTTTCACACCTTTTCAAGCTGTTCATGTTTTTCAACACCACTGCATGATTCTCCTATTTTTCAGATCGTTTCATGCTCCTCATATTTTTGACACCTTTTGAAGCTCTTCATATTTTTCACACCTTTTCAGGTTCTTCATGTTTTTCAACACCGCTTCATGCTCCTCCTACTTTTCAGACCGTTTCTTGCTCCTGATGTATTTCACATCTTTTGAAGCTCTTCACATTTTTCACACCTTTTAGGCTCTTCAGGTTTTTGGACACCGTTTCAACCTGTTCCTACTTTTCAGACCATTTCATGCTCCTCATATGTTTGACACTTTTTGAAGCTCTTCATATATTTCACACCTTTTCAGGCTCTTCATGTTTTTCAACACCACTTCCTCCTCCTCTTAATTTTCAGACCGCTTCATGCTCCTCTCATTTTTGACACCTTTTGAAGCTCTTCATATTTCTCACACGTTTTCAGGCTCTTCATGTTTTTCAACACCGCTTCATGCTCCTCCTCTTTTTCAGACCGTTTCATGTTCCTCATATTTTTGACACCTTTTGAAGCTCCTCATATTTTTTACACCTTTTGAAACTCTTCATATATTTCACAACTTTTCAGGCTCTTTATGTTTTTGAACTCCATTTCATTCTCCTCCTATATTTCAGACCGATTCTTGCTGCTCATATTTTTGACACCTTTTGAAGCTCTTCATATTTTTCACACCTTTTCAGTCTCATCATGTTTTTGAACACCGGTTCATGCTCCTCCTATTTTTCAGACCGTTTCATGCTTCTCATATTTTTGACAGCTTTTGAAGCTCTTCATATTTTGCACACCTTTTCAGGCTCTTCATATTTTTCAGCACTGTTTCATGCTTCTCGTATTTTTCAGACCGTTTCATGCTCCTCATAATTTTGACACCCTTTGATGCTCTTCATATATTTCTCAGCTTTTCAGGCTCTTCATGATTTTGAACACCGCTTCATGTCCCTCCTATTTTTCCTACCGTTTCTTGCTCCTTATACTTTTGACACTTTTGAAGCTCCTCATATTTTTCACACCTTTTGAAGCTCTTCATATTTTTCACACCTTTTAAAGCTGTTCATGTTTTTCAACACCACTGCATGATTCTCCTATTTTTCAGATCGTTTCATGCTCCTCATATTTTTGACACCTTTTGAAGCTCTTCATATTTTTCACACCTTTTCATGTTTTTCAACACAACTTCATACTCCTCCTATTTATCAGACCTTTTCATGTTCATCTCATTTTTGACACCTTTTGAAGCTCTTCATATTTTTCACATCTTTTGAAGCTCCTCATATTTTTCACACCTTTTCAGGCCTTCATGTTTTTGAACACCGGTTCATGCTCCTCATATATTTCAGACCGTTTCATGCTCCTCATATTTTTGACACATTTTGAAGCTCTTCGTATTTTTCACACCTTTTCAGGCTCTTCATGTTTTTCAACATCACTTCATGCTCCTCCTATTTTTCAGACCTTTTCATGCTCCTCATATTTTGACACCTTCTGAAATCTTCATATACTACACACCTTTTCAGGCTCTTCATTTTTTTGAACACAATTTCATGCTCCTCCTATTTTTCAGACCGTTTCATGCTCATCTCTTTTTTGACAACTTTTGAAGCTCTTCATAGTTTTCATACCTTTTGAAGATCTTCATATTTTTCACACGTTTTCGGGCTCTTCATATTTTTCAACACTGCATCATGCTCCTCCTATTTCAGACCGTTTCATGCTCCTCATATTTTTGACACCTTTTGAAGCTCCTCATATTTTTCACACCTTTTGAAGCTCTTCATATTTTTCACACGTTCTCAGGCTCTTCATGTTTTTCAATCCCGCTTCATGCTCCTCCTATTTTTCAGACCGTTTCATGCTCCTCATAATTTGGACACCGTTTGAAGCTCTTCATATATTTGACACCTTTGAAGCTCTTCATATTTTTCAGACGTTCTCAGGCTCTTCATGTTTTTCAACCCCGCTTCATGCTCCTCCTATTTTTCAGACCGTTTCATGCTCCTCATAATTTGGACACCGTTTGAAGCTCTTCATATATTTGACACCTTTGAAGCTCTTCATATTTTTCACATTTTTGAACCTCTTCATATTTTTCACACCTTTTCAGGCTCTTCATGGTTTTGAACACCGCTTCATGCTCCTCCTATTTTTGAGACCGTTTCTTGCTCCTCATATATTTAACACCTTTTGAAGCTCTTCATATTTTTCACACTTTTTCAGGCTCTTCATGTTTTTCAACATCGCTTCATGCTCCTCCAATTTTTCAGACCGTTTCAAGCTCATGTCATTTTTGACACCTTTTGAAGCTCTTCATATTTTTCACACCTTTTCAGGATCTTCATGTTTTTCAACACCACTTCGTGCACCTCCTATTTTTCAGATCGTTTCATGCTCCTCATATTTTTGACACCTTTTGAAGCTCTCCATAGATTTCACACCTTTTCATGCTGTTCATGTTTTTCTACACCGCTTCATGCTCCTCCTATTTTTCAGAGCTTTTCATGCTCCTCATATTTTTGTCACCTTTTGAAGCTTCATATTTTTCACACCTTTTCAGGCTTTTCATGTTTTTCAACACCGCTTCATGCTCCTACTATTTTTCAGACCTTTTCATGCTCCTCATATGTTTCACATCTTTTTAAGCTCTTCATGTTTTTTAAAACCTTTTCACGCTCCTCATATATTTCAGACCATTACAAGCTCCTCATATTTTTGACACCTTTTGAAGCTCTTCATATTTTTCACATTTTTTCAGGGTCTTCATGTTTTTCTACACCACTTCATGCTCCTCCTATTTTTCAGACCGTTTCATTCTCCTCATATGTTTCACAACTTTTTCAGGCTCTTCATATTTCTCAACACCACTTCATGCTCCTCCTATTTTTCAGACCGTTTCATGCTCCTCATATTTTTGACACCTTTTGAAGTTCTTCATATTTTTCACACCTTTTCAGGCTTTTCATGTTTTTCAACACTGCTTCATTCTCCTCCTTTATTTCAGACCGTTTCATGCTCCTCATCGTTTTGACACCTTTTGAAGCTCTTTATATTTTTCACACCTTTTCAGGCTTTTCATGGTTTTCTACACCGCTTCATTCTCTTCCTATTTTTCAGACATTTTCATGCTCCTCATATTTTTGACATCCTTTGAAGCTCTTCATATTTTTCACACCTTTTCAGGCTTTTCATGATTTTCAACACCGTCTCATGCGCCTCCTATTTTTCATACCGTTTCATGCTTCTCATATGTTTCACACATTTTCAGGCTCTTCATGTTTTTCAACACCACTTCAAGCTCTTCCTATATTTCAGACCGTTTCATGCTCATCATATTTTTGACACAGTTTGAAGCTCTTCATACTTTTCACACGTTTTGAGGCTCTTCATGTTTTTAAAAACAGTTTCTTGCTCCTCATATTTTTCAGACCGTTTCATGGTCCTCATATTTTTGACACCTTTTGAAGCTCTTCATATTTTTCACACTTTTTCAGGGTCTTCATGTTTTTCTACACCACTTCATGCTCCTCCTATTTTTCAGACCGTTTCATTCTCCTTATGTTTCACAACTTTTTCAGCCTCTTCATGTTTCTCAACACCACTTCATGCTCCTCCTATTTTTCAGACCGTTTCATGCTCCTCAGATTTTTGACATTTTTTGAAGCTCTTCATATCTTTCACACCTTTCCAGGCTCTTCATGTTTTTGAACACCGTTTCATGATCCTCCTATTTTTCAGACCGTTTCATGCTCCTCATATGTTTCACACCTTTTGAAGCTCTTCATGTTTTTTAACACCTTTTCATGCTCCTCCTATATTTCACACCGTTTAATGCTCCTTATATTTTTGACACCGTTTGAAGCTCTTCATATTTTTTGCCCCTTTTCAGGCTCTTCATATTTTTCAACACCACTTCATGCTTCTCCAATTTTGCAGACCGTTTCATGCTCCTCATATATTTGACACCTTTGAGGCTCTTCATATATTTCACACCTTTTCAGGCTCTTCATGTTTTTTAACACCGCTTTATGCTCCTCCTATTTTTCAGACCGTTTCATGCTCCTCCTATTTTTGACACCTTTTGAAGCTCTTCATATTTTTCACACCTTTCCGTGCTCTTCATGTTTTTCAACACCGTTTCATGCTCCTCCGATTATTCAGATCGTTTCATGCTCCTCATATTTTTGACACATTTTGAAGCTCTTCATATTTTCGACACCTTTCAGGTTCTTCATGTTTTTCAACACCGTTTCATGCTCCTCCTATTTTTCAGAACGTTTCATGCTCCTCATATTCTTGACACCTTTTGAAGCTCTTCATGTTTTTCACACCCTTTCATGGTCTTCATAATTTTCAACACGGTTTCATGCTCCTCCTAATTTTCAGATCGTTTCATGCTCCTCATATTTTTGACACCTTTTGAAGCTCTTCTTATTCTTCACACTTTTTCAGGCTCTTCATGTTTTTCAACACCGATTCATGCTCCTCCTATTTTTCAGACAGTTTCATGCTCCTCATATTTTTGACACCTTTTGAAGCGCTTCATATTTTTCACACCTTTCCATGCTCCTCATGTTTTTCAACACCGGTTCATGCTCCTCCTCTCTTTCAGACCGTTTCAGGCTCCTCATATGTTTCACACCTTTTTCAGGCTCTTCATGTATTTCAACACCACTTCATGCTCCTCCGATTTTTCAGATCGTTTCATGCTCCTCATATTTTTGACACCTTTTGAAGCTCTTCATATTTTTCACAGCTTTCCAGGCTCTTCATATTTTTGAACACCGATTAATGCTCCTCCTATTTTTCAGACCGTTTCATGCTCCTCATATATTTGATAACTTTTGAAGCTCTTCATATTTTTCACACCTTTTCAGGCTCTTGATATTTTTCAACACAACTTCATGCTCCTCCTTTATTTGAGACCGTTTCATGCTCCTCATATTTTTGACACCTTTTGAAGCTCTCCATAGATTTCACACCTTTGCAGGCTCTTCATGTTTTTCTACACCGCTTCATGCTCCTCCTATTTTTCAGAGCTTTTCATGCTCCTCATATTTTTGTCACCTTTTGAAACTTTTCATATTTTTCACACCTTTTCATGCTTTTCATGTTTTTCAACACCGCTTCATGCTCCTACTATTTTTCAGACCTTTTCATGCTCCTCATATGTTTCACACCTTTTTAAGCTCTTCATGTTTTTTAACACCTTTTCACGCTCCTCCTATATTTCAGACCGTTTCAAGCTCCTCATATTTTTGACACCTTTTGAAGCTTTTCACATTTTTCACATTTTTTCAGGGTCTTCATGTTTTTCTACACCACTTCATGCTCCTCCTATTTTTCAGACCGTTTCATTCTCCTTATATGTTTCACAACTTTTTCAGGCTCTTCATGATTCTCAACACCACTTCATGATCCTCCTATTTTTCAGACCGTTTCATGCTCCTCATATTTTTGACACCTTTTGAAGTTCTTCATATTTTTCACACCTTTTCAGGCTTTTCATGTTTTTCAACACTGCTTCATTCTCCTCCTTTATTTCAGACCGTTTCATGCTCCTCATCGTTTTGACACCTTTTGAAGCTCTTTATATTTTTCACACCTTTTCAGGCTTTTCATGTTTTTCTACACTGCTTCATTCTCTTCCTATTTTTCAGACATTTTCATGCTCCTCATATATTTGACATCCTTTGAAGCTCTTCATATATTACACAACTTTTCAGGCTCTTCATGTTTTTCAAACCCGCTTCATGCTCCTCCTATTTTTCAGACCGTTTCATGCTCCTCATATGTTTCACACCTTTTTCAGGGTCTTCATGTTTTTCAACACCACTTCATGCTCCTCCTATTTTTCAGACCGTTTCATGCTCATCATATTTTTGACACAGTTTGAAGTTCTTCATAATTTTCATACCTTTTGAGGCTCTTTAAGTTTTTGAAAACAGTTTCTTGCTCCTCATATTTTTCAGACCGTTTCATGGTCCTCATATTTTTGACACCTTTTGAAGCTCTTCATATTTTTCACACTTTTTCAGGGTCTTCATGTTTTTCTACACCACTTCATGCTCCTCCTATTTTTCAGACCGTTTCATTCTCCTCATATGTTTCACAACTTTTTCAGGCTCTTCATGTTTCTCAACACCACTTCATGCTCCTCCTATTTTTCAGACAGTTTCATGCTCCTCATATTTTTGACACTTTTTGAAGCTCTTCATATTTTTCACACCTTTCCAGGCTCTTCATGTTTTTGAACACCGTTTCATTATCCTCCTATTTTTCAGACCGTTTCATGCTCCTCATATGTTTCACACCTTTTGATGCTCTTCATGTTTTTTAACACCTTTTCATGCTCCTCCTATATTTCAGACCGTTTAATGCTCCTTATATATTTGACACCATTTGAAGCTCTTCATATTTGTCGCACCTTTTCAGGCTCTTCATATTTTTCAACACCACTTCATGCTTCTCCAATTTTTCAAACCGTTTCATGCTCCTCACATATTTGACACCTTTTGAAGCTCTTCATATTTTTCACATCTTTTCAGGCTCTTCATATTTTTCAACCCGCTTTAGCTCCTCCTATTTTTCAGACCGTTTCTTGATCTTCATTTTTTTGACACCTTTGAGGCTCTTCATATATTTCACACCTTTTCAGGCTCTTCATGTTTTTGAACTCCGCTTCATGCTCCTCCTATTTTTCAGACCGTTTCATGCTCCTCCTATTTTTCAGACCGTTTCATGCTCCTCATATTTTTGACACCTTTTGAAGCTCTTCATATTTTTCACACATTTTTCAGGCTCTTCATGTTTTCAACACCGCTTCATGCTCCTACTATTTTTCAGACGGTTTCATGCTCCTCATATTTTTGACACCTTTTTAAGCTCTTCCTATTATTCACACCTTTTCAGGCTCTTCATGTTTTTCAAAACCGCTTCATGCTCCTCCTTTTTTTCAGACCGTTTCATGCTCCTCATATTTTTGACACCTTTTGAAGCTCTTCATATTTTTCACACTTCTCCAGGCTCTTCATGTTTTTGAACACCGTTTCATGCTCCTCCTGTTTTTCAGACCGTTTCATGCTGCTCATATTTTTGACACCTTTTGAAGTTCTTCATATTTTTCACACCTTTTCAGGCTCTTCACGTTTTTCAACACCACTTCATGCTCCTCCTATTTTTCAGGCCGTTTCATGCTCCTTATATTTTTGACACCTTTTGAAGTTCTTCATACTTTTCACACCTTACAGGCTCTTCATGTTTTTCAACACCATTTCTTGCTCCTCCTTTTTTTCAGACCGTATTATGCTCCTCATATATTTGACACCTTTTGAAGCTCTTCATAATTTCCACACCTTTTCAGGCTCTTCATGTTTTTCTACACCGCTTCATGCTCCCCCTATATTTCAGACCGTTCATGCTTCTCATATTTTTGAAACCTTTTGAAGCTCTTCATATTTTTCACACCTTTTCAGGCACTTCATGTTTTTCAACACCATTTCATGCTCCTCCATTTTTTCAGACCGTTTTATGCTCCTCATATATTTGACACCTTTTGAAGCTCTTCATAATTTCCACACCTTTTCTGGCTCTTCATGTTTTTGAACACCGTTTCATGCTCCTCTTATTTTTTTTTTATTGTTATTTTTTTTATTTTGTTTTATTATTTTTATTTTTTTTTCCAGTGGGTTTTGTCATACTTTGATATGAATCAGCCATGGATTTACATGTATTCCCAGTCCCGATTCCCCCTCCCACCTCCCTCTCCACCCGATTCCTCTGGGTCTTCCCAGTGCACCAAGCCGGAGCACTTGTCTCGTGCATCTTACCTGGGCTGGTGATCTGTTTCACCATAGATAGCATACATGCTGTTCTTTTGAAATATCCCACCCTCACATTCTCCCACAAAGTTTAAAAGTCTGTTCTGTATTTCTGTGTCTCTTTTTCTGTTCTGCATATAGGGTTATCGTTGTCACCTTTCTAAATTCCATATACATGTGTCAGTATGCTGTAATGTTCTTTATCTTTCTGGCTTACTTCACTCTGTAAAATGGGCTCCAGCTTCATCCATCTCATTAGGACTGATTCAAATGAATTCTTTTTAATGGCTGAGTAATATTCCATGGTGTATATGTACCACAGCTTTCTTATCCATTCATCTGCTGACGGGCATCTAGGTTGCTTCCATGTCCTGGCTATTATAAACAGTGCTGCGATGAACATTGGGGTGCACGTGTCTCTTTCAGACGAACCTATGGACACCTTATCTTTGACAAAGGAGGCAAGGATATACAATGGAAAAAAGACAACCTCTTTAACAAGTGGTGCTGGGAAAACTGGTCAACCACTTGTAAAAGAATGAAACTAGAACACTTTCTAACACCATACACAAAAATAAACTCAAAATGGATTAAAGATCTAAATGTAAGACCAGAAACTATAAAACTCCTAGAGGAGAACATAGGCAAAACACTCTCCGACATAAATCAAAGCAAGATCCTCTATGACCCACCTCCCAGAATATTGGAAATAAAAGCAAAACTAAACAAATGGGACCTAATGAAACTTAAAAGCTTTTGCACTACAAAGGAAACTATAAGTAAGGTGAAAAGACAGCCCTCAGATTGGGAGAAAATAATAGCAAATGAAGAAACAGACAAAGGATTAATCTCAAAAATATACAAGCAAATCCTGCAGCTCAATTCCAGAAAAATAAATGACCCAATAAAAAATGAGCCAAAGAACTAAACAGACATTTCTCCAAAGAAGACATACAGATGGATAACAAACACATGAAAAGATGCTCAACATCACTCATTATTAGAGAAATGCAAATGAAAACCACAATGAGGTACCATTACACGCCAGTCAGGATGGCTGCTATCCAAAAGTCTACAAGCAATAAATGCTGGAGAGGGAGTGGAGAAAAGGGAACCCTCTTATACTGTTGGTGGGAATGCACACTAGTACAGCCGCTATGGAAAACGCTGTAGAGATTTCTTAAAAAAACTGGAAATAGAACTGCCATATGACCCAGCAATTCCACTTCTGGGCATACACACTGAGGAAACCAGATCCTCTTATTTTTCAGACGTTTCAAACTCCTCATATTTTTTACACCTTTTGAAGCTCTTCATATATTTCACACCTTTTCAGGCTCTTCATGTTTTTCAACACCGCTTCATGCTCCTCCTATTTTTCAGACAGTTTCATGGTCCTCATATTTTTGACACCTTTTGAAACTCTTCATATTTTTCACACCTTTTCAGGCTCTTCATGTTTTTGAACACCGTTTCATGCTCCTCCTATTTTTCAGACCATTTCATGCTCCTCATGTTTTTGAGACGTTTTGAAGCTCTGCATATTTTTCATACCTTTCAGGTTCTTCATGATTTTGAACACCGTTACATGCTCCTTCTATTTTTCATACCATTTCATGCTCGTCATTTTTTTGACACCTTTTGAAGCTCTTCATATTTTTCACACCTTTTGAAGCTCTTCAAATTTTTCACACGTTTTCTGGCTCTTCATGTTTTTGAGACGTTTTGAAGCTCTGCATATTTTTCACACCTTTTCAGGCTCTTCATGATTTTGAACAACGATTCATTCTCCTCCTATTTTTCAGACCGTTTCATGCTCCTCATATTTTTGACACCTTTTGAAGCTCTTCATATTTTTCACACCTTTCCAGGCTCTTCATGTTTTTCAACAACGCTTCATACTCCTCCTATTTTTCACACCTTTTGAAGCTCTTCATATTTTTCACACCTTTTCAGGCTCTTCATGTTTTAGAACACCGTTTCATGCTCCTCCTATTTTTCAGAGCGTTTCATGCTCATCTCATTTTTGACAGCTTTTGAAACTCTTCATATTTTTCACACCTTTTGAAGCTCTTCATATTTTTCACACCTTTTCAGACTCTTCATGTTTTTGAACACCGTTTCATGCTCCTCCTATTTTTCAGAGCGTTTCAAGCTCATCTCATTTTTGACAGCTTTTGAAACTCTTCATATTTTTCACACCTTTTGAAGCTCTTCATATTTTTCACACCTTTCCAGGCTCTTCATGTTTTTCAACAACGCTTCATACTCCTCCTATTTTTCACACCTTTTGAAGCTCTTCATATTTTTCACACCTTTTCAGGCTCTTCATGTTTTTGAACACCGTTTCATGCTCCTCCTATTTTTCAGAGCGTTTCATGCTCATCTCATTTTTGACAGCTTTTGAAACTCTTCATATTTTTCACACCTTTTGAAGCTCTTCATATTTTTCACACCTTTTCAGGCTCTTCATGTTTTTGAACACCGTTTGATGCTCCTCCTATTTTTCAGAGCGTTTCATGCTCATCTCATTTTTGACAGCTTTTGAAACTCTTCATATTTTTCACACCTTGAAACTCTTCATATTTTTCACACCTTTCCAGGCTCTTCATGTTTTTCAACAACGCTTCATACTCCTCCTATTTTTCACACCTTTTGAAGCTCTTCATATTTTTCACACCTTTTCAGGCTCTTCATGTTTTTGAACACCGTTTCATGCTCCTCCTATTTTTCAGAGCGTTTCATGCTCATCTCATTTTTGACAGCTTTTGAAACTCTTCATATTTTTCACACTTTTTGAAGCTCTTCATTTTTTTCACACCTTTTCAGGCTCTTCATGTTTTTGAACACCCCTTCATGCTACTCCTGTTTTTCAGATCGTATCATGCTCCTCATATATTTGACACCTTTTGCAGCTCTTCATATATTTCAAACGTTTTCAGGCTCTTCATGTTTTTCAACACGGCTTCATGCTCCTCTTATTTTTCAGACCGTTTCATGCTCCTCATATTTTTCACACCTTTTGAAGCTCTTCATATTTTTCACTCCTTTCAGGCTCTTCATGTTTTTGAACACCGCTTCATGCTCCTCCTATATTTCAGACCGTTTCATTCTCCTCATTTTTTTTTGACACATTTTGATGCTTTTCCTATTTTCACAAATTTTGAGACTCTTCATGTTTTTGAACACCACTTCATGATCCTCCTATTTTTCAGACCGTTTCATGCTCCTCATTTTTTTGACACCTTTTGAAGCTCTTCATATATTTCACACCTTTTCAGACTATTCATTTTTATCAACACAACTTCATGCTCCTCCTATTTTTCAGAGTGTTTCATGCTCATCTCATTTTTGACACCTTTTGAAGCTCTTCATATTTTTCACACCTTTTCAGGCTCTTCATGTTTTTCAACACCACTTCATGCTCCTCCTATTTTTCAGACCGTTTCATGCTCCTCATATTTTTGACACCTTTTGAAGCTCTCCATATTTTTCACACCTCTTCAGGCTCTACATATTTTTGAACACGGCTTCATGTTCCTCCTATTTTTCAGACGGTTTCATGCTCCTCATATTTTTGACACCTTTTGAAGCTCTTCATGATTTTCACACCTTTTTGGGCCCTTCATGTTTTTGAACACGGCTTCATGTTCCTCCTAATTTTCAGACCGTTTCATGCTCCTCATATTTTTGACACCTTTTGAAGCTCTTCATATTTTTCACACCTTTCCAGGCTCTTCCTGTTTCTCAACACCACTTCATGCTCCTCCTATATTTCAGACTGTTTCATGCTCCTCATATTTTTGACACGTTTTGAAGCTCTTCATATTTTTCACACCTTTTCAGGCTCTTCTGTTTTTCAACACCACTTCATGCTCCTCCTATTTTTCAGACGGTTTCATGCTCCTCATATTTTTGACACCTTTTGAAGCTCTTCATATTTTTCACACCTTTTCAGCCTCTACATGTTTTTGAACACCGCTTCATGCTCCTCCTATTTTTCTGACCGTTTAATGCTCCTCATATTTTGACACGTTTTGAAGCTCTTCATATTTTTCACAACTTTTAGGGCTCTTCATTTTTTGGAACACCGCTTCATGCTCCTCCTATTTCTCAGACCGTTTAATGCTCCTCAATTATTTCACACCTTTTGAAGCTCCTCATATTTTTCAAACCGTTTCAGGCTCTTCATGTTTTTGAAGACTCTTTCATGCTCCTCCAATTTTAGACAGTTTCAGGCTCCTCATATTTTTCACACCTTTTGAAGCTCTTCAAATATTTCACACCTTTTCAGGCACTTCATCTTTTTCAACACCGCTTCATGCTCCTCCTATATTTCAGACCTTTTCATGCTCATCTCATTTTTGACACCTTTTTAAGCTCCTCATATTTTTCACAACTTTGAAGCTCTTCATATTTTTCAATCGTTTTTAGGCTCTTCATGTTTTTCAACATCGCTTCATGCTCCTCCTATTTTTCAGACCGTTTCATGCTCCTCATATTTTTGACACCTTTTGAAGCTCTTCATATTTTTCACACCTTTTCAGGCTCTTCATGTTTTTGAACACCGCTTCATGCTCCTCCTATTATTCAGACCGGTTCATGCTCCTCATAATTTTGACACCTTTTGAAGCTCTTCATATATTTCACACCTTTTCACGCTCTTCATGTTTTTCAACACCACTTCATGCTCCTCCTATTTTTCAGACCGTTTCATACCCATCTCATTTTTTACACCTTTAGAAGCTCTTCATATTTTTCACATCTTTTGAAGCTCTTCATATTTTTCACAACTTTTCAGGCTCTACATGTTATTGAACACCGCTTCATGTTCCTCCAATATTTCAGACCGTTTCATTCTCCTCATATTTTTGACACCTTTTGAATCTCCTCATATTATTCACACCTTTTGAAGCTTTTCATATATTTCACACATTTACTGGGTTTTCATGTTTTTGAAGACCGCTTCATGCTCCTCCTATTTTTCACAACTTTTGAAGCTCTTCATATTTTTCACACCTTTTCAGGCTCTTCATGTTTTTGAACAACGCTTCATGCTCCTCCTATTTTTCAGACTGTTTCATGCTCGTCATATTTTTGACACCTTTTGAAGCTCTTCATATATTTCACACCTTTTCAGTCTCTTCATGTTTACCAACACCACTTCATGCTCCTTCTATTTTTCAGACCGTTTCATGCTGATCTCTTTTTTGACAACTTTTGATGCTCTTCATATTTTTCATACCTTTTGAAGCTCTTCATATTTTTCACACCTTTTCAGGCTCTTCATGTTTTTGAACCCCGCTTCATGCTCCTCCTATTTTTCAGACCTTTTCGTGCTCCTCATATTTTTGACACCTTTTGAAGCTCTTCATATATTTCACACCTTTTCAGGCTCTTCATTTTTTTGAACACCACTTCATGCTCCTCCTATTTTCAGACCGTTTCAGGCTCCTCATATTTTTGACACCTTTTGATGCTCCTCTATTTTTCACACCTTTTGAAGCTCTTCATATATTTCACACCTTTTCAGGCACTTCATGTTTTTCGACACCACTTCATGCTCCTCCTGTTTTTCAGACCTTTTCATGCTCATCTCATTTTTGACTCCTTTTGAACCTCTTCATATTTTTCACACCTTTTGAAATTCTTCATATTTTTCACACGTTTTCAGGCTCTTCATGTTTTTCAACACCGCTTCATGCTCCTCCTATTTTTCAGACCGTTTTATGCACCTCATATTTTTGACACTTTTTGAAGATCTTTGTATTTCTTACACTTTTCAGGCTCTTCATGTTTTTCAATACCACTTCATGCTCCTCCTATATTTCAGACCGTTTCATTCTCCTCATATTTTTGACACCTTTAGAAGCTCTACATACTTTTCACACCTTTTCAGGCTCATCATGTTTTTCAACACCGCTTCATGCTCCTCCTATTGTTCAGACCATTTCATGCTCATCTCATTTTGACACCTTTTGAAGCTCTTCATGTTTTTCACATCTTTTGAAGCTCTTCATATTTTTCACACCTTTTCAGGCTCTGCATGATTTTCAACACCGCTTTATGCTCCTCCCATTTTTCAGACAGTTTCATGCTCATCTCATTTATGACACCTTTTGAAGCTCTTCATATTTTTCACACCTTTTGAAGTTCTTCATATTTTTCACATTTTTGAAGCTCTTCATATTTTTCACTTATTTTCAGGCTCTTCATGTTTTTCAACACCGCTTCATGCTCCTCCTATTTTTCAGACCGTTTCATACTCCTCATATTTTTCATATTTTTTGAGAGTCTTCATATTTTTCACACCTTTTCAGTCTCTTCATGTTTTTGAACACCGCTTCATGCTCCTCCTATTTTTCAGAACGTTTCATGCTCCTCATATTTTTCACACATTTTAAATCTCTTCATATTTTTCACGTCTTTTCAGGCTCTTCATGTTTTTGAACACCGCTTCATGCTCCTCCTATTTTTCAGACCGTTTCATGCTCCTCATATTTTTGACACCTTTTCAAACACTTCATATATTTCACAACTTTTGAAGCTCTTCATATTTTTCACACCTTTTCAGGCTCTTCATCTTTTTGTACAAAGCTTCATGCTCCTCCTATGTTTCAGACCGTTTCATGTTCATCTCATTTTTGACACGTTTGAAGCTCTTCGTATTTTTCACACCTTCTGAAGCTCTTCATATTTTTCACATTTTTGAAGCTCTTCATATTTTTCACACGTTTTCAGGCTCTTCATGTTTTTCAACACAGCTTCATGCTCCTCCTATTTTTCAGACCGTTTCATGCTCCTCATGTATTTCACACCTTTTGAAGCTCTTCATATTTTTCACACCTTTTCAGGCTCTTCATGTTTTTCAACACTGCTTTATGCTCCTCCTATTTTACAGACCGTTTCATGCTCCTCATATTTTTGACACCTTTTGAAGCTCTTCATATTTTTCACACCTTTTCAGGCTCTTCATATTTTTGAACACCGGTTCATGCTCCTCCTATTTTTCAGACCGTTGCATGCTCCTCATATTTTTCACACCTTTTGAAGCTCTTCATATTTTTCACACCTTTTCAGTCTCTGCATGTTTTTGAACACCACTACATGCCCCTCCTCTTTTTCAGACCGTTTCATCTCCTCATGAATTTCACACCTTTTGAAGCTCTTCATATTTTGCACACCTTTTCAGGCTCTTGAAGTTTTTCACAACCACTCCATGCTCCTCCTACTTTTCAGACCATTCCATGCTCCTCATATTTTTGACACCTTTTGAAGCTCTTCATATTTTTCACACCTTTTCAGGCTCTTCATGTTTCTCAACACCGCTTCATGCTCCTCCTATTTTTCAGACCGTTTCATGCTCCTCATATTTTTAACACCTTTTGAAGCTCTTCCTATATTTCACACATTTTCAGGCTCTTCATGTTTTTCAACATCACTTCATGCTCCTCCTATATTTCAGTCCGTTTCATGCACATCTCATTTTTGACAACTTTTGAAGCTCTTCATATTTTTCACACCTTTTGAAGCTCTTCATATTTTTCACATTTTTGAAGCTCTTCATATTTTTCACTCGGTTTCAGGCTCTTAATGTTTTTCAACACAGCTTCTTGCTCCTCCTATTTTTGAGACCATTTCATACTCCTTATATTTTTGACATTTTTTGAGGCTCTTCATCTTTTTCACACCTTTTCAGGCTCTTCATGTTTTTGAACACCGTTTCATGCTCCTCCTATTTTTCAGAACGTTTCATGCTCCTCATATTTTGACACCTTTTAAAGCTCTTCATATTTTTCACACCTTTTGTGGCTCTTCATGTTTTTGAACACCGCTTCATGCTCCTCCTATTTTTCAGACCGTTTAATTCTCCTCATATTTTTCACACCTTTTGAAGATCTTCATATTTTTCACACCTTTTCATGCTCTTCATGTTTTTGAACACCGCTTCATGCTCCTCCTATTTTTCAGACCGTTTTATTCTCCTCATATTTTTCACACCTTTTGAAGATCTTCATATTTTTCACACCTTTTCATGCTCTTCATGTTTTTGAACACCGCTTCATGCTCCTCCTATTTTTCAGACCGTTTTATTCTCCTCATATTTTTCACACCTTTTGAAGCTCTTCATATTTTTCACACCTTTTCAGGCTCTTCATGTTTTTCAACACCGCTTCATGCTCCTCCTATTTTTCAGACCGTTTCATGCTCCTCATATTTTTGACACCTTTAAATCTCTTCATATTTTTCACACATTTTCAGGCTCTTCAAGTTTTTGAACACCGTTTCATGCTACTTCTATTTTTGACTCCTTTTGAAGCTCTTCATATTTTTCGAACCTTTCATGATCTTCATGTTTTTCAACACATTTTGATGCTCCACCTATTTTTCAGACCGTTTCATGCTCCTCATATTTTTAACACCTTCTGAAGCTATTCATATTTTTCACACCTTTTGAAGCTCTTAATATATTTCACACCTTTTCATTCTCTTCATGTTTCTGACCACCGGTTCATGCTCCTCCTATCTTTCAGATCATTTCATGATCCTCACAGTTTTGACACCTTTTGAAGCTCTTCATATTTTTCACACCTTTCAATGCTCTTCATGATTTTCAACACCGTTTCATTCTCCTCCTATTAATCAGACTGTTTCATGCACCTCATATTTTTCAGTCCATTTCATGCTCCTCATATTTTTGACACCTTTTGAAGCTCTTCATATTCTTCACAACTTTTCAGGCACTTCATGTTTTTCAACAGCGCTTCATGCTCCTCCTATTTTTCAGACCTTTTCATGCTCTTCATATTTTTCACAGCTTTTGCAGCCCTTCATATTTTTCACACCTTTTCATGCTGTCATGTTTTTCAACACAGCTTCGTGGTTCTCCTACTTTTCAGACCGTTCCGTGCTCCTCATATTTTTGACACCTTTTTAAGCTCTTCATATTTTTCACACCTTTTCATGCTCTTCATGTTGTTCAAGACCAGTTCATGCTCCTCCTATTTTTCAGATCGTTTCATGATCCTAATATTTTTCACACCTTTTGAAGCTCTTCATGTTTTTCATCACGTTTCATGCTCCTCCTATTTTTCAAACCGTTTCATGCTCCTTCATATTTTTCAGACGGTTTATTGCTCCCCTTAATTTTGACACCTTTTGAAGCTCTTCATATTTTTCACACCTTTTGAAGCTCTTCATATTTTTCACACCTTTTCAGGCTCTTCTTGTTTTTCCACACCAAATCATGCTCCTCCTATAGTTCAGACCATTTCATGCTCCTCCTATTTTTCAGACCGTTTCATGCTCCTCATATTTTTGACACCTTTTGAAGCTTTTCCTATTTTTCACACCTTTTCAGGCTCTTAATGTTTTTGAAGAACGCTTCATGCGCCTCCTATTTTTCAGGCCGTTTCATGATCCTCATATTTTTCACACCTTTTGAAGCTCTTCGTCTTATTCACACCTTGTCAGGCTCTTCATGTTTTTGACACCGTTTCATGCTCCTCCTATTTTTTAGACTGTTTAATGCGCCTGATGTATTTCACATCTTTTGAAGCTCTTCATATTTTTCACAACTTTTCAGGCTTTTCATATTTTTGAACACCACTTCATGCTCCTCCTATTTTTCAGATTGTTTAATGCTCCTCATTTTTTCACACCTTTAGGAGCTCTTCATATTTTTCACACCTTTTTAGGCTCTTCATGCTTTTCAACACCGCTTCATGCTCCTCCAATTTTTCAGACCGTTTCATGCTCATCTCATTTTTGACACCTTTTGAAGCTCTTCATATTTTTCACACCTTTGAAGCTCTTCATATTTTTCACACATTTTGAAGCTCTTCATATTTTTGACACGTTTTCAGACTCTTCATGTTTTTGAACACCGTTTCATGCTCCTCCTATTTTTCAGACCGTTTAATGCTCCTCATGTATTTCACATCTTTTGAAGCGCTTCATATTTTTCACAGCTTTTCAGGCTCTTCATGTTTTTCAACACCGCTTCATGATTTTCCTGTTTCTCAGACTGTTTCATGCTCATCATATTTTTGACACTTTTTGAAGATCTTCATATTTTTCACACTTTTCAGGCTCTTCATGTTTTTCTACGCCACTTCATGCTCCTCCTTTATTTCAGACCGTTTCATTCTCCTCATATTTTTGACACCTTTAGAAGCTCTTCATATTTTTCACACCTTTTCAGGCTCTTCATGTTTTTGAACACCGTTTCATGCTCTTCCTATTTTTCACACCGTTTAATGCTC
Organism: Dama dama; assembly: GCF_033118175.1. Classification (NCBI taxonomy): domain Eukaryota; kingdom Metazoa; phylum Chordata; class Mammalia; order Artiodactyla; family Cervidae; genus Dama; species Dama dama. The sequence goes on from NW_026870919.1 coordinate 464,851, forward strand.
CTCATGTATTTCACATCTTTTGAAGCGCTTCATATTTTTCACAGCTTTTCAGGCTCTTCATGTTTTTGAACACCGTTTCATTCTGCTCCTATTTTTCAGACTGTTTAATGCCCCTCATGTATTTCACATCTTTTCAAGCTCTTCATATTTTTCACACTTTTTCCGACTCTTCATGTTTTTGAACACCGTTTTATGTTCCTCCTATATTTCAGACCGTTTCATGCTCCTAATATTTTTGACACCTTTTGAAGCTCCTCATAATTTTCACAACTTTTCAGGCTCTTCATGTTTTTCATACTTTTTCAGGCTCTTCATGATTTTGAACACCATTTCATGCTCCTCCTATTTTTCAGACCGTTTCATGCTCCTCATATTTTTGACACATTTTGAAGCTCTTCATATTTTTCACACCTTTTCAGGCTCTTCATGTTTTTAAGCACAGCTTCATGCTCCTCCTATTTTTCAGACCGTTTCATGCTCCTCATGTATTTCACACCCTTTGAAGCTCTTCATATTTTTCACACCTTTTCAGGCTCTTCATGTTTTTTAACACCATTTTATGCTGCTCTTATTTTTCAGACCGTTTCCTGCTCCTCATATTTTTGACACCTTTTGAAGCTCTTCATATTTGTCACACCTTTTCAGGCTCTTCATGTTTTTCAACACCGCTTCATGCTCCTCCTATTTTTCAGTCGTTTCTTGGTTCTCATATTTTGACACCTTTTGAAGCTCTTCATATATTTCACACCTTTTCAGGCTCTTCATGTTTTTCAACACCGCTTCATGTTCCTCCTATTTTTCATTCCGTTTCATGCTTCTCATATTTTTGGCACCTTTTGAAGCTCTTCATATTTTTCAAACATTTTCATGCGCCTCATCTTTTGCAAAACAGTTTCATTTTCATCCTATTTTTCCGACTGTTTCATGCTCATCTCATTTTGACACCTTTTGAAGCTCTTCATATATTTCACACCTTTTGAGCTCTTCATATTTTTCACACATTTTCAGGCTCTTCATGTTTTTCAACACCGCTTCATGCTCCTCCTATTTTTCAGACCATTTCATGCTCCTCATATTTTTGAAACCTTTTGAAGCTCCGCATATTTTTCACACCTTTTCAGGCTCTTCATGTTTTGAACACCGCTTCATGCTCCTCCTATTTTTCAGACCGTTTCATGTTCATCTCATTCTGACGCCTTTTGAAGCTCTTCATATTTTTCACACCTTTTCAAGCTCTTCATATTTTCATATTTTTAAAGCTCTTCATATTTTCACACGTTTTCAGACTCTTCATGTTTTTCAACACCGCTTCATGCTCCTGCTATTTTTGAGACCGTTTCATGCTCCTCATATTTTTGAGAGGTTTTTAGGCTTTGCATATTTTTCACACCTTTTCAGGCTCTTCATGTTTTTGAACACAGTTTCATAATCCTCGTATTTTTCACACCGTTTCATTTTCCTCATATTTTTGACATCTTTTGAAGCTCTTCATATATTTCACACCTTTTCAGGCTGTTCATTTTTTTCAACACCACTTCATGCTCCTCCTATTTTTCAGACCATTTCATGCTTCTCATATTTTTGACACCTTTTGAAGCTCTTCATATTTTTCACACCTTTTCAGGCTCTTCTTGTTTTTCAACACCGATTCATGCTCCTCCTATTTTTCAGACCGTTTCATGCTCATTTCATTTTTGACACCTTTTGAAGCTCTTCATATTTTTCACACCTTTTCAGGCTCTTCATTTTTTTCAACACCAGTTCATGCTACTCCTATTTTTCAGACCGTTTCATGCTCATTTGATTTTTGACTCCTTTTGAAGCTCTTCATATTTTTCACACCTTTTGAAGCTCTTCATATTTTTCACACGTTTTCAGGCTCTTCATGTTTTTCAACACCGCTTCATACTCCTCGTATTTTTCAGACCGTTTCTTGCACCTAATCTTTTTCACACCTTTTGAAGCTCTTCATATTTTTCACACCTTTCAGGCTCTTCATGTGTTTGAACACCATTTCATGCTCCTCCCATTTTTCAGACCGTTTCATGCTCCTCATATTTTTGACACCTTTAGAAACTCTTCATATTTTTCACACCTTTTCAGACTCTTCATATTTTTGAACACCGCTTCATGCTCCTCCTATTTTTCAGACCGTTTAATCCTCCTCATTTATTTCACACCTTTTGAAACTCTTCATATTTTTCACACCTTTTCATGCTCTTTATGTTTTTGAACACCATTTCATACTCTTCCTATTATGCAGACCGTTTCATTCTCCTCATATTTTTACACCTTTTGAAGCTCTTCATATATTTCACACCTTTTCAGGCTTTTCATTTTTTTCAACATCACTTCATGCTCCTCCTATTTTTCAGACCGGTTCATGCTCATCTCATTTTGACAACTTTTGCGGCTCTTCATATTTTTCACACCTATTCAGGCTCTTCATGTTTTTGAACACCGCTTCATGCTCCTCCTATTTCTGAGACAATATCATGCTATTCATATTTTTCACCCCTTTTGAAGCTCTTCATATTTTTCACATTTTTTCAGGCTCTTCATGTTTTTGAACACCACTTCATACTCCTCCTATTTTTCAGCCCGTTTCATGCTCCTCATGTATTTCACACCTTTTGAAGCTCTTCATATTTTTCACACCTTATCAGGCTCTTCATGTTTTTCCACACCACTTCATGCTTCTACTATTTTTCAGCCGGTTTCATGTTCCTCATGTATTTCACATCTTTTGAATCTCTTCATATATTTCACAACTTTTCAGGCTCTTCAAGTTTTTGAACACCGCTTCATACTCCTCCTATTTTTCAGACGGATTCATGCTCCTCATATTTTTGACACCTTTTGAAGCTCTTCATATTTTTCACACCTTTTCAGGCTCTTCATGTTTTTGAACACCGCTTCATGCTCCTCATATTTTTCAGATCGTTTAATCCTCCTGATGTATTTCACACCTTTTGAAGCTCTTAATATATTTCACACCTTTTCATGCTCTTCATGTTTTTCAACACCACTTCATGCTCCTCCTATTTTTCAGACCGTTTCATGCTCCTCCTATTTTTCAGACCGTTTCATGCTCCTCATGTGTTTCACACCTTTTGAAGCTCTTCATATTTTGACACGTTTTCAGACTCTTCATGTTTTTCAACACCGTTACATGCTCCTCCTATTTTTCACACCGTTTCCTGCTCCTAATATTTTTGACACCTTTTTAAGCTGTTCATATTTTTCACACCTTTTCAGGCTCTTCATGTTTTTCAACACCACTTCATGTTCCTCCTATTTTTCAGACCGTTTCATGCTCCTAATATTTTTGACACTTTTTGAAGCTCTTCATATATTTCACACCTTTTCAGGCTCTTCATGTTTTTCAACACCACTTCGTGCTCCTCCTATTTTTCAGACCTTTTTTTGCTCATCTCATTTTTGACACCTTTTGAGATCATATTTTTCACAGCTTTTGAAGCTCTTTATATTTTTCACACTTTTTCAGGGTCTTCATGTTTTTAACACCGTTTCATGCTTCTCCTTTTTTTCAGACCGTTTCATGCTTCTCATATTTTTGACACCTTTTGAAGCTTCATATTTTTCACACCTTTTCAGGCTCTTCATATTTTTGAACACCGATTCATGCTCCTCCTATTTTTCAGACCGTTTCATGCTCCTCATATTTTTCACACGTTTTGAAGCTCTTCCTATTTTTCCACACGTTTTCAGGCTCTTCATGTTTTTCCACACCATTTAATGCTCCTCGTATTTTTCAGACCGTTTCATGCTCATCTAATTTTTGACACCTTTTGAATCTCTTCATTTTTTTCACACCTTTTCAGGGTCTTCATGATTTTGAACACCGCTTCATGCTCCTCCTATTTCAGACCGTTTCATGCTCATCTAATTTTTGACACCTTTTGAAGCTCTTCATATTTTTCACATTTTTGAAGCTCTTCATATTTTTCACACCTTTTCAGGCTCGTTATGATTTTCAACACAGCTTAATGCTCCTCTTATTTTTCAGACCGTTTTATGCTCCTCATATTTTTGACACCTTTTGAAGCTCTTCATATATTTCACACATTTTCAGGCTCTTCATGTTTTTGATCACCGTTTCATGCTCCTCATATTTTTCAGCCCATTTCATACTCCTCATATTTTTGACACCTTTTGAAGCTCTTCATATATTTCACACCTTTTCAGGCTCTTCATGTCTTTGAACACCGCTTCATGCTCCTCCTATTTTTCAGACCGTTTCATGCGCCTCATATTTTTGACACCTTTTGAAGCTCTTCATATTTTCACTCCTTTTCAGGCTCTTCATGTTTTTCAACACCACTTCATGCTCCTCCTATTTTTCAGACCGTTTCATGCTCCTCATATTTTTGACTCCTTTAGAAACTCTTCATATTTTTCACACCTTTTCAGGCTCTTCAGGTTTTTCAACACCGATTCATGCTCCTCCTATTTTTCACACCGTTTCATTTTCCTCATATTTTTGACACCTTTTGAAGCTCTTCATATATTTCACACCTTTTCAGGCTCTTCATTTTTTTCAACACCACTTCATGCTCCTCCTGTTTTTCACACCGTTTCATGCTCATTTCATTTTTCACACCTTTTGAAGCTCTTCATATTTTTCACACCTTTCAGGCTCTTCATGTGTTTGAACACCATTTCATGCTCCTCCCATTTTTCAGACCGTTTCATGCTCCTCATATTTTTGACACCTTTAGAAACTCTTCATATTTTTCACACCTTTTCAGACTCTTCATGTTTTTGAACGCCGCTTCATGCTCCTCCTATTTTTCAGACCGTTTAATCCTCCTCATGTATTTCACACCTTTTGAAACTCTTCATATTTTTCACACCTTTTCATGCTCTTTATGTTTTTGAACACCATTTCATACTCTTCCTATTATGTAGACCGTTTCATTCTCCTCATATTTTTACACCTTTTGAAGCTCTTCATATACTTCACACCATTTCAGGCTTTTCATTTTTTTCAACATCACTTCATGCTCCTCCTATTTTTCAGACCGGTTCATGCTCTTCTCATTTTGACACCTTTTGTGGCTCTTCATATTTTGCACACCTATTCAGGCTCTTCATGTTTTTCAACACCGCTTCACGCTCCTCCTATTTTTCAGATCGCTTCATTCTCCTCATATTCTTGACACCATTTGAAGCTCTTCACATATTTCACACCTTTTCAGGCTCTTACTTTTTTTTCAACACCACTTCATGCTCCTCCTATGTTTCAGACAGTTTCATGCTCATCTATTTTTTGACACCTTTTGAAGCTCTTCATATTTTTCAAACCTTTTGAAGCTCTTCCTATTTCTCACACTTTCTCAGGCTCTTCATGTTGTTCAACACCGCTTGATGCTCCTCCTATTTTTCAGACCGTTTCATGCTCCTCATATTTTTGATACCTTTTGAAGCTCTTCATATTTTTCACACCTTTTAAGGCTCTTCATGTTTTTGAACACCGCTTCATGCTCCTCCTATTTTTCAGACCGTTTCATGCTCCTCATATTTTTGACACCGTTTGAAGCTCTTCATATTTTTCACACCGTTTCAGGCTCTTCATATTTTTCAACACCGCTTCAGGCTCCTCCTATTTTTCAGACCGTTTCATGCTCCTCATATTTTTGACACCTTTAGAAGCTTTTCATATTTTTCACACCTTTTCAGGCTCTTCATTTTTTTCAACGCTACTTCTTGCTCCTCCAATTTTTCAGACCGTTTCATGCTCATCTAATTTTTGACACCTTTTGAAGCTTTGCATATTTTTCACAACTTTTCAGGCTCTTCATGTTTTTGAACACCGCTTCATGCTCCTCCGATTTCTCAAACAATATCATGCTATTCATATTTTTCACCCCTTTTGAAGCTCTTCATATTTTTCACATTTTTTCAGGCTCTTCATGTTTTTGAACACCACTTCATGCTCCTCCTATTTTTCAGATCGTTTAATCCTCCTGATGTATTTCACACCTTTTGAAGTTCTTCATATTTTCACACGTTTTCAGACTCTTCATGTTTTTCAACACCGCTTCATGCTCCTGCTATATTTCAGACCGTTTCATGCTCTTCATAATTTTGACAGGTTTTTAGGCTTTTCATATTTTTCACACCTTTTCAGGCTCTTCATGTTTTTGAATACCGCTTCATGCTCCTCCTATTTTTCAGACCGTTTCATGCCTCTCATATTTTGACACATTTTGAAGCTCTTCATATATTTCACACCTTTTCAGGCTCTTCCTGTTTTTCAACACCACTTCATGCTCCTCCTATTTTTCAGACCGTTTCCTGCTCATCATAATATTGACACCTTTTGAAGCTCTTCATATTTTTCACACCTTTTCAGGCTCCTCATGTTTTTCAACACAGCTTCATGCTCCTCCTATTTTTCACCGTTTCATTCTCCTCAAGTTTTTGACACCTGTTGAAGCTCTTCACTTTTTTCACACCATTTCAGGCTCTTCACGATTTTCAACACCGCTTCATGATCCTCCTATTTTTCAGACCGTTTCATGCTCTTCCTATTTTTCAGACCGTTTCATGCTCCTCCTATTTTTCAGACCGTTTCATTCTCCTCATATATTTGACACATTTTGAAGCTCTTCCTATTTTTCCACACCTTTTCAGGTTCTTCATGTTTTTCCACACCGTTTCATGCTCCTCCTATTTTTCAGACCGTTTCATGCTCATCTAATTTTTGAGACCTTTTGAACCTCTTCATATTTTTCACATTTTTGAAGCTCTTCATATTTTTCACACCTTTTCAGGCTCTTCATGATTTTCAACACCGCTTAATGCTCTTCCTATTTCAGACCGTTTCATGCTCATCTCATTTTTGACAACTTTTGAAGCTCTTCATAATTTTCACACCTTTTCAGGCTCTTCATATTTTTCGCACCTTTTCAGTCTCTTCATGTTGTTGAACACAGCTTCATGCTCCTCCTATTGTTCACACCATTTCATGCTCATCTCATTTTGACACCTTTTGAAGCTCTTCATGTTTTTCACATCTTTTGAAGCTCTTCATATTTTTCACACCTTTTCAGGCTCTGCATGATTTTCAACACCGCTTTATGCTCCTCCCATTTTTCAGACAGTTTCATGCTCATCTCATTTATGACACCTTTTGAAGCTCTTCATATTTTTCACACCTTTTGAAGTTCTTCATATTTTTCACATTTTTGAAGCTCTTCATATTTTTCACTTATTTTCAGGCTCTTCATGTTTTTCAACACCGCTTCATGCTCCTCCTATTTTTCAGACCGTTTCATACTCCTCATATTTTTCATATTTTTTGAGAGTCTTCATATTTTTCACACCTTTTCAGTCTCTTCATGTTTTTGAACACCGCTTCATGCTCCTCCTATTTTTCAGAACGTTTCATGCTCCTCATATTTTTCACACATTTTAAATCTCTTCATATTTTTCACGTCTTTTCAGGCTCTCCATGTTTTTGAACACCGCTTCATGCTCCTCCTATTTTTCAGAACGTTTCATGCTCCTCATATTTTTGACACCTTTTCAAACACTTCATATATTTCACAACTTTTGAAGCTCTTCATATTTTTCACACCTTTTCAGGCTCTTCATCTTTTTGTACAAAGCTTCATGCTCCTCCTATGTTTCAGACCGTTTCATGTTCATCTCATTTTTGACACGTTTGAAGCTCTTCGTATTTTTCACACCTTCTGAAGCTGTTCATATTTTTCACATTTTTGAAGCTCTTCATATTTTTCACACGTTTTCAGGCTCTTCATGTTTTTCAACACAGCTTCATGCTCCTCCTATTTTTCAGACCGTTTCATGCTCCTCATGTATTTCACACCTTTTGAAGCTCTTCATATTTTTCACACCTTTCAGGCTCTTCATGTGTTTGAACACCATTTCATGCTCCTCCCATTTTTCAGACCGTTTCATGCTCCTCATATTTTTGACACCTTTAGAAACTCTTCATATTTTTCACACCTTTTCAGACTCTTCATGTTTTTGAACACCGCTTCATGCTCCTCCTATTTTTCAGACCGTTTAATCCTCCTCATGTATTTCACACCTTTTGAAACTCTTCATATTTTTCACACCTTTTCATGCTCTTTATGTTTTTGAACACCATTTCATACTCTTCCTATTATGTAGACCGTTTCATTCTCCTCATATTTTTACACCTTTTGAAGCTCTTCATATACTTCACACCATTTCAGGCTTTTCATTTTTTTCAACATCACTTCATGCTCCTCCTATTTTTCAGACCGGTTCATGCTCTTCTCATTTTGACACCTTTTGTGGCTCTTCATATTTTGCACACCTATTCAGGCTCTTCATGTTTTTCAACACCGCTTCACGCTCCTCCTATTTTTCAGATCGCTTCATTCTCCTCATATTCTTGACACCATTTGAAGCTCTTCACATATTTCACACCTTTTCAGGCTCTTACTTTTTTTTCAACACCACTTCATGCTCCTCCTATGTTTCAGACAGTTTCATGCTCATCTATTTTTTGACACCTTTTGAAGCTCTTCATATTTTTCAAACCTTTTGAAGCTCTTCCTATTTCTCACACTTTCTCAGGCTCTTCATGTTGTTCAACACCGCTTGATGCTCCTCCTATTTTTCAGACCGTTTCATGCTCCTCATATTTTTGATACCTTTTGAAGCTCTTCATATTTTTCACACCTTTTAAGGCTCTTCATGTTTTTGAACACCGCTTCATGCTCCTCCTATTTTTCAGACCGTTTCATGCTCCTCATATTTTTGACACCGTTTGAAGCTCTTCATATTTTTCACACCGTTTCAGGCTCTTCATATTTTTCAACACCGCTTCAGGCTCCTCCTATTTTTCAGACCGTTTCATGCTCCTCATATTTTTGACACCTTTAGAAGCTTTTCATATTTTTCACACCTTTTCAGGCTCTTCATTTTTTTCAACGCTACTTCTTGCTCCTCCAATTTTTCAGACCGTTTCATGCTCATCTAATTTTTGACACCTTTTGAAGCTTTGCATATTTTTCACAACTTTTCAGGCTCTTCATGTTTTTGAACACCGCTTCATGCTCCTCCGATTTCTCAAACAATATCATGCTATTCATATTTTTCACCCCTTTTGAAGCTCTTCATATTTTTCACATTTTTTCAGGCTCTTCATGTTTTTGAACACCACTTCATGCTCCTCCTATTTTTCAGATCGTTTAATCCTCCTGATGTATTTCACACCTTTTGAAGTTCTTCATATTTTCACACGTTTTCAGACTCTTCATGTTTTTCAACACCGCTTCATGCTCCTGCTATATTTCAGACCGTTTCATGCTCTTCATAATTTTGACAGGTTTTTAGGCTTTTCATATTTTTCACACCTTTTCAGGCTCTTCATGTTTTTGAATACCGCTTCATGCTCCTCCTATTTTTCAGACCGTTTCATGCCTCTCATATTTTGACACATTTTGAAGCTCTTCATATATTTCACACCTTTTCAGGCTCTTCCTGTTTTTCAACACCACTTCATGCTCCTCCTATTTTTCAGACCGTTTCCTGCTCATCATAATATTGACACCTTTTGAAGCTCTTCATATTTTTCACACCTTTTCAGGCTCCTCATGTTTTTCAACACAGCTTCATGCTCCTCCTATTTTTCACCGTTTCATTCTCCTCAAGTTTTTGACACCTGTTGAAGCTCTTCACTTTTTTCACACCATTTCAGGCTCTTCACGATTTTCAACACCGCTTCATGATCCTCCTATTTTTCAGACCGTTTCATGCTCTTCCTATTTTTCAGACCGTTTCATGCTCCTCCTATTTTTCAGACCGTTTCATTCTCCTCATATATTTGACACATTTTGAAGCTCTTCCTATTTTTCCACACCTTTTCAGGTTCTTCATGTTTTTCCACACCGTTTCATGCTCCTCCTATTTTTCAGACCGTTTCATGCTCATCTAATTTTTGAGACCTTTTGAACCTCTTCATATTTTTCACATTTTTGAAGCTCTTCATATTTTTCACACCTTTTCAGGCTCTTCATGATTTTCAACACCGCTTAATGCTCTTCCTATTTCAGACCGTTTCATGCTCATCTCATTTTTGACAACTTTTGAAGCTCTTCATAATTTTCACACCTTTTCAGGCTCTTCATATTTTTCGCACCTTTTCAGTCTCTTCATGTTGTTGAACACAGCTTCATGCTCCTCCTATTGTTCACACCATTTCATGCTCATCTCATTTTGACACCTTTTGAAGCTCTTCATGTTTTTCACATCTTTTGAAGCTCTTCATATTTTTCACACCTTTTCAGGCTCTGCATGATTTTCAACACCGCTTTATGCTCCTCCCATTTTTCAGACAGTTTCATGCTCATCTCATTTATGACACCTTTTGAAGCTCTTCATATTTTTCACACCTTTTGAAGTTCTTCATATTTTTCACATTTTTGAAGCTCTTCATATTTTTCACTTATTTTCAGGCTCTTCATGTTTTTCAACACCGCTTCATGCTCCTCCTATTTTTCAGACCGTTTCATACTCCTCATATTTTTCATATTTTTTGAGAGTCTTCATATTTTTCACACCTTTTCAGTCTCTTCATGTTTTTGAACACCGCTTCATGCTCCTCCTATTTTTCAGAACGTTTCATGCTCCTCATATTTTTCACACATTTTAAATCTCTTCATATTTTTCACGTCTTTTCAGGCTCTCCATGTTTTTGAACACCGCTTCATGCTCCTCCTATTTTTCAGAACGTTTCATGCTCCTCATATTTTTGACACCTTTTCAAACACTTCATATATTTCACAACTTTTGAAGCTCTTCATATTTTTCACACCTTTTCAGGCTCTTCATCTTTTTGTACAAAGCTTCATGCTCCTCCTATGTTTCAGACCGTTTCATGTTCATCTCATTTTTGACACGTTTGAAGCTCTTCGTATTTTTCACACCTTCTGAAGCTCTTCATATTTTTCACATTTTTGAAGCTCTTCATATTTTTCACACCTTTTCAGGCTCTTCATGTTTTTCAACACCGCTTCATGCTCCTCCTATTTTTCAGACCGTTTCATGCTCCTCATATTTTTGACACCTTTAAATCTCTTCATATTTTTCACACATTTTCAGGCTCTTCAAGTTTTTGAACACCGTTTCATGCTACTTCTATTTTTGACTCCTTTTGAAGCTCTTCATATTTTTCGAACCTTTCATGATCTTCATGTTTTTCAACACATTTTGATGCTCCACCTATTTTTCAGACCGTTTCATGCTCCTCATATTTTTAACACCTTCTGAAGCTATTCATATTTTTCACACCTTTTGAAGCTCTTAATATATTTCACACCTTTTCATTCTCTTCATGTTTCTGACCACCGGTTCATGCTCCTCCTATCTTTCAGATCATTTCATGATCCTCACAGTTTTGACACCTTTTGAAGCTCTTCATATTTTTCACACCTTTCAATGCTCTTCATGATTTTCAACACCGTTTCATTCTCCTCCTATTAATCAGACTGTTTCATGCACCTCATATTTTTCAGTCCATTTCATGCTCCTCATATTTTTGACACCTTTTGAAGCTCTTCATATTCTTCACAACTTTTCAGGCACTTCATGTTTTTCAACAGCGCTTCATGCTCCTCCTATTTTTCAGACCTTTTCATGCTCTTCATATTTTTCACAGCTTTTGCAGCCCTTCATATTTTTCACACCTTTTCATGCTGTCATGTTTTTCAACACAGCTTCGTGGTTCTCCTACTTTTCAGACCGTTCCGTGCTCCTCATATTTTTGACACCTTTTTAAGCTCTTCATATTTTTCACACCTTTTCATGCTCTTCATGTTGTTCAAGACCAGTTCATGCTCCTCCTATTTTTCAGATCGTTTCATGATCCTAATATTTTTCACACCTTTTGAAGCTCTTCATGTTTTTCATCACGTTTCATGCTCCTCCTATTTTTCAAACCGTTTCATGCTCCTTCATATTTTTCAGACGGTTTATTGCTCCCCTTAATTTTGACACCTTTTGAAGCTCTTCATATTTTTCACACCTTTTGAAGCTCTTCATATTTTTCACACCTTTTCAGGCTCTTCTTGTTTTTCCACACCAAATCATGCTCCTCCTATAGTTCAGACCATTTCATGCTCCTCCTATTTTTCAGACCGTTTCATGCTCCTCATATTTTTGACACCTTTTGAAGCTTTTCCTATTTTTCACACCTTTTCAGGCTCTTAATGTTTTTGAAGAACGCTTCATGCGCCTCCTATTTTTCAGGCCGTTTCATGATCCTCATATTTTTCACACCTTTTGAAGCTCTTCGTCTTATTCACACCTTGTCAGGCTCTTCATGTTTTTGACACCGTTTCATGCTCCTCCTATTTTTTAGACTGTTTAATGCGCCTGATGTATTTCACATCTTTTGAAGCTCTTCATATTTTTCACACCTTTTTAAGCTCGTCATATTTTTGACACGTTTTCAGGCTCTTCATGTTTCTGAATACCGTTTCATGCTCCTCCTATTTTTCAGACCTTTTCATGCTCCTCATATTTTTCACATCTTTTGAAGCTCTTCATATTTTTCACACCTTTTCAGGCTCTTCATGTTTTTGAACACCGCTTCATGCTCCTCCTATTTTTCAGAACTTTCAATGCTCCTCATGTATTTCACATCTTTTGAAGCTCCTCATATTTTTCACAACTTTTCAGGCTCTTCATATTTTTGAACACCACTTCATGCTCCTCCTATTTTTCAGATTGTTTAATGCTCCTCATTTTTTCACACCTTTAGGAGCTCTTCATATTTTTCACACCTTTTTAGGCTCTTCATGCTTTTCAACACCGCTTCATGCTCCTCCAATTTTTCAGACCGTTTCATGCTCATCTCATTTTTGACACCTTTTGAAGCTCTTCATATTTTTTCACACCTTTGAAGCTCTTCATATTTTTCACACATTTTGAAGCTCTTCATATTTTTGACACGTTTTCAGACTCTTCATGTTTTTGAACACCGTTTCATGCTCCTCCTATTTTTCAGACCGTTTAATGCTCCTCATGTATTTCACATCTTTTGAAGCGCTTCATATTTTTCACACTTTTCAGGCTCTTCATGTTTTTCTACGCCACTTCATGCTCCTCCTTTATTTCAGACCGTTTCATTCTCCTCATATTTTTGACACCTTTAGAAGCTCTTCATATTTTTCACACTTTTCAGGCTCTTCATGTTTTTCTACGCCACTTCATGCTCCTCCTTTATTTCAGACCGTTTCATTCTCCTCATATTTTTGACACCTTTAGAAGCTCTTCATATTTTTCACACCTTTTCAGGCTCTTCATGTTTTTGAACACCGTTTCATGCTCTTCCTATTTTTCACACCGTTTAATGCTCCTCATGTATTTCACATCTTTTGAAGCGCTTCATATTTTTCACAGCTTTTCAGGCTCTTCATGTTTTTGAACACCGTTTCATTCTGCTCCTATTTTTCAGACTGTTTAATGCCCCTCATGTATTTCACATCTTTTCAAGCTCTTCATATTTTTCACACTTTTTCCGACTCTTCATGTTTTTGAACACCGTTTTATGTTCCTCCTATATTTCAGACCGTTTCATGCTCCTAATATTTTTGACACCTTTTGAAGCTCCTCATAATTTTCACAACTTTTCAGGCTCTTCATGTTTTTCATACTTTTTCAGGCTCTTCATGATTTTGAACACCATTTCATGCTCCTCCTATTTTTCAGACCGTTTCATGCTCCTCATATTTTTGACACATTTTGAAGCTCTTCATATTTTTCACACCTTTTCAGGCTCTTCATGTTTTTAAGCACAGCTTCATGCTCCTCCTATTTTTCAGACCGTTTCATGCTCCTCATGTATTTCACACCCTTTGAAGCTCTTCATATTTTTCACACCTTTTCAGGCTCTTCATGTTTTTTAACACCATTTTATGCTGCTCTTATTTTTCAGACCGTTTCCTGCTCCTCATATTTTTGACACCTTTTGAAGCTCTTCATATTTGTCACACCTTTTCAGGCTCTTCATGTTTTTCAACACCGCTTCATGCTCCTCCTATTTTTCAGTCGTTTCTTGGTTCTCATATTTTGACACCTTTTGAAGCTCTTCATATATTTCACACCTTTTCAGGCTCTTCATGTTTTTCAACACCGCTTCATGTTCCTCCTATTTTTCATTCCGTTTCATGCTTCTCATATTTTTGGCACCTTTTGAAGCTCTTCATATTTTTCAAACATTTTCATGCGCCTCATCTTTTGCAAAACAGTTTCATTTTCATCCTATTTTTCCGACTGTTTCATGCTCATCTCATTTTGACACCTTTTGAAGCTCTTCATATATTTCACACCTTTTGAGCTCTTCATATTTTTCACACATTTTCAGGCTCTTCATGTTTTTCAACACCGCTTCATGCTCCTCCTATTTTTCAGACCATTTCATGCTCCTCATATTTTTGAAACCTTTTGAAGCTCCGCATATTTTTCACACCTTTTCAGGCTCTTCATGTTTTGAACACCGCTTCATGCTCCTCCTATTTTTCAGACCGTTTCATGTTCATCTCATTCTGACGCCTTTTGAAGCTCTTCATATTTTTCACACCTTTTCAAGCTCTTCATATTTTCATATTTTTAAAGCTCTTCATATTTTCACACGTTTTCAGACTCTTCATGTTTTTCAACACCGCTTCATGCTCCTGCTATTTTTGAGACCGTTTCATGCTCCTCATATTTTTGAGAGGTTTTTAGGCTTTGCATATTTTTCACACCTTTTCAGGCTCTTCATGTTTTTGAACACAGTTTCATAATCCTCGTATTTTTCACACCGTTTCATTTTCCTCATATTTTTGACATCTTTTGAAGCTCTTCATATATTTCACACCTTTTCAGGCTGTTCATTTTTTTCAACACCACTTCATGCTCCTCCTATTTTTCAGACCGTTTCATGCTTCTCATATTTTTGACACCTTTTGAAGCTCTTCATATTTTTCACACCTTTTCAGGCTCTTCTTGTTTTTCAACACCGATTCATGCTCCTCCTATTTTTCAGACCGTTTCATGCTCATTTCATTTTTGACACCTTTTGAAGCTCTTCATATTTTTCACACCTTTTCAGGCTCTTCATTTTTTTCAACACCAGTTCATGCTACTCCTATTTTTCAGACCGTTTCATGCTCATTTGATTTTTGACTCCTTTTGAAGCTCTTCATATTTTTCACACCTTTTGAAGCTCTTCATATTTTTCACACGTTTTCAGGCTCTTCATGTTTTTCAACACCGCTTCATACTCCTCGTATTTTTCAGACCGTTTCTTGCACCTAATCTTTTTCACACCTTTTGAAGCTCTTCATATTTTTCACACCTTTCAGGCTCTTCATGTGTTTGAACACCATTTCATGCTCCTCCCATTTTTCAGACCGTTTCATGCTCCTCATATTTTTGACACCTTTAGAAACTCTTCATATTTTTCACACCTTTTCAGACTCTTCATATTTTTGAACACCGCTTCATGCTCCTCCTATTTTTCAGACCGTTTAATCCTCCTCATTTATTTCACACCTTTTGAAACTCTTCATATTTTTCACACCTTTTCATGCTCTTTATGTTTTTGAACACCATTTCATACTCTTCCTATTATGCAGACCGTTTCATTCTCCTCATATTTTTACACCTTTTGAAGCTCTTCATATATTTCACACCTTTTCAGGCTTTTCATTTTTTTCAACATCACTTCATGCTCCTCCTATTTTTCAGACCGGTTCATGCTCATCTCATTTTGACAACTTTTGCGGCTCTTCATATTTTTCACACCTATTCAGGCTCTTCATGTTTTTGAACACCGCTTCATGCTCCTCCTATTTCTGAGACAATATCATGCTATTCATATTTTTCACCCCTTTTGAAGCTCTTCATATTTTTCACATTTTTTCAGGCTCTTCATGTTTTTGAACACCACTTCATACTCCTCCTATTTTTCAGCCCGTTTCATGCTCCTCATGTATTTCACACCTTTTGAAGCTCTTCATATTTTTCACACCTTATCAGGCTCTTCATGTTTTTCCACACCACTTCATGCTTCTACTATTTTTCAGCCGGTTTCATGTTCCTCATGTATTTCACATCTTTTGAATCTCTTCATATATTTCACAACTTTTCAGGCTCTTCAAGTTTTTGAACACCGCTTCATACTCCTCCTATTTTTCAGACGGATTCATGCTCCTCATATTTTTGACACCTTTTGAAGCTCTTCATATTTTTCACACCTTTTCAGGCTCTTCATGTTTTTGAACACCGCTTCATGCTCCTCATATTTTTCAGATCGTTTAATCCTCCTGATGTATTTCACACCTTTTGAAGCTCTTAATATATTTCACACCTTTTCATGCTCTTCATGTTTTTCAACACCACTTCATGCTCCTCCTATTTTTCAGACCGTTTCATGCTCCTCCTATTTTTCAGACCGTTTCATGCTCCTCATGTGTTTCACACCTTTTGAAGCTCTTCATATTTTGACACGTTTTCAGACTCTTCATGTTTTTCAACACCGTTACATGCTCCTCCTATTTTTCACACCGTTTCCTGCTCCTAATATTTTTGACACCTTTTTAAGCTGTTCATATTTTTCACACCTTTTCAGGCTCTTCATGTTTTTCAACACCACTTCATGTTCCTCCTATTTTTCAGACCGTTTCATGCTCCTAATATTTTTGACACTTTTTGAAGCTCTTCATATATTTCACACCTTTTCAGGCTCTTCATGTTTTTCAACACCACTTCGTGCTCCTCCTATTTTTCAGACCTTTTTTTGCTCCTCTCATTTTTGACACCTTTTGAGATCATATTTTTCACAGCTTTTGAAGCTCTTTATATTTTTCACACTTTTTCAGGGTCTTCATGTTTTTAACACCGTTTCATGCTTCTCCTTTTTTTCAGACCGTTTCATGCTTCTCATATTTTTGACACCTTTTGAAGCTTCATATTTTTCACACCTTTTCAGGCTCTTCATATTTTTGAACACCGATTCATGCTCCTCCTATTTTTCAGACCGTTTCATGCTCCTCATATTTTTCACACGTTTTGAAGCTCTTCCTATTTTTCCACACGTTTTCAGGCTCTTCATGTTTTTCCACACCATTTAATGCTCCTCGTATTTTTCAGACCGTTTCATGCTCATCTAATTTTTGACACCTTTTGAATCTCTTCATTTTTTTCACACCTTTTCAGGGTCTTCATGATTTTGAACACCGCTTCATGCTCCTCCTATTTCAGACCGTTTCATGCTCATCTAATTTTTGACACCTTTTGAAGCTCTTCATATTTTTCACATTTTTGAAGCTCTTCATATTTTTCACACCTTTTCAGGCTCGTTATGATTTTCAACACAGCTTAATGCTCCTCTTATTTTTCAGACCGTTTTATGCTCCTCATATTTTTGACACCTTTTGAAGGTCTTCATATATTTCACACATTTTCAGGCTCTTCATGTTTTTGATCACCGTTTCATGCTCCTCATATTTTTCAGCCCATTTCATACTCCTCATATTTTTGACACCTTTTGAAGCTCTTCATATATTTCACACCTTTTCAGGCTCTTCATGTCTTTGAACACCGCTTCATGCTCCTCCTATTTTTCAGACCGTTTCATGCGCCTCATATTTTTGACACCTTTTGAAGCTCTTCATATTTTCACTCCTTTTCAGGCTCTTCATGTTTTTCAACAACACTTCATGCTCCTCCTATTTTTCAGACCGTTTCATGCTCCTCATATTTTTGACTCCTTTAGAAACTCTTCATATTTTTCACACCTTTTCAGGCTCTTCAGGTTTTTCAACACCGATTCATGCTCCTCCTATTTTTCACACCGTTTCATTTTCCTCATATTTTTGACACCTTTTGAAGCTCTTCATATATTTCACACCTTTTCAGGCTCTTCATTTTTTTCAACACCACTTCATGCTCCTCCTGTTTTTCACACCGTTTCATGCTCATTTCATTTTTCACACCTTTTGAAGCTCTTCATATTTTTCACACCTTTCAGGCTCTTCATGTGTTTGAACACCATTTCATGCTCCTCCCATTTTTCAGACCGTTTCATGCTCCTCATATTTTTGACACCTTTAGAAACTCTTCATATTTTTCACACCTTTTCAGACTCTTCATGTTTTTGAACACCGCTTCATGCTCCTCCTATTTTTCAGACCGTTTAATCCTCCTCATGTATTTCACACCTTTTGAAACTCTTCATATTTTTCACACCTTTTCATGCTCTTTATGTTTTTGAACACCATTTCATACTCTTCCTATTATGTAGACCGTTTCATTCTCCTCATATTTTTACACCTTTTGAAGCTCTTCATATACTTCACACCATTTCAGGCTTTTCATTTTTTTCATCATCACTTCATGCTCCTCCTATTTTTCAGACCGGTTCATGCTCTT
This sequence comes from Dama dama, assembly GCF_033118175.1. Taxonomy (NCBI): domain Eukaryota; kingdom Metazoa; phylum Chordata; class Mammalia; order Artiodactyla; family Cervidae; genus Dama; species Dama dama. The sequence goes on from NW_026870919.1 coordinate 483,295, forward strand.
CTCATTTTGACACCTTTTGTGGCTCTTCATATTTTGCACACCTATTCAGGCTCTTCATGTTTTTCAACACCGCTTCATGCTCCTCCTATTTTTCAGATCGCTTCATTCTCCTCATATTCTTGACACCATTTGAAGCTCTTCACATATTTCACACCTTTTCAGGCTCTTACTTTTTTTTCAACACCACTTCATGCTCCTCCTATGTTTCAGACAGTTTCATGCTCATCTATTTTTTGACACCTTTTGAAGCTCTTCATATTTTTCAAACCTTTTGAAGCTCTTCCTATTTCTCACACTTTCTCAGGCTCTTCATGTTGTTCAACACCGCTTGATGCTCCTCCTATTTTTCAGACCGTTTCATGCTCCTCATATTTTTGATACCTTTTGAAGCTCTTCATATTTTTCACACCTTTTAAGGCTCTTCATGTTTTTGAACACCGCTTCATGCTCCTCCTATTTTTCAGACCGTTTCATGCTCCTCATATTTTTGACACCGTTTGAAGCTCTTCATATTTTTCACACCGTTTCAGGCTCTTCATATTTTTCAACACCGCTTCAGGCTCCTCCTATTTTTCAGACCGTTTCATGCTCCTCATATTTTTGACACCTTTAGAAGCTTTTCATATTTTTCACACCTTTTCAGGCTCTTCATTTTTTTCAACGCTACTTCTTGCTCCTCCAATTTTTCAGACCGTTTCATGCTCATCTAATTTTTGACACCTTTTGAAGCTTTGCATATTTTTCACAACTTTTCAGGCTCTTCATGTTTTTGAACACCGCTTCATGCTCCTCCGATTTCTCAAACAATATCATGCTATTCATATTTTTCACCCCTTTTGAAGCTCTTCATATTTTTCACATTTTTTCAGGCTCTTCATGTTTTTGAACACCACTTCATGCTCCTCCTATTTTTCAGATCGTTTAATCCTCCTGATGTATTTCACACCTTTTGAAGTTCTTCATATTTTCACACGTTTTCAGACTCTTCATGTTTTTCAACACCGCTTCATGCTCCTGCTATATTTCAGACCGTTTCATGCTCTTCATAATTTTGACAGGTTTTTAGGCTTTTCATATTTTTCACACCTTTTCAGGCTCTTCATGTTTTTGAATACCGCTTCATGCTCCTCCTATTTTTCAGACCGTTTCATGCCTCTCATATTTTGACACATTTTGAAGCTCTTCATATATTTCACACCTTTTCAGGCTCTTCCTGTTTTTCAACACCACTTCATGCTCCTCCTATTTTTCAGACCGTTTCCTGCTCATCATAATATTGACACCTTTTGAAGCTCTTCATATTTTTCACACCTTTTCAGGCTCCTCATGTTTTTCAACACAGCTTCATGCTCCTCCTATTTTTCACCGTTTCATTCTCCTCAAGTTTTTGACACCTGTTGAAGCTCTTCACTTTTTTCACACCATTTCAGGCTCTTCACGATTTTCAACACCGCTTCATGATCCTCCTATTTTTCAGACCGTTTCATGCTCTTCCTATTTTTCAGACTGTTTCATGCTCCTCCTATTTTTCAGACCGTTTCATTCTCCTCATATATTTGACACATTTTGAAGCTCTTCCTATTTTTCCACACCTTTTCAGGCTCTTCATGTTTTTCCACACCGTTTCATGCTCCTCCTATTTTTCAGACCGTTTCATGCTCATCTAATTTTTGAGACCTTTTGAACCTCTTCATATTTTTCACATTTTTGAAGCTCTTCATATTTTTCACACCTTTTCAGGCTCTTCATGATTTTCAACACCGCTTAATGCTCTTCCTATTTCAGACCGTTTCATGCTCATCTCATTTTTGACAACTTTTGAAGCTCTTCATAATTTTCACACCTTTTCAGGCTCTTCATATTTTTCGCACCTTTTCAGTCTCTTCATGTTGTTGAACACAGCTTCATGCTCCTCCTATTTTTCAGACCGTTTAATGCTCCTCATAATTTTGACACCTTTTTAAGCTCTTCATATTTTTCACACCTTTTCAGGCTCTTCATGTTTTTGAACACCGCTTCATGCTCCTCCTTTTTTTCAGACCGTTTCTTTCTCCTCTTATATTTGACACTTTTTGAAGCTCTTCATATTTTTCACACCTTTTCAGGCTCTTCATGTTTTTGAACACCGATCCATGCTCCTCCTATTTTTCAGACCGTTTCATGCTCCTCATATTTTTCACACCTTTTGAAGCTCTTCATATTTTTCACACCTTTTCAGGCTCTTTAGGTTTTTCAACACCAGTTCATGCTCCTCCTATTTTTCAGACCGTTTCATGCTCATCTCATTTTTTACACCTTTTTAAGCTCTTCATATTTTGCACACCTTTTCAGGCACTTCATATTTTTCAGCTCCACTTCATGCTCCTCCTATTTTTCAGACCGTTTCATGCTGCTCAGATTTTTTACACCTTTTGAAGCTCTTCATATTTTTCACACCTTTTCAGGCTCTTCATGTTTTTGAACACAGCTTCATGCTCCTCCTATTTTTCAGATCGTTTCATGCTCCTCCTATTTTCCGACCGTTTCTTGCTCCTCATATTTTTGACACTTTTTGAAGCTCTTCATATTTTTCACACCTTTTCAGGCTCTTCATGTTTTTCCACACCGTTTAATGCTCCTCATATTTTTCAGACCATTTCATGCTCATCTAATTTTTGACACTTTTTGAAGCTCTTCATATTTTTCACACCTTTTCAGGCTCTTCATATTTTTCGCACCTTTTCAGTCTCTTCATGTTGTTGAACACAGCTTCATGCTCCTCCTATTTTTCAGACCGTTTAATGCTCCACATAATTTTGACAACTTTTTAAGCTCTTCATATTTTTCACCCCTTTTCAAGCTCTTCATGTTTTTGAACACTGCTTCATGCTCCTGCTATTTTTCAGACCGTTTCATGCTCATCTCATTTGACAGCTTTTGAAGCTCTTCATATTTTTCACTCCTTTTGAAGCTCTTCATATTTTTCACACATTTTCAGGCTCTTCATGTTTTTCAACACCGCTTCTTGCTCCTCCTATTTTTCAGACCGTTTCATGCTCCTCATGTATTTCACACCATTTGAAGCTCTTCATGTTTTTCACACCTTTTCAGTCTCTTCATGTATTTGAACACCATTTCATGCTCCTCCTATTTTTCAGACCGTTTCATGCTCATCTCATTTTTTACACCTTTTGAAGCTCTTCATATTTTGCACACCTTTTCAGGCTCTTCATGTTTTTCAACACAGCTTCATGCTCTTCCTATTTTTCAGACCGTTTCATGCTCCTCCTATTTTTCAGACCGTTTCATTCTCCTCATATATTTGACACATTTTGAAGTTCCTCCTATTTTTCCACACCTTTTCAGGCTCTTCATGTTTTTCCACACCGTTTAATGCTCCTCATATTTTTCAGACCGTTTCATGCTCCTCATATTTTTGACATCTTTTGAAGCTCTTCATATTTGTCACACCTTTTCAGGCTCTTCATGTTTTTGAACACCGATCCATGCTCCTCCTATTTTTCAGACCGTTTCATGCTCCTCATATTTTTCACACCTTTTGAAGCTCTTCATATTTTGCACACCTTTTCAAGCACTTCATGTTTTTCAGCTCCACTTCATGCTCCTCCTATTTTTCAGACCGTTTCATGCTGCTCAAATTTTTTACACCTTTTGAAGCTCTTCATATTTTTCACACCTTTTCAGGCTCTTCATGTTTTTGAACACAGCTTCATGCTCCTCCTATTTTTCAAATCGTTTCATGCTCCTCCTATTTTCCGACCGTTTCTTGCTCCTCATATTTTTGAGACTTTTTGAAGCTCTTCATATTTTTCACACCTTTTCTTTCTCTTCATGTTTTTGAACACAGCTTCATGCTCCTCCTATTTTTCAGAGCGTTTCATGCTCCTCCTATTTTTGAGACCGTTTCAGGCTCCTCATATTTATGACACGTTTTGAAGCTCTTCATATTTTTCACACCTTTTCAGGCTCTTCATGGTTTTCAACACAGCTTCATGTTCCTCCTATTTTTCAGAACGTTTCATGCTCATCTCATTTTGACACCTTTTGACGCTCTTCATATTTTTCACACCTTTTGAAGCTCTTAATATTTTTCACACGTTTTCAGGCTCTTCATGTTTTTCAACACCGCTTCATGCTCCTCCTATTTTTCAGACCATTTCATGCTCCTCATATTTTTGAAACCTTTTGAAGCTCCTCCTATTTTTCACACCTTTTGAATCTCTTCATATTTTTCACACCTTTTGAGGCTCTTCAGATTTTTCCCACCTTTCCAGGCTCTTCATGTTTTTGAACACCGTTTCATGCTGCTCCTATTTTTCAGACTGTTTCATGCTCCTCATATTTTTGACACCTTTTGAAGCTCCTCCTATTTTTCACACGTTTTCAGGCTCTTGATGTTTTTCAACACCGTTTCATGCTCCTCCTATTTTTCAGACCATTTCCTGCTCCCCCTATTTTGAGACCGTTTCATGCTCCTCATATTTTGACACGTTTTGTAGCTCTTCATATTTTTCACTCCTTTTCAGGCTCTTCATGTTTTTCAACACCGCTTCATGCTCCTGCTATTCTTCAGACCGTTTCATGCTCCTCATATTTTTCAGGCTGTTTCATGCACCTCTTATTATTGACACCTTTTGAAGCTCTTCATATTTTTCACACGTTTTCAGGCTCTTCATGTTTTTCATTACCGTTTCACGCTCCTCCTATTTTTGAGACCGTTTCACGCTCCTCAAAGTTTTGAAACTTTTGGAGCTCTTCATATTTTTCACACCATTTCAGGCTCTTCATGTTTTTCAACACAGTTTCATGCCTTCATATTTTTCAGACCGTTTCATGCTCCCCCTATTCTTGAGACCGTTTCATGCTCCTCATATATTTGACACGTTTTGAAGCTCTTCATATTTTTCACACCTTTTCAGGCTCTCCATGTTTTTCATCAGCGATTCATATTCCTCCTGTTTTTGAGGCCGTTTCATGCTCCTCATATTTTTGACACCTTTTGAAGCTCTTCATATTTTTCACACCTTTTCAGGCTCTTCATGTTTTTGAACACCGTTTCATGTTCCTCCTATTTTTCAGATCGTTTCATGCTCCTAATATATTTCACAAGTTTTGAAGCTCTTCATATTTTTCACACTTTTTCAGGCTCATCATGTTTTTGCACACCGCTTCATGATCCTCATGTATTTCACACTGTTTCATGCTCCTCATATTTTTCACACCTTTTGATGCTCTTCATATATTTCACACCTTTTCAGGCTCTTCATGTTTTTAAACACCGCTTCATGCTCTTCCTATTTTTCAGACCGTTTCATGCTCCTCATATTTTTCACACCTTTTGAAGCTCTTCATATTTTTCACACCTTTTCATGCTCTTCATTTTTTCACACCGTTTCATGCTCCTCCTATTTTTCAGACCTTTTCATGCTCCTCATATTTTTCACATATCTTGAAGCTCTTTATATTTGTCACACCTTTTCAGGCTCTTCATGTTTTGAACACCGCTTCATGCTCCTGCTATTTTTCAGACCGTTTCATATTCATCTCATTTGACAGCTTTTGAAGCTCTTCATATTTTTCACACCTTTTGAAGCTCTTCATATTTTTCACACATTTACAGGCTCTTCATGTTTTTCAACACCGCTTCTTACTCCTCCTATTTTTCAGAGCGTTTCATGTTCCTCATATTTTGACACGTTTTGAAGCTCTTCATGTTTTTCGCACCTTTTCAGGCTATTCATGTTTTTGAACACCGTTTCATGCTCCGCCTATTTTTCAGACCGTTTCATTCTCCTCATATTTTTGACACCTTTTGAAGCTCTTCATATTTTTCATACCTTTTCAGGCTCTCCATATTTTTGAACACCGCTTCATGCTCCTCCTATTTTTGAGACCGTTTCATGCTCCTCATATTTTTGACACCTTTTGAAGCTCTTCATATTTGTCACACCTTTTCAGGCTCTTCATGTTTTTGAACACCGCTTTATCCTCCTCCTATTTTTCAGACCGTTCCCTGCTCTTCATATTTTCAAACCTTTTGAAGCTCTTCATATTTTTCACACCTTTTCAGGCTCTTCATGTTTTGGAACACCGTTTCATGCTCCTCCTATTTTTCAGATCGTTTCATGCTCCTAATATTTTTCACACCTTTTGAAGCTTTTCATATTTTTCACACCTTTTCAAGCTCATCATGTTTTTGCACACCGCTTCATGATCCTCATGTTTTTCACACCGTTTCATGCTCCTCATATTTTTCACAACTTTTGATGCTCTTCATATATTTCACACCTTTTCAGGCTCTCTATGTTTTTGAACACCACTTCATGCTCCTCGTATGTTTCAGACCGTTACATGCTCATCTAATTTTTGACACCTTTTGAAGATCTTCATATATTTCACACCTTTTGAAGCTCTTCATATTTTTCACATTTTTGAAGCTCTTCAAATTTTTCACATGTTTTCAGGGCTTCATGTTTTTGAACACCGCTTCATGCTCCTCATATATTTCAGACCGTTTCATGGTCATCTCATATTTGTGACACCTTTTGAAGCTCTTCGTATTTTTCACACATTTTCAGGCTCTTCATGTTTTTCAACACTGTTTCATGATCCTCCTATTTTTCAGACCGTTTCATGCTCCTCATAATTTTGACACCTTTTGAAGCTCTTCATATATTTTCCAGCATTTCAGGCTCTTCATGTTCTTCAACACCACTTCATGCTCCTCGTATTTTTCAGACCTTTTCATGCTCCTCATATTTTTGACACCTTTCGAAGCTCTTCATATTTTTCACACCTTTTGAAGCTCTTCGTATTTTTCACACATTTTCAGGCTCTTCATGTTTTTCAACACCGCTTCATGTTCCTCCTATTTTTCACAACTTTTGAAGCTCTTCATATTTTTCACACCTTTTCAGGCTCTTCATGTTTTTCAACACCACTTCATGCTGCTCCTATTTTTCAGACCGTTTCATGCTCCTCATATTTTTGAAAGCTTTTGAAGCTCTTCATATTTTTCACACCTTTTCAGGCTCTTCATATTTTTCAACCCCGCTTCATGATCCTCCTATTTTTCAGACTGTTTCATGCTCCTCATGTATTTCACACCTTTTGAAGCTCTTCATGTTTTTCACAGGTTTTCAGGCTCCTCATGTTTTTCATCAATGCTTCATGCTCCTTCTCTTTTTCAGACCGTTTCATGCTCCTCATAGTTTTGACACGTTTTGAAGCTCTTCATATTTTTCACAGCTTTTCAGTCTCTTCATGTTTTTAAACACCACTTCATGCTCCTCCTATTTTTCAGACCGTTTCATGCTCCTCATTTATTTCACACCTTTTCAAGCTCTTCATTTTTCACACCTTTCCAGGCTCTTCATGTTTTTGACACGGTTTCATGCTCCACCTATTTTTCAGACCGTTTCATGCTCCTCACATTTTTGACACCTTTTGAAGCTCTTCATATTTTTCACATGATTTCAGGCTCTTCATGTTTTTCAACAACACTTCATGCTCCACCATTTTTCAGACCGCTTCATGCTCATCTCATTTTTGACACTTTTTGAAAGTTTTCATATTTTTCACACCTTTTGAAGCTCTTCATATTTTTCACACGTTTTCAGGCTCTTCATGTTTTTCAACACCGCTTCATGTTCCTCCTATTTTTCACACCTTTTGAAGCTCTTCATATTTTTCACACCTTTTCAGGCTCTTCATGTTTTTGAACAGCTCTTCATGCTGCTCCTATTTTTCAGACCGTCTCATGCTTCTCATATTTTTGACACGTTTTGAAGCTCTTCATATTTTTCACACATTTTCAGGCTCTTCATGTATTTCAACACCACTTCATGCTCCTCCTATTTTTCAGACCGTCTCATGCTTCTCATATTTTTGACACCTTTTGAAGCTCTTCATATTTTTCACACCTTGTTAGGCTGTTCATGTTTTTCAACACCACTTCATGCTCCTCCTTTTTCAGACCATTTCATGCTCATCTCATTTGTCACACTTTTTGAAGCTCTTCATATTTTTGACACCTTTTGAGCTCTTCATATTTTTCACACCTTTTGAGGCTCTTCATGTTTCTCAACACCGTTTCATGCTCCTCCTATTATTCAGACGGTTTCATGCTCCTCAAGTCTTTCACTCCTTTTGAAGCTCTTCATATTTTACACACCTTTTCAGGCTCTTCATGATTTTCAACCCCACTTCATTCTCCTCCGATTTTTCAGACCGTTTCATGCTCATCTCATTTTTGACACCTTTTGAAGCTCTTCATATTTTTCACACCTTTTGAAGCTGTTCATATTTTTCACACCTTTTCAGGCTTTTCATGTTTTTGAACACGGTTTCATGCTCCTCCTCTTTTTCAGACCGCTTCATGCTCCTCATATTTTTGACACCTTTAAAAGCTCTTCATATTTTTCACACCTTTTCAGGTTCTTTATGTTTTGAAGACCGTTTCATGGCCCTCCTATTTTTCAGACCGCTTCATGCTCCTCATATTTTTGACACATTTTCAACCTTTTCATATTTTTCACACGTTTTCAGGCTCTTCATGTTTTTGAACACCGCTTCATGCTCCTCCTAATTTTCAGACCGTTTCATGCTCCTCATGTATTTAACAATTTTTGAAGCTCTTCATATTTTTCTCACCTTTTCAGGCTTTCATGTTTTTGAACACCTTTTCATTCTCCTCCTATTTTTCAGACCGTTTCATGCTCCGCATGTATTTCACAGCTTTTGAAGCTCTTTATATTTTTCACACCTTTTCAGGCTCTTCATGTTTTTGAAAACCGTTTCATGCTGCTCCTATTTTTCAGACCGTTTCATGCTCATCTCATTTTTGACACCATTTTAAGTTCTTCATATTTTTCACACCTTTTGAACCTCTTCATATTTTTCACACGTTTTCACGCTCTTCATGTTTTTCAATACCGCTTCTTGATCCACCTATATTTCAGACCGTTTCATGCTCCTCATATTTTTGACAGGTTTTGAAGCTCTTCGTAGTTTACACACATTTTCAGGCTCTTCATGTTTTTGAACACCGCTTCATGCTCCTCCTATTTTTAACACCTTTTGAAGCTCTTCATATATTTTACACTTTTTCAAGCTCTTCATGTTTTTCAACACCACTTCATGCTCCTCCTATTTTTCAGACCGTTTCATGCTAATCTAATTTTTGACACCTTTTGAAGCTCTTCATATTTTACACACATTTTCAGGCTCTTCATGTTTTTAAACACCGCTTCATGCTCCTCCTATTTTTCAGACCGTTTCATGCTCCTCATGTATTTCACACCTTTTGAAGCTCTTCATTTTTCACACCTTTCCAGGCTCTTCATGTTTTTGACACGGGTTCATGCTCCTCCTATTTTTCAGACCGTTTCATGCTCCTCACATTTTTGACACCTTTTGAAGCTCTTCATATTTTTCACAACTTTTCAGACTCTTCATGTTTTTTAACACCGCTTCATGATCCTCCAATTTTTCAGACCGTTTCATGCTCCTCATATTTGTGACATCTTTTGAAGCATTTCTTATTTTTCACACCTTTTAGGCTCTTCATGTTTTTAAGCACCACTTCATGCTCCTCCTATTTCTCAGACAGTTTCATGCTCCTCATATTGTGGACACCTTTTGAAGCTCTTCATATTTTTCACATATTTTCAGGCTCTTCATGTTTTTCAACACCACTTCATGCTCGTCATATTTTACAAACCGTTACATGCTCCTCATATTTTTGACACCTTTTGAATCTCTTCATATATTTCACACCTTTTCAGGCTCTTCATGTTTTTGACACGGTTTCATGCTCCTCCAATTTTTCAGACCGTTTCATGCTCCTCACATTTTTGACACCTTTTGAAGCTCTTCATATTTTTAACAGCTTTTCAGGTTCTTCATGTTTTTCAGCACCGCTTCATGCTCCTCCTATTTTTCTGACCGTTTCATGCTCCTCATGTATTTCACACCTTTTGAAGCTCTTCATATTTTTCACACCTTTTGAAGCTCTTCATATTTTTCACACCTTTTGTAGCTCTTCATATTTTTCACACCTATTCAGGCTATTCATGTTTTTGACCACCGTTTCATGCTCCTCCTATAATTCAGACGGTTTCATGCTCCTCATGTATTTCACTCCTTTTGAAGCTCTTCATATATTACACACCTTTTCAGGCTCTTCATGATTTTCAGCCCCACTTCATGCTCCTCCGATTTTTCAGACCGTTTCATGCTCATCTCATTTTTGACACCTTTTGAAGCTATTCATATTTTTCATGCCTTTTGAAGCTGTTCATATTTTTAACACCTTTTCAGGCTCTTCATGTTTTTGAACACCTTTTCATGCTCCTCCTACTTTTCAGACCATTTCATGCTCCGCATGTATTTCACAGCTTTTGAAGCTCTTTATATTTTTCACACCTTTTCAGGCTCTTCATGTTCTTGAACACCTTTTCATGCTCCTCCTATTTTTCAGACCGTTTCATGCTCCTCATATTTTTGACACCTTTAGAAGCTCTTCATATTTTTCACACCTTTTGAAGGTCTTCATTTATTTCACACCTTTTCAGGCTCTTCATGTTTTTCAACACCACTTCATGCTCCTCTTATTTTTCAGACCGTTTAATGCTCTGCATGTATTTCACACCTTTTGATGCTCTTTATATTTTTCACACCTTTTCAGCCTCTTCATGTTCTTGAACACCTTTTCATGCTCCTCCTATTTTTCAGACAGTTTCATGCTCCTCATGTATTTCACACCTTTTGAAGCTCTTCATATTTTCACACCTTTTCAGGCTCATCATGTTTTGAACACCGCTTCATGCTCCTCCTATTTTTCACACCGTATCATGCTCCTCATATTTTTCACACCTTTTGAACCTCTTCATATTATTCACAACTTTTCAGGCTCTTCATGTTTTTGAACACGATTTCATGCTCCTCCTATTTTTCAGACCGTTTCATGCTCCTCCCATTTTTGACACCTTTGAAGCTCTTCATATTTTTCACAACTTTTCAGGCTCTTCATGTTTTTCAACACAATTTCATGCCTCTCCTATTTTTCAGACCGTTTCATGCTCCTCATATTTTTGACACCTTTTGAACCTCTTCATATTTTTCACACCTTTTGAAGCTCTTCATATTTTTCACATGTTTTTAGGCTCTTCATGATTTTGAACGTGGCTTCATGCTCCTCCTCCTTTTCAGACCGTTTCATGCTCCTCATATTTTTAACACCTTTTGAAGCTCTTCATATATTTTACACTTTTTCAGGCTCTTCATGTTTTTCAACACCACTTCATGCTCCTCCTATTTTTCAGACCGTTTCATGCTAATCTAATTTTTGACACCTTTTGAAGCTCTTCATATTTTACACACCTTTTCAGGCTCTTCATGATTTTCAACACCACTTCATGCTCCTCCTATTTTTCAGACCATTTCATGCTCCTCATATATTTCACACCTTTTGAAGCTCTTCATATTTTTCACACCTGTTCAGGCTCTTCATGTTTTTCTACAACGCTTCATGATCCTCCTATTTTGCAGACCGTTTCATGCTCCTCATATTTTTAACACCTTTTGTAGCTCTTCATATTTTTCACAACTTTTCAGGCTCTTCATGTTTTTCTACACCGCTTCATGCTCCTCCTATTTTTCAGACCGTTTCATGCTCCTCATATTTTTGACAGCTTTTGAAGGTCTTCATATTTTTCACACCATTTCAGGCTCTTCAAGTTTTTGAACAACGCTACAATGCTCCTCCTATTTTTCAGACCGTTTCATGCTCCTCATATTTTTAAAACCTTTTGAAGCTCTTTATATTTTTCACACCTTTTCAGGCTCCTCATGTTTTTGAACACCGTTTTATGCTCCTAATATATTTCAGACCGTTTCATGCTCCTCATATATTTGACACCTTTTGAGTCTCTTCATATATTTCACACCTTTTCTGGCTCGTCATGTTTGTGAACACTGCTTCATGCTCCTCCTATTTTTCAGATCGTTTCATGCTCCTCATATTTTTGACAACTTTTGAAGCTCTTCATATTTTTAACACCTTTTCAGGCTCTTCATGTTTTTGAACAACGTTTCATGCTGCTCCTATTTTTCACACCGTTTCATACTCCTCATAGTTTGGCCACCATTTGAAGCTCTTCATATTTTTCACACCTTTTCAGGCTCTTCATGTTTTTCAACACCGCTTCATGCTCCTCCTATTTTTCAGACCGATTCATGCTCCTCAAGTATTTCACACCTTGAGGCTCTTCATATTTTTCACAGCTTTTCAGGCTCTTCATGTTTTTGAACACCGTTTCATACTCCTCCTATTTTTCAGACCGTTTCATGCTCCTCGTATTTTTGACACATTTTGAAGGTCTTCATATTTTTCACAACTTTTCAGGCTCTTCATGTTTTTCAACACCACATCATGCTCCACCTACTTTTCAGACCTTTTCATGCTCATCTCATTTTTGACACCATTTTAAGCTCTTCATATTTTTCACACCTTTTGAACCTCTTCATATTTTTCACACGTTTTCACGCTCTTCATGTTTTTCAACACCGCTTCTTGATCCACCTATTTTTCAGACCGTTTCATGCTCCTCATATTTTTGACACGTTTTGAAGCTCTTCATATTTTACACACATTTTCAGGCTCTTCATGTTTTTGAACACCGCTTCATGCTCCTCCTATTTTTAACACTTTTTGAAGCTCTTCATATTTTTCACACCTTTTCAGGCTCTTCATGTTTTTGAACACGGTTTCCTGCTCCTCCTTTTTTTCAGACCGTTTCATGCTCCTAATATTTTTGACACCTTTTGAGTCTCTTCATATATTTCACACCTTTTCAGGCTCTTCATGTTTTTGAACACCGTTTCATGCTGCTCCTATTTTTCAGACCGTTTCATACTCCTCATAGTTTTGACACCTTTTGAAGCTCTTCATATTTTTCACACCTTTTCAGGCTCTTCATGTTTTTGAACACGGTTTCCTGCTCCTCCTTTTTTTCAGACCGTTTCATGCTCCTAATATTTTTGACAACTTTTGAAGCTCTTCATATTTTTCACACCTTTTCAGGCTCTTTATGTTTTTAAACACCGCTTCATGCTCCTCCTATTTTTCAGACCGTTTCATGCTTCTCATGTATTTCACACCTTTTGAAGCTCTTCATTTTTCACACCTTTTCAGGCTCTTCATGTTTTTGAACACCGGTTCATGCTCCTAGTATTTTTCAGACCGTTTCATGCTCATCTCATTTTGACATCTTTGAAGCTCTTCAAATTTTTCACACCTTTTGAAGCTCTTCATATTTTTCACATTTTTGAAGCTCTTCATATTTTTCACACGGTTTCAGGCTCTTCATGTTTTTCAACACCGCTTCATGATCCTCTTTTTTTTAAGAACGTTTCATGTTCCTCATATTTTGACACCTTTTAAAGCTCTTCATATTTCTCACACCTTTTCAGGCTCTTCATGGTTTAGAACACCGCTTCATCCTCCTCCTATTTTTCAGACCGTTTCATGCTCCTCATATTATTGACACATTTTGAAGCTCTTCATATTTCGCACACCTTTTCAGCCTCTTCATGTTTTTGAACACCGGTTCATGCTCCTAGTATTTTTCAGACCGTTTCATGCTCATCTCATTTTAGACACCTTTTGAAGCTTTTCATATATTTCACATCTTTTGAAACTCTTCATATTTTTCACACCTTTTCAGGCTCTCCATGTTTTTGAACACCGCTTCATGCTCGTCCTATTTTTCAGACCGTATCATGCTCCTCATATTTTTCACACCTTTTGAAGCTCTTCATATTTTTCACACCTTTTCAGGCTCTTCAGGTTTTTGAACATCGCTTCATGGTCTTCCTATTTATCAGACCGTTTCATGCTCCTCATATTTTGGGCACGTTTTGAAGCTCTTCATATTTTTCACACCTTTTCAGGCTCTTCATGGTTCTGAACACCACTTCATGCTCCTTATTATTTTCAGACCGTTTCATGCTCATCTTATTTTTGACACCTTTTGAAGCTCTTCATATTATTCACATCTTTTGAAACTCTTCATATTTTTCACACCTTCTCAGGCTCTTCATTTTTTTCAACACCACTTCATGCTCCTTCTTATTTTCAGACCGTTTCATTCTCCTCATATTTTTGACACCTTTTGAAGCTCTTCATATTTTTCACACGTTTTTAGGCTCTTCATGTTTTTCAACACCGCTTCATGCTCCTCCTATTTTTCAGACCGTTTCATGCTCCTCATATTTTTGACACCTTTTGAAGCTCTTCATATTTTTCACACCTTTTCAGGCACTTCATGTTTTTGTACTCCGCTTCATGTTCCTCGTATTATTCAGACCGTTTCATGGTCCTCATATTTTTGACACCTTTTCAAGCTCTTCATATTTCTCACACCTTTTGAAGCTCTTCACATTTTTCACACCTTTTGAAACTCTTCATATTTTTCACACCTTTTCAGGATCTTCATGTGCTTCAACACCGTTTCATGCTCCTCCTCTTTTTCAGACCGTTTCATGCACCTCATATATTTGACAGCTTTTGAAACTCTTCATAGTTTTCACACCATTCCAGGCACTTGAGGTTTTTGAACACCGCTTCATGCTCTTTCTATTTTTGAGACCGTTTCATGCTGCTCATATTTTTGACTCTTTTTGAAGCTCATCCTATTTTCCACACCTTTTCAGGCTCTTCATGTGTTTCAACACCGTTTCATCCTCCTCCTCTTCTTCACACCGTTTCATGCTCCTTCTCTTTTTCAGACTGTTTCATGCTCCTCATATATTAGACACCTTTTAAAGCTCTTCATATTTTTCACACCTTTTCAGGCTCTTCATGTTTTTGAACATCACTTTATGCTCCTCCTATTTTTCACCGTTTCATGCTCCTCATATTTTTCACACCTTTTGAAGCTCTTCATATTTTTCACACCTTTTCAGGCTCTTCATGTTTTGAACACCGCTTCATGCTCCTCCTATTTTACAGACCGTTTCATGCTCATCTCATTTTTTACACCTTTTGAAGCACTTCATATATTTCACACCTTTTCAGGCTCTTCATGTTTTTCAACACTGCTTCATGCTCCTCATATTTTTCAGACTGTTTCATGCTCCTCTTATTTTTGACACCGTTTGAAGCTCTTCATATTTTTCACACCTTTTCAGGCTCTTCATGATAATGAACACCGCTTCATGCTCCTCCTATTTTTCAGACCGTTTCATGCTCATCTCATTTTTCACACATTTTGAAGCTCTTCATATTTTTCACATCTTTTCAGGCTCTTCATGTTTTTGAACACCGCTTCATGCTCCTCGTATGTTCAGACCGTCTCATCCTCCTCATATTTTTGACACATTTTGAAGCACTTCATATTTTTCACACCTTTTGAAGCTCTTCATATTTTTCACTCGTTTTCAGGCTCTTCATGTTTTTCAACACTGCTTCATGCTCCTCCTATTTTTCAGACCGTTTCATGCTCCTCATATTTTTGACACCTTTTGAAGCACTTCATATTTTTCACACCATTTCACGCTCTTCATGTTTTTCAACAGCGCTTCATGCTCCTCCTATTTTTCAGACCGTTTCATGGTCCTCATATTTTTGCCACCTTTTGAAGCTCTTCATATTTTTCACACCTTTTCAGTCTCTTAATGTTTTTCAACACCTCGTCATGCTCCTCCTATTTTTCAGACCGTTTCAGGCTCATCTCATTTTTTACACCTTTTGAAGCTCTTCATATTTTTCACAGCTTTTGAAGCTCTTCATATTTTTCACACCTTTTCAGGCTCTTCATGTTTTTCAACACTGCTTCATGCTCCTCCTATTTTTCAGACCGTTTCATGCTCCTCTTATTTTTGACACCGTTTGAAGCTCTTCATATTTTTCACACATTTTCTGGCTCTCCATGTTTTTGAACACCGCTTCATGCTCCTCCTATTTTTGAGACCGTTTCATGCTCCTCCTATTTTTCACACCTTTTCAGGCTCTCCATGTTTTTGAACACCGCTTCATGCCCCTCCTCTTTTTAAGACCGTTTCATGCTCCTACTATTTTTCAGAACGTTTCATGCTCCTTCTATTTTTCAGGCCGTTTCATGCACTTCATATTTTTGACACCTTTTGAAGCTCTTCATATATTTCACACCTTTTCTGGCTCTTCATGTTTTTCTACACCGCTTCATTCTCTTCCTAATTTAAGACTGTTTCATGCTCTTCATAACTTTGGCACCTTTGGAAGCTCTTCATATGTTTCACACCTTGAAGCTCTTCATGTTTTTTAACACCGTTTCATGCTCCTCCTATTTTTATGATCGTTTCCCGCTCCTCATATGTTTCACACCTTTTGAAGCTATTCATGTTTTTTAAGACCCTTTCATGCTCCTCCTATATTTCAGACAGTTTCATGCTCCTCATATTTTGACACCTTTTGAAGCTCTTCATATTTTCCACACCTTTTCAGGGTCTTCATGTTTTTCTACACCACTTCATGCTCCTCCTATTTTTCAGAACGTTTCCTGCTCCTCATATTTTTGACACCTTTTGAAGCTCTTCATGTTTTTTAACACCGTTTCATGCTCCTCCTTTTTTTCAGACCGTTTCATGCCCCTCATATTTTTGACAACTTTTGAAGCTCTTCATGTTTTTTAAGACCCTTTCATGCTCCTCCTATATTTCAGACAGTTTCATGCTCCTCATATTTTGACACCTTTTGAAGCTCTTCATATTTTCCACACCTTTTCAGGCTCTTCATGTTCTTTAACACTGCTTCATGCTCCTACTATTTTTCAGACCGTTTCCAGCTCCTCATATTTTTCACACCTTTTGAAGCTTGACATAATTTCACAGCTTTTCAGGCTCTTCATGTTTTTGAATACCGCTTCATGCTCCTCCTATTTTTCAGACCGTTTCATGCTCCTTATATTTTTGACACCTTTTGAAGCTCTTCATATTTTTCACACCTTTTCTGGCTCTTCATGTTTTTGAATACCGCTTCATGCTCCTCCTATTTTTCAAACCGTTTCATGCTCCTCATATATATGACACATTTTGAAGCTCTTCATATGTTTCACACCTCTTCAGGCTCTTCATGTATTTCAACACCGCTTCATGCTCCTGCTATTTTTCAGACCGTTTCATGCTCCTCATATTTTTGACACCTTTTGAATCTTGTCATAATTTCACACCTTTTTTGGCTCTTCATGTTTTTGAACACCGTTTCATGCTCCTCGTATTTTTCAGACCGTTTCATGCTCCTCATATTTTTGACACATTTTGAAGCTGTTCATATTCTTCACACCTTTTTAGGCTCTTCATGTTTTTCAACACCACTTCATGCTACTCCTATTTTTCAGACCGTTTCATGCTCTTCACATTTTTGACACTTTTAAAGCTCTTCATATTTTTCACACCTTTTCTGGCTCTTCATGTTTTTCAACACGGCTTCATGCTCGTCCTACTTTCCAGACCGTTTCATGCTCATCTCAAATTGACACCTTCTGAAGCTCTTCATATTTGTTACACCCTTTCAGGCTCTTCATGTTTTTGAACACAGCTTCATGCTCCTCCTATTTTTCGGACGGTATCATTCTCCTCATGTACTTCACACCTTTTGAAGCTCTTCATATATTTCACACTTTTTCAGGATCTTCATGTTTTTCAACACCACTTCATGCTCCTCCTATTTTTCAGACCGTTTCATGCTCATCTCACTTTTGACACCTTCTGAAGCTCTTCATATTTGTTACACCCTTTCAGGCTCTTCATGTTTTTCAACACGGCTTCATGCTCCTCCTATTTTTCAGACCGTTTCATGCTCCTCATATTTTTCACATCTTTTGAAGCTCTTCATATTTTTCACACATTTTCAGGCTCTTCATGTTTTTCAACACCACTTCCTGCTCCTCCTATTTTTCAGACCTTTTCATGCTCCTCATGTATTTCACATCTTTTGAAGCTCTTCATATATTTCACACGTTTTAAGTCTCTTCATGTTTTTCAACACGGCTTCATGCTCCTCCTATTTTTCAGACCGTTTCACGCTCCACATGTATTTCACACATTTTGAAGCTCTTCATATTTTTCACACCTTTTCAGGCTTCTCATCTTTTTGAACACCGTTTCATGCTCCTACTATTTTTCAGACCATTTCATGTTCCTTATATTTTTGAAACCTTTTGAAGCTCTTCATATTTTTCACACCTTTTCAGGCTCTTCATATTTTTCAACACCGCTTCATCCTCCTCCTTTTTTTCAGAGCTTTTCATGCTCCTCATATTTTTGACACCTTTTGAAGCTCTTCATATTTTTCACAACTTTTCAGGCTCTTCAATTTTTTCAACAATGTTACAATGCTCCTCCTATTTTTCAGACCGTTTCATGCTCCTCATATTTTTGACACCTTTTGAAGCTCTTCATATTTTTCACACCTTTTGAAGCTCTTCATATATTTCACACTTTTTCAAGCTCTTCATGTTTTCAACACCACTTCATGCTTCTCCTATTTCTCAGATTGTTTCATGCTCATCTCATTTTTGTCAGCTTTTGAAGTTCTTCATATTTTTCACATCTTTTGAAACTATTCATATTTTTCACACCTTTTCAGGCTCTTCATGTTTTTAAACACCGCTTCATGCTCCTCCTATTTTTCAGACCGTTTCATGCTCCTCTCATTTCTGAAATCTTTTGAAGCTCTTCATATATTTCACACATTTTCAGGCTGTTAATGTTTTTCAACACCACTTCATGCTCCTCCTATTTTTCAGACCGTTTCATGCTCCTCATATTTTTGGCACCTTTTGAGCTCTTCATATTTTTCACACCTTTTCAGGCTCTTCATGTTTTTAAACGCTGTTTCATGCTCCACCTATTTTTCAGACCGTTTCATTCTCCTCATATTTTTCACACCTTTTGAAGCTCTTCATATTTTTCACACCTTTTCAGGCTCTTCATGTTTTTGAACACCGTTTCATGCTGCTCCGATTTTTCAGACTGTTTCTTGCTCATCTCATTTTTGACACCATTTTAAGCTCTTCATATATTTCACACCTTTTGAATCTCTTCATATTTTTCACACCTTTTCAGGCTCTTAATGTTTTTCTACACCACTTCATGCTCCTCCTATTTTTCAGACCGTTTCATGCTCCTCATATTTTTAACACCTTTTGTAGCTCTTCATATTTTTCACAACTTTTCTGGCTCTTCATGTTTTTCTACACCGCTTCATGCTCCTCCTATTTTTCAGACCGTTTCATGCTCCTCATATTTTTGACAGCTTTTGAAGGTCTTCATATTTTTCACACCATTTCAGGCTCTTCAAGTTTTTGAACAACGCTACAATGCTCCTCCTATTTTTCAGACCGTTTCATGCTCCTCATATTTTTAAAACCTTTTGAAGCTCTTTATATTTTTCACACCTTTTCAGGCTCCTCATGTTTTTGAACACCGTTTTATGCTCCTAATATATTTCAGACCGTTTCATGCTCCTCATATATTTGACACCTTTTGAGTCTCTTCATATATTTCACACCTTTTCTGGCTCGTCATGTTTGTGAACACTGCTTCATGCTCCTCCTATTTTTCAGATCGTTTCATGCTCCTCATATTTTTGACAACTTTTGAAGCTCTTCATATTTTTAACACCTTTTCAGGCTCTTCATGTTTTTGAACAACGTTTCATGCTGCTCCTATTTTTCACACCGTTTCATACTCCTCATAGTTTGGCCACCATTTGAAGCTCTTCATATTTTTCACACCTTTTCAGGCTCTTCATGTTTTTCAACACCGCTTCATGCTCCTCCTATTTTTCAGACCGATTCATGCTCCTCAAGTATTTCACACCTTGAGGCTCTTCATATTTTTCACAGCTTTTCAGGCTCTTCATGTTTTTGAACACCGTTTCATACTCCTCCTATTTTTCAGACCGTTTCATGCTCCTCGTATTTTTGACACATTTTGAAGGTCTTCATATTTTTCACAACTTTTCAGGCTCTTCATGTTTTTCAACACCACATCATGCTCCACCTACTTTTCAGACCTTTTCATGCTCATCTCATTTTTGACACCATTTTAAGCTCTTCATATTTTTCACACCTTTTGAACCTCTTCATATTTTTCACACGTTTTCACGCTCTTCATGTTTTTCAACACCGCTTCTTGATCCACCTATTTTTCAGACCGTTTCATGCTCCTCATATTTTTGACACGTTTTGAAGCTCTTCATATTTTACACACATTTTCAGGCTCTTCATGTTTTTGAACACCGCTTCATGCTCCTCCTATTTTTAACACTTTTTGAAGCTCTTCATATTTTTCACACCTTTTCAGGCTCTTCATGTTTTTGAACACGGTTTCCTGCTCCTCCTTTTTTTCAGACCGTTTCATGCTCCTAATATTTTTGACACCTTTTGAGTCTCTTCATATATTTCACACCTTTTCAGGCTCTTCATGTTTTTGAACACCGTTTCATGCTGCTCCTATTTTTCAGACCGTTTCATACTCCTCATAGTTTTGACACCTTTTGAAGCTCTTCATATTTTTCACACCTTTTCAGGCTCTTCATGTTTTTGAACACGGTTTCCTGCTCCTCCTTTTTTTCAGACCGTTTCATGCTCCTAATATTTTTGACAACTTTTGAAGCTCTTCATATTTTTCACACCTTTTCAGGCTCTTTATGTTTTTAAACACCGCTTCATGCTCCTCCTATTTTTCAGACCGTTTCATGCTTCTCATGTATTTCACACCTTTTGAAGCTCTTCATTTTTCACACCTTTTCAGGCTCTTCATGTTTTTGAACACCGGTTCATGCTCCTAGTATTTTTCAGACCGTTTCATGCTCATCTCATTTTGACATCTTTGAAGCTCTTCAAATTTTTCACACCTTTTGAAGCTCTTCATATTTTTCACATTTTTGAAGCTCTTCATATTTTTCACACGGTTTCAGGCTCTTCATGTTTTTCAACACCGCTTCATGATCCTCTTTTTTTTAAGAACGTTTCATGTTCCTCATATTTTGACACCTTTTAAAGCTCTTCATATTTCTCACACCTTTTCAGGCTCTTCATGGTTTAGAACACCGCTTCATCCTCCTCCTATTTTTCAGACCGTTTCATGCTCCTCATATTATTGACACATTTTGAAGCTCTTCATATTTCGCACACCTTTTCAGCCTCTTCATGTTTTTGAACACCGGTTCATGCTCCTAGTATTTTTCAGACCGTTTCATGCTCATCTCATTTTAGACACCTTTTGAAGCTTTTCATATATTTCACATCTTTTGAAACTCTTCATATTTTTCACACCTTTTCAGGCTCTCCATGTTTTTGAACACCGCTTCATGCTCGTCCTATTTTTCAGACCGTATCATGCTCCTCATATTTTTCACACCTTTTGAAGCTCTTCATATTTTTCACACCTTTTCAGGCTCTTCAGGTTTTTGAACATCGCTTCATGGTCTTCCTATTTATCAGACCGTTTCATGCTCCTCATATTTTGGGCACGTTTTGAAGCTCTTCATATTTTTCACACCTTTTCAGGCTCTTCATGGTTCTGAACACCACTTCATGCTCCTTATTATTTTCAGACCGTTTCATGCTCATCTTATTTTTGACACCTTTTGAAGCTCTTCATATTATTCACATCTTTTGAAACTCTTCATATTTTTCACACCTTCTCAGGCTCTTCATTTTTTTCAACACCACTTCATGCTCCTTCTTATTTTCAGACCGTTTCATTCTCCTCATATTTTTGACACCTTTTGAAGCTCTTCATATTTTTCACACGTTTTTAGGCTCTTCATGTTTTTCAACACCGCTTCATGCTCCTCCTATTTTTCAGACCGTTTCATGCTCCTCATATTTTTGACACCTTTTGAAGCTCTTCATATTTTTCACACCTTTTCAGGCACTTCATGTTTTTGTACTCCGCTTCATGTTCCTCGTATTATTCAGACCGTTTCATGGTCCTCATATTTTTGACACCTTTTCAAGCTCTTCATATTTCTCACACCTTTTGAAGCTCTTCACATTTTTCACACCTTTTGAAACTCTTCATATTTTTCACACCTTTTCAGGATCTTCATGTGCTTCAACACCGTTTCATGCTCCTCCTCTTTTTCAGACCGTTTCATGCACCTCATATATTTGACAGCTTTTGAAACTCTTCATAGTTTTCACACCATTCCAGGCACTTGAGGTTTTTGAACACCGCTTCATGCTCTTTCTATTTTTGAGACCGTTTCATGCTGCTCATATTTTTGACTCTTTTTGAAGCTCATCCTATTTTCCACACCTTTTCAGGCTCTTCATGTGTTTCAACACCGTTTCATCCTCCTCCTCTTCTTCACACCGTTTCATGCTCCTTCTCTTTTTCAGACTGTTTCATGCTCCTCATATATTAGACACCTTTTAAAGCTCTTCATATTTTTCACACCTTTTCAGGCTCTTCATGTTTTTGAACATCACTTTATGCTCCTCCTATTTTTCACCGTTTCATGCTCCTCATATTTTTCACACCTTTTGAAGCTCTTCATATTTTTCACACCTTTTCAGGCTCTTCATGTTTTGAACACCGCTTCATGCTCCTCCTATTTTACAGACCGTTTCATGCTCATCTCATTTTTTACACCTTTTGAAGCACTTCATATATTTCACACCTTTTCAGGCTCTTCATGTTTTTCAACACTGCTTCATGCTCCTCATATTTTTCAGACTGTTTCATGCTCCTCTTATTTTTGACACCGTTTGAAGCTCTTCATATTTTTCACACCTTTTCAGGCTCTTCATGATAATGAACACCGCTTCATGCTCCTCCTATTTTTCAGACCGTTTCATGCTCATCTCATTTTTCACACATTTTGAAGCTCTTCATATTTTTCACATCTTTTCAGGCTCTTCATGTTTTTGAACACCGCTTCATGCTCCTCGTATGTTCAGACCGTCTCATCCTCCTCATATTTTTGACACATTTTGAAGCACTTCATATTTTTCACACCTTTTGAAGCTCTTCATATTTTTCACTCGTTTTCAGGCTCTTCATGTTTTTCAACACTGCTTCATGCTCCTCCTATTTTTCAGACCGTTTCATGCTCCTCATATTTTTGACACCTTTTGAAGCACTTCATATTTTTCACACCATTTCACGCTCTTCATGTTTTTCAACAGCGCTTCATGCTCCTCCTATTTTTCAGACCGTTTCATGGTCCTCATATTTTTGCCACCTTTTGAAGCTCTTCATATTTTTCACACCTTTTCAGTCTCTTAATGTTTTTCAACACCTCGTCATGCTCCTCCTATTTTTCAGACCGTTTCAGGCTCATCTCATTTTTTACACCTTTTGAAGCTCTTCATATTTTTCACAGCTTTTGAAGCTCTTCATATTTTTCACACCTTTTCAGGCTCTTCATGTTTTTCAACACTGCTTCATGCTCCTCCTATTTTTCAGACCGTTTCATGCTCCTCTTATTTTTGACACCGTTTGAAGCTCTTCATATTTTTCACACATTTTCTGGCTCTCCATGTTTTTGAACACCGCTTCATGCTCCTCCTATTTTTGAGACCGTTTCATGCTCCTCCTATTTTTCACACCTTTTCAGGCTCTCCATGTTTTTGAACACCGCTTCATGCCCCTCCTCTTTTTAAGACCGTTTCATGCTCCTACTATTTTTCAGAACGTTTCATGCTCCTTCTATTTTTCAGGCCGTTTCATGCACTTCATATTTTGACACCTTTTGAAGCTCTTCATATATTTCACACCTTTTCTGGCTCTTCATGTTTTTCTACACCGCTTCATTCTCTTCCTAATTTAAGACTGTTTCATGCTCTTCATAACTTTGGCACCTTTGGAAGCTCTTCATATGTTTCACACCTTGAAGCTCTTCATGTTTTTTAACACCGTTTCATGCTCCTCCTATTTTTATGATCGTTTCCCGCTCCTCATATGTTTCACACCTTTTGAAGCTATTCATGTTTTTTAAGACCCTTTCATGCTCCTCCTATATTTCAGACAGTTTCATGCTCCTCATATTTTGACACCTTTTGAAGCTCTTCATATTTTCCACACCTTTTCAGGGTCTTCATGTTTTTCTACACCACTTCATGCTCCTCCTATTTTTCAGAACGTTTCCTGCTCCTCATATTTTTGACACCTTTTGAAGCTCTTTATATGTTTCACACCTTTTGAAGCTCTTCATGTTTTTTAACACCGTTTCATGCTCCTCCTTTTTTTCAGACCGTTTCATGCCCCTCATATTTTTGACAACTTTTGAAGCTCTTCATGTTTTTTAAGACCCTTTCATGCTCCTCCTATATTTCAGACAGTTTCATGCTCCTCATATTTTGACACCTTTTGAAGCTCTTCATATTTTCCACACCTTTTCAGGCTCTTCATGTTCTTTAACACTGCTTCATGCTCCTACTATTTTTCAGACCGTTTCCAGCTCCTCATATTTTTCACACCTTTTGAAGCTTGACATAATTTCACAGCTTTTCAGGCTCTTCATGTTTTTGAATACCGCTTCATGCTCCTCCTATTTTTCAGACCGTTTCATGCTCCTTATATTTTTGACACCTTTTGAAGCTCTTCATATTTTTCACACCTTTTCTGGCTCTTCATGTTTTTGAATACCGCTTCATGCTCCTCCTATTTTTCAAACCGTTTCATGCTCCTCATATATATGACACATTTTGAAGCTCTTCATATGTTTCACACCTCTTCAGGCTCTTCATGTATTTCAACACCGCTTCATGCTCCTGCTATTTTTCAGACCGTTTCATGCTCCTCATATTTTTGACACCTTTTGAATCTTGTCATAATTTCACACCTTTTTTGGCTCTTCATGTTTTTGAACACCGTTTCATGCTCCTCGTATTTTTCAGACCGTTTCATGCTCCTCATATTTTTGACACATTTTGAAGCTGTTCATATTCTTCACACCTTTTTAGGCTCTTCATGTTTTTCAACACCACTTCATGCTACTCCTATTTTTCAGACCGTTTCATGCTCTTCACATTTTTGACACTTTTAAAGCTCTTCATATTTTTCACACCTTTTCTGGCTCTTCATGTTTTTCAACACGGCTTCATGCTCGTCCTACTTTCCAGACCGTTTCATGCTCATCTCAAATTGACACCTTCTGAAGCTCTTCATATTTGTTACACCCTTTCAGGCTCTTCATGTTTTTGAACACAGCTTCATGCTCCTCCTATTTTTCGGACGGTATCATTCTCCTCATGTACTTCACACCTTTTGAAGCTCTTCATATATTTCACACTTTTTCAGGATCTTCATGTTTTTCAACACCACTTCATGCTCCTCCTATTTTTCAGACCGTTTCATGCTCATCTCACTTTTGACACCTTCTGAAGCTCTTCATATTTGTTACACCCTTTCAGGCTCTTCATGTTTTTCAACACGGCTTCATGCTCCTCCTATTTTTCAGACCGTTTCATGCTCCTCATATTTTTCACATCTTTTGAAGCTCTTCATATTTTTCACACATTTTCAGGCTCTTCATGTTTTTCAACACCACTTCCTGCTCCTCCTATTTTTCAGACCTTTTCATGCTCCTCATGTATTTCACATCTTTTGAAGCTCTTCATATATTTCACACGTTTTAAGTCTCTTCATGTTTTTCAACACGGCTTCATGCTCCTCCTATTTTTCAGACCGTTTCACGCTCCACATGTATTTCACACATTTTGAAGCTCTTCATATTTTTCACACCTTTTCAGGCTTCTCATCTTTTTGAACACCGTTTCATGCTCCTACTATTTTTCAGACCATTTCATGTTCCTTATATTTTTGAAACCTTTTGAAGCTCTTCATATTTTTCACACCTTTTCAGGCTCTTCATATTTTTCAACACCGCTTCATCCTCCTCCTTTTTTTCAGAGCTTTTCATGCTCCTCATATTTTTGACACCTTTTGAAGCTCTTCATATTTTTCACAACTTTTCAGGCTCTTCAATTTTTTCAACAATGTTACAATGCTCCTCCTATTTTTCAGACCGTTTCATGCTCCTCATATTTTTGACACCTTTTGAAGCTCTTCATATTTTTCACACCTTTTGAAGCTCTTCATATATTTCACACTTTTTCAAGCTCTTCATGTTTTCAACACCACTTCATGCTTCTCCTATTTCTCAGATTGTTTCATGCTCATCTCATTTTTGTCAGCTTTTGAAGTTCTTCATATTTTTCACATCTTTTGAAACTATTCATATTTTTCACACCTTTTCAGGCTCTTCATGTTTTTAAACACCGCTTCATGCTCCTCCTATTTTTCAGACCGTTTCATGCTCCTCTCATTTCTGAAATCTTTTGAAGCTCTTCATATATTTCACACATTTTCAGGCTGTTAATGTTTTTCAACACCACTTCATGCTCCTCCTATTTTTCAGACCGTTTCATGCTCCTCATATTTTTGGCACCTTTTGAGCTCTTCATATTTTTCACACCTTTTCAGGCTCTTCATGTTTTTAAACGCTGTTTCATGCTCCACCTATTTTTCAGACCGTTTCATTCTCCTCATATTTTTCACACCTTTTGAAGCTCTTCATATTTTTCACACCTTTTCAGGCTCTTCATGTTTTTGAACACCGTTTCATGCTGCTCCGATTTTTCAGACTGTTTCTTGCTCATCTCATTTTTGACACCATTTTAAGCTCTTCATATATTTCACACCTTTTGAATCTCTTCATATTTTTCACACCTTTTCAGGCTCTTAATGTTTTTCTACACCACTTCATGCTCCTCCTATTTTTCAGACCGTTTCATGCTCTTCATATATTTCACACCTTTTGAAGCTCTTCATGTTTTTCACACCTTTTCAGGCTCTTCATGTTTTTCAACACCGCTTCATGCTCCTCCTATTTTTCAGACCGTTTCATGCTCCTCATGTATTTCACATCTTTTGAAGCTCTTCATATTTTTCACACCTTTTGAAGCTCTTCATATTTTTCACACCTTTTGAAGCTCTTCATATTTTTCACACCTTTTCAGGCTCTTCATGATTTGAACACCGTTTCATGCTCCTCCTATTTTTCAAAACGTTTCATGCTCCTCATATTTTTGACACTTTTTGAAGCTCTTCATATTTTTCACCCCTTTTCAGGCTCTTCATGTTTTTCAACACCGCTTCATGCTCCTCCTATTTTTCAAAACGTTTCATGCTCCTCATATTTTTGACACATTTTCAAGCTCTTCATATTTTTCACACCTTTACAGGCTCTTCATGTTTTTAAACAACGCTTCATGATCCTCCTATTTTTCAGACCGTTTCAGTCTCCTCATATTGTTGTCACCTTATGAAGCTCTTCATATTTTTCACAACTTTTTAATCTCTTCATATATTTCACACTTATTCAGGCTCTTCATGTTTTTCAACACCACTTCATGCTCCTCCTATTTTTCAGACCGTTCATGCTCATCTCATTTTTGACATTTTTGAAGCTCTTCATATTTTTCACACCTTTGAAGCTCTTCATATTTTTCAAACCTTTTCAGGCTCTTCATGTTTTTGAACACCGCTTGATGATCCTCCAATTTTTCAGACCGTTTCATGCTCCTCATATTTGTGACATCTTTTGAAGCTTTTCATATTTTTCACACCTTTTAGGCTCGTCATGTTTTTCACACCATTTCAGGCTCTTCATGTTTTTGAACACCGCTTCCTGCTCCTCCTATTTTTCAGACCGTTTCATGCTCCTCATATATTTGACACCTTTTGAAGCTCTTCATATTTTTCACACCTTTTCTGGCTCTTCATGTTTGTGAACACCGCTTGATGCTCCTCCTATTTTTCAGATCGTTTCATGCTCCTCATATTTTTGACAACTTTTGAAGCTCTTCATATTTTTAACACCTTTTCAGGCTCTTCATATTTTTGAACACCGTTTCATGCTGCTCCTATTTTTCAGACCGTTTCATACTTCTCATAGTTTTGACACCTTTTGAAGCTCTTCATGTTTTTCACACCTTTTCAGGCTCTTCATGTTTTTCAACACCGCTTCATGCTCCTCCTATTTTTCAGACCGATTCATGCTCCTCAAGTATTTCACACCTTGAGGCTCTTCATATTTTTCACAGCTTTTAAGGCTCTTCATGTTTTTGAACACCGTTTCATGCTCCTCCTATTTTTCAGACCCTTTCATACTCCTCATAGTTTTGACACATTTTGAAGGTCTTCATATTTTTCGCAACTTTTCAGGCTCTTCATGTTTTTCAACACCACATCATGCTCCACCTATTTTTCAGACCGTTTCATGCTCATCTCATTTTTGACACCATTTTAAGCTCTTCATATTTTTCACACCTTTTGAAGCTCTTCATATTTTTCACACGTTTTCACACTCTTCATGTTTTTCAAGACCGATTCTTGATCCACCTATTTTTCAGACCGTTTCATGCTCCTCACATTTTTGACACGTTTTGAAGCTCTTCATATTTTACACACATTTTCAGGCTCTTCATGTTTTTGAACACCGCTTCATGCTCCTCCTATTTTTAACACCTTTTGAAGCTCTTCATATTTTTCACACCTTTTCAGGCTCTTCATGTTTTTAAACACTGCTTCATGCTCCACCTATTTTTCAGACCGTTTCATTCTCCTCATATATTTGACACGTTTTGAAGCTCTTCATATTTTTCAGATCTTTTCAGGCTCTTCATGTTTTTCAACACAGCTTCATGCTCCTTCTATTTTCAGACCGTTTCATGCCCCTATGTATTTCACACCTTTTGAAGCTCTTCATATTTTTCACACCTTTTCAGGCCCTTCGTGATTTTGAAAACCGTTTCATGCTCCTCCTATTTTTCAGACCGTTTCATGCTCCTCATATTTTTGACCTCTTTTGAAGCTCCTAATATTTTTCACAATTCTGAAGCTCTTCATATATTTTACACTTTTTCAGGCTCTTCATGTTTTTCAACACCACTTCCCGCTCCTCCTATTTTTCAGACCGTTTCATGCTCATCTCATATTTGACAGCTTTTGAAGCTCTTCATATTTTTCACACCTTTTCAGGCTCTTCATGTTTATGAACACCGCTTCATGCTCCTCGTATAATTCAGACGGTTTCATGCTCCTCATATATTTCACTCCTTTTGAAGCTCTTCACATTTTACACACCTTTTCAGACTCTTCATGATTTTCAACCCCACTTCATGCTCCTCCTATTTTTCAGACCGTTTTATGTTCCTCATATTTTTGACACCTTTTGAAGCTCTTCATGTTTTTTACACCTTTTCAGGCTCTTCATGTTTTTCAACACGGCTTCATGCTCCTCTTATTTTTTAGACCGTTTCGTGCTCCTCATATTTTTCACACCTTTTGAAGCTCTTCATAATTTTCACACCTTTTCAGGCTCTTCATGTTTTTCAACAACGCTTCATGCTCCTCCTATTTTTCAGACCGTTTCTGCTCCTTATATTTTTGAAACCTTTTGAAGCTCTTCATATTTTTCACACCTTTTCAGGCTCTTCATATTTTTCAACACCGCTTCATGCTCCACCTATTTTTCAGACCGTTTCATTCTCCTCATATATTTGACACCTTTTGAAGCTCTTCATATTTTTCAGATCTTTTCAGGCTCTTCATGTTTTTCAACACAGCTTCATGCTCCTTCTATTTTTCAGACCGTTTCATGCCCCTATGTATTTCACACCTTTTGAAGCTCTTCATATGTTTCACCCCTTTTCAGGCTCTTCATGTTTTTCAACACCGCTTCATGCTCCTCCTATTTTTCAAAACGTTTCATGCTCCTCATATTTTTGACACATTTTCAAGCTCTTCATATTTTTCACACCTTTACAGGCTCTTCATGTTTTTAAACAACGCTTCATGATCCTCCTATTTTTCAGACCGTTTCAGTCTCCTCATATTGTTGTCACCTTATGAAGCTCTTCATATTTTTCACAACTTTTTAATCTCTTCATATATTTCACACTTATTCAGGCTCTTCATGTTTTTCAACACCACTTCATGCTCCTCTTATTTTTCAGACCGTTCATGCTCATCTCATTTTTGACATTTTTGAAGCTCTTCATATTTTTCACAACTTTGAAGCTCTTCATATTTTTCAAACCTTTTCAGGCTCTTCATGTTTTTGAACACCGCTTGATGATCCTCCAATTTTTCAGACCGTTTCATGCTCCTCATATTTGTGACATCTTTTGAAGCTTTTCATATTTTTCACACCTTTTAGGCTCGTCATGTTTTTCACACCATTTCAGGCTCTTCATGTTTTTGAACACCGCTTCCTGCTACTCCTATTTTTCAGACCGTTTCATGCTCCTCATATATTTGACACCTTTTGAAGCTCTTCATATTTTTCACACCTTTTCTGGCTCTTCATGTTTGTGAACACCGCTTGATGCTCCTCCTATTTTTCAGATCGTTTCATGCTCCTCATATTTTTGACAACTTTTGAAGCTCTTCATATTTTTAACACCTTTTCAGGCTCTTCATATTTTTGAACACCGTTTCATGCTGCTCCTATTTTTCAGACCGTTTCATACTTCTCATAGTTTTGACACCTTTTGAAGCTCTTCATGTTTTTCACACCTTTTCAGGCTCTTCATGTTTTTCAACACCGCTTCATGCTCCTCCTATTTTTCAGACCGATTCATGCTCCTCAAGTATTTCACACCTTGAGGCTCTTCATATTTTTCACAGCTTTTCAGGCTCTTCATGTTTTTGAACACCGTTTCATGCTCCTCCTATTTTTCAGACCCTTTCATACTCCTCATAGTTTTGACACATTTTGAAGGTCTTCATATTTTTCGCAACTTTTCAGGCTCTTCATGTTTTTCAACACCACATCATGCTCCACATATTTTTCAGACCGTTTCATGCTCATCTCATTTTTGACACCATTTTAAGCTCTTCATATTTCACACCTTTTGAAGCTCTTCATATTTTTCACACGTTTTCACGCTCTTCATGTTTTTCAAGACCGATTCTTGATCCACCTATTTTTCAGACCGTTTCATGCTCCTCACATTTTTGACACGTTTTGAAGCTCTTCATATTTTACACACATTTTCAGGCTCTTCATGTTTTTGAACACCGCTTCATGCTCCTCCTATTTTTCAGAACCTTTCATACTCCTCATTGTTTTGACACAGTTTTAAGGTCTTCATATTTTTCGCAACTTTTCAGGCTCTTCATGTTTTTCAACACCACATCATGCTCCACATATTTTTCAGACCGTTTCATGCTCATCTCATTTTTGACACCATTTTAAGCTCTTCATATTTTTCACACCTTTTGAAGCTCTTCATATTTTTCACACGTTTTCACGCTCTTCATGTTTTTCAAGACCGATTCTTGATCCACGTATTTTTCAGACCGTTTCATGCTCCTCACATTTTTGACACGTTTTGAAGCTCTTCATATTTTACACACATTTTCAGGCTCTTCATGTTTTTGAACACCGCTTCATGCTCCTCCTATTTTTAACATCATTTGAAGCTCTTCATATTTTTCACACCTTTTCAGGCTCTTCATGTTTTTAAACACTGCTTCATGCTCCACCTATTTTTCAGACCGTTTCATTCTCCTCATATATTTGACACCTTTTGAAGCTCTTCATATTTTTCAGATCTTTTCAGGCTCTTCATGTTTTTCAACACAGCTTCATGCTCCTTCTATTTCTCAGACCGTTTCATGCCCCTATGTATTTCACACCTTTTGAAGCTCTTCATATTTTTCACACCTTTTCAGGCCCTTCGTGTTTTTCAAAACCGTTCCATGCTCCTCCTATTTTTCAGACCGTTTCATGCTCCTCATATTTTTTACCTCTTTTGAAGCTTCTAATATTTTTCACAAATTCTGAAGCTCTTCATGTATTTTACACTTTTTCAGGCTCTTCATGTTTTTCAACACCACTTCCTGCTCCTCCTATTTTTCAGACCGTTTCATGCTCATCTCATATTTGACAGCTTTTGAAGCTCTTCATATTTTTCACACCTTTTCAGGCTCTTCATGTTTATGAACACCGCTTCATGCTCCTCCTATAATTCAGACGGTTTCATGCTCCTCATATATTTCACTCCTTTTGAAGCTCTTCACATTTTACACACCTTTTCAGACTCTTCATGATTTTCAACCCCACTTCATGCTCCTCCTATTTTTCAGACCGTTTCATGTTCCTCATATTTTTGACACCTTTTGAAGCTCTTCCTGTTTTTTACACCTTTTCAGGCTCTTCATGTTTTTCAACACGGCTTCATGCTCCTCTTATTTTTTAGACCGTTTCGTGCTCCTCATATTTTTCACACCTTTTGAAGCTCTTCATAATTTTCACACCTTTTCAGGCTCTTCATGTTTTTCAACAACGCTTCATGCTCCTCATATTTTTCAGACCGTTTCATGCTCCTTATATTTTTGAAACCTTTTGAAGCTCTTCATATTTTTCACACCTTTTCAGGCTCTTCATATTTTTCAACACCGCTTCATGCTCCTCCTATTTTTCAGATCTTTTCATGCTCCTCATATTTTTGACACCTTTTGAAGCTCTTCATATTTTTCACACCTTTTCAGGCTCTTCATGTTTTTCAACACCGCTTCATGCTCCTCCTATTTTTCAGACCGTTTCATGCTCCTCATGTATTTCACACCTTTTGAAGCTCTTCATATTTTTCACACCTTTTCAGGCTCTTCATGTTTTTGAACACCATTTCATGCTCCTCATATTTTTCAGACTGTTTCATGCTCCTCATATTTTTGACACCTTTTGAAGCTCTTCATATTTTTCACACCTTTTCAGGCTCTTCATGTTTTTCAACACCGCTTCATGATCCTCTTATTTTTCAGACCGTTTCATGCTCCTCATAATTTTGACACCTTTTGTAGCTCTTCATATTTTTCACACCTTTTCAGGCTCTTCATGTTTTTCAACAACGTTTCATGCTCCTCCTATTTTCAGACCGTTTCTTGCTCCTCATAATTTTGACACCTTTGAATGTCTTCATATTTTTCACACCTTTTGAAGCTGTTCATATTTTTCACACCTTTTCAGGCTCTTCATGTCTTTGAACACTGCTTCATGCTCCTCCTATTTTTCAGACCGTTTCATGCTCCTCATATATTTGACACCTTTTGAAGCTCTTCATATTTTTCACACCTTTTCAGGCGCTTCATGTTTTTGAACACCGCTTCATGCTCCTCCTGTTTTTCAGAGCGTTTCATGCTCCTCATGTATTTCACATCTTTTGAAGCTCTTCATATTTTTGACACTTTTTGAAGCTCTTCATATTTTTCACACCTTTTCAGGCTCTTCATTTTTTTGAACACGGCTTCATGCTCCTCCTATTTTTCAGACCGTTTCATGCTCCTCATATATTTCACACCTTTTGAAGCTCTTCATATTTTTCACACCTTTTGAAGCTCTTCATATTTCTCACACCTTTTCAGGCTCTTAATGTTTTTCTACACCGCTTCATGCTCCTCCTATTTTCAGACCATTTCCTGCTCATCTCATTCTTGACACTTTTTGAAGCTCTTCATATTTTTCACACGTTTTCAGGCTCTTCATATTTTTCCACACCGCTTCATGATCCTCCTATTTTTCAGACCGTTTCATGCTCCTCATGTATTTCACACCTTCTGAAGCTCTTCATATTTTTCAGACCTTTTCAGACTCTTCATATTTTTGAACACGGTTTCATGCTCCTCCTATTTTTCAGAACGTTTCATGCTCCTCATATTTTTACACCTTTGGAAGCTCTTCACATTTTTCACACCTTTTCAGGCTCTTCATGTTTTTCAACACCACTTCATGCTCCTCCTATTTTTCAGACCGTTTCATGCTCCTCATATTTCTGACACGTTTTGAAGCTCTTCATATTTTTCACACCTTTTGAAGCTCTTCATATTTTTCACAACTTTTCAGGCTCTTCATATTTTTCAACAACGCTTCATGATCGTCCTGTTTTTCAGACCGTTTCATGCTCCTCATATTATTGACAGCTTTTGAAGCTCTTCATATTTTTCACACCTTTTCAGTCTCTTCATGTTTATGAACACCGTTTCATGCTCCTCCTCTTTTTCAGACCGTTTCATGCAGCTCATATTGTTGACACTTTTTGAAGCTCTTCATATTTTTCACACCTTTTCAGGCTCTTCTTGGTTTTGAACACCGTTTCATTCTCCTCCTATTTTTCAGACCGTTTCATGCTCCTCATTTTTTTGACACCTTTTGAATCTCTTCACATATTTCACACCTTTTCATGCTCTTCATGTTTTTGAACATCGCTACAATCCTCCTCCCATTCTTGTGACCGTTTCATGCTCCTCATATTTTTCACACCTTTTGAAGCTCTTCATATTTTTCACACCTTTTCAGGCTCTTCATATTTTTCAACACCGCTTCATGCTCCTCCGTTTTTTCAGACTGTTTCATGCTCCTCATATTTTTGACACATTTTGAAGCTCCTCATATTTTGACACTTTTTGAAGCTCTTCATATATTTCACACTTTTTCATTATCTTCATGTTTTCAACAGCACTTCATGCTCCTCCTATTTTTCAGACCGTTTCATGCTCCTCTTGTATTTCACACCTTTTGAAGCTCTTCATATTTTACACACCTTTTCAGGCTCTTCATGATTTTCAACACCACTTCATGCTCCTCCTATATTTCAGACCGTTTCACATTCCTCGTATATTTGACACCTTTTGAAGCTCTTCATATTTTTCACAACTTTTCAGGCTCTTCATGTTTTTGAACACCGCTTCATGATCCTCCTTTTTTTCAGACCGTTTCATGCTCCTCATGTATTTCACACCTTTTGAAGCTCTTCATATTTTTCACACCTTTTCAGGCTCTTCATGATTTTCAACACCGCTTCATGCTCCTCCTTTTATTCAGACCGTTTCATGCTCCTCATGTATTTCACACATTTTGAAGCTCTTCATATTTTACACAACTTTTCAGGCTATTCATCATTTTCAACACCACTTCATGCTCATCCTAATATTCAGACCGTTTCATGTTCCTCATATTTTTGACACCTTTTGACGCTCTCATATATTTCACACCTTTTCAAGCTCTTCATGTTTTTCAACACGGCTTCATGCTCTTTCTGTTTTTCATACCGTTTCATGCTCCTCATATTTTTCACACCTTTTGAAGCTCTTCATATTTTTCACACCTTTCAGCCTCTTCATGTTTTTCAACAATGCTTCATGCTCCTCCTTTTTTTCAGACCGTTTCATGCTCCTCATGTATTTCACACATTTTGAAGCTCTTCATAGCTGTCACACCTTTTCAGCCTCTTCATGTTTTTGAATACCGTTTCATGCTCTTCCTATTTTTCAGATGGTTTCATGCTCCTCATATTTTTGACACATTTTGAAGCTCTTCATATTTTTGATATCCTTTCAGGCTCTTCATGTTTTTCAACACCGCTTAATGATCCTCCTATTTTTCAGACCGTTTCATGCTCCTCATATTTTTCACACCTTTTCAGGCTCTTCATGTTTTTGAACACAGCTTCATGCTCCTCCTATTTTTCAGACCGTTTCCTGTTCCTCATATTTTTGACACCTTTTGAAGCTCTTCATATTTTTCACACCTTTTCAGGCTATTCATGTTTTTCAACACCGCTTCATGCTCCTCCTATTTTTCAAACAGTTTCATGCACCTCATATTTTTCACACATTTTGAAGCTCTTCATATTTTTCACACCTTTTCAGGCTCTTCATGTTTTTCAACACCGCTTCATGCTCAACCTATTTTTCAGACCGTTTCATGCTCCTCATATTTTTGACACCTTTTGAAGCTCTTCATATTTTTCACACCTTTTCAGGATCTTTATGTTTTTTAACACCGCTTCATGCTCCTCTTATTTTTCAGACCGTTTCATCCTCATCTCACTTTTGACACCTTTTGAAGCTCTTCATATTTTTCACACCTTTTCAGGATCTTTATGTTTTTTAACACCGCTTCATGCTCCTCCTATTTTTCAGACCGTTTCATGCTCATCTCATTTTTGACACCTTTTGTAGCTCGTCATATTTTTCACACGTTTTCAGACTCTTCATGTTTTTCAACACCGTTTCTTGATCCTCCTATTTTTCAGACCGTTTCATGCTCATCTCATTTTTAACACCTTTTGAACCTTTTCATATTTTTCACAACTTTTCAGGCTCTTCATGTTTTTGAACACCGCTTCATGCTCCTCCTATTTTTCAGAGAGTTTCATGCTCCTCATATATTTCACACATTTTGAAGGTCTTCATATTTTTCACAACTTTTCAGGCTCTTCATGTTTTTGAACACCGCTTCATGCTCCTCCTATTTTTCACACCGTTTCATGCTTTTCATATTTTTGACACCTTTTGAAGTTCTTCATATTTTTCACACCTTTTCAGGCTCTTCATGTTTTTGAACACCGCTTCATACTCCTCTTATTTTTCAGACCGTTTCCTGCTCATCTTATTTTTGACACCTTTTGAAGCTCTTCATATTTTTCACACCTTTTCAGGCTCTTTATGTTTTTCAACACCGTTTTATGATCCTCCTATTTTTAAGAACTTTTCATGCTCATCTCATTTTTGACAACTTTTGAAGCTCTTCATATTTTTCACACCTTCAGACTCTTCATGTTTTTCAACACCACTTCATGCTCCTCCCATTTTTCAGACCGTTTCATGCTCCTCATATTTTTCACACCTTTAGAAGCTCTTCATATTTTTCAAACCTTTTCAGGCTCTTCATGTTTTTCAACACAGCTTCATGCTCCTCCTATTTTTCAATCGCTTTCATTCTCCTCATATTTTTGACACTGTTAGAAGCTCTTCATATATTTCACACCTTTACAGTCTCTTCTTTTTTTTCAACACCACTTCATGCTACTCCTATTTTTCAGACAGTTTCATGCTCATCTCATTTTTGACACGTTTTGAGGCTCTTCATATTTTTCACACCTTTTCAGGCTTTTCATGTTTTTGAACACCGCTTCATGCTCCTCCTATTTTTCAGACCGTTTCATGCTGCTCATATTTTTGACACCTTTTGAAGCTCTTCATATTTTTCACAAATTTTCAGGCTCTTCCTGGTTTTGAACACCGTTTCATGCTCCTCCTATTTTTCAGACCGTTTCATGATCCTCATGTATTTCACACCTTTTGAAGCTCTTCATATTTTTCACACGTTTTCAGGCTCTTCATGTTTTTCAACACCGCTTCATGCTCCTCCTATTTTTCAGACCGTTTCATGCTCCTCATGTATTTCACACCTTTTGAAGCTCTTCATATTTTTCACACGTTTTCAGGCTCTTCATGTTTTTGAACACTGCTTCATGCTCGTCCTATTTTTCAGACGGTTTCATGCTCTTCATATGTTTGACACCTTTTGAAGCTCTTCATATTTTTCACACGTTTACAGGCTCTTCATGTTTTTCCAGACCACTTCATGCTTCTCCTATTTTTCAGACCTTACCATGATCCTCATGAATTTCACACCTTTTGGAGCTCTTCATAATTTTCACACCTTTTCAGGCTCTTCATGTTTGTCCACACCACTTCATGCTTCTCCTATTTTTCGGCCTGTTTCATGCTCCTCATGTATTTCACACCTTTTGAAGCTCTTCATATTTTTCACACATTTTCTGGCTCTTCATGTTTGTGAACACCGCTTGATGCTCCTCCTATTTTTCCGATCGTTTCATGCTCCTCATATTTTTGACAACTTTTGAAGCTCTTCATATTTTTAACACCTTTTCAGGCTCTTCATGTTTTTGAACACCGTTTCATGCTGCTCCTATTTTTCAGACCGTTTCATACTTCTCATAGTTTTGACACCTTTTGAAGCTCTTCATGTTTTTCACACCTTTTCAGGCTCTTCATGTTTTTCAACACCGCTTCATGCTCCTCCTATTTTTCAGACCGATTCATGCTCCTCAAGTATTTCACACCTTGAGGCTCTTCATATTTTTCACAGCTTTTCAGGCTCTTCCTGTTTTTGAACACCGTTTCATGCTCCTCCTATTTTTCAGACCCTTTCATACTCCTCATAGTTTTGACACATTTTGAAGGTCTTCATATTTTTCGCAACTTTTCAGGCTCTTCATGTTTTTCAACACCACATCATGCTCCACCTATTTTTCAGACCGTTTCATGCTCATCTCATTTTTGACACCATTTTAAGCTCTTCATATTTTTCACACCTTTTGAAGCTCTTCATATTTTTCACACGTTTTCACGCTCTTCATGTTTTTCAAGACCGATTCTTGATCCACCTATTTTTCAGACCGTTTCATGCTCCTCACATTTTTGACACGTTTTGAAGCTCTTCATATTTTACACACATTTTCAGGCTCTTCATGTTTTTGAACACCGCTTCATGCTCCTCCTATTTTTCAGAACCTTTCATACTCCTCATTGTTTTGACACAGTTTTAAGGTCTTCATATTTTTCGCAACTTTTCAGGCTCTTCATGTTTTTCAACACCACATCATGCTCCACATATTTTTCAGACCGTTTCATGCTCATCTCATTTTTGACACCATTTTAAGCTCTTCATATTTTTCACACCTTTTGAAGCTCTTCATATTTTTCACACGTTTTCACGCTCTTCATGTTTTTCAAGACCGATTCTTGATCCACGTATTTTTCAGACCGTTTCATGCTCCTCACATTTTTGACACGTTTTGAAGCTCTTCATATTTTACACACATTTTCAGGCTCTTCATGTTTTTGAACACCGCTTCATGCTCCTCCTATTTTTAACACCTTTTGAAGCTCTGCATATTTTTCACACCTTTTCAGGCTCTTCATGTTTTTAAACACTGCTTCATGCTCCACCTATTTTTCAGACCGTTTCATTCTCCTCATATATTTGACACCTTTTGAAGCTCTTCATATTTTTCAGATCTTTTCAGGCTCTTCATGTTTTTCAACACAGCTTCATGCTCCTTCTATTTTTCAGACCGTTTCATGCCCCTATGTATTTCACACCTTTTGAAGCTCTTCATATTTTTCACACCTTTTCAGGCCCTTCGTGTTTTTCAAAACCGTTTCATGCTCCTCCTATTTTTCAGACCGTTTCATGCTCCTCATATTTTTGACCTCTTTTGAAGCTCCTAATATTTTTCACAAATTCTGAAGCTCTTCATATATTTTACACTTTTTCAGGCTCTTCATGTTTTTCAACACCACTTCCCGCTCCTCCTATTTTTCAGACCGTTTCATGCTCATCTCATATTTGACAGCTTTTGAAGCTCTTCATATTTTTCACACCTTTTCAGGCTCTTCATGTTTATGAACACCGCTTCATGCTCCTCCTATAATTCAGACGGTTTCATGCTCCTCATATATTTCACTCCTTTTGAAGCTCTTCACATTTTACACACCTTTTCAGACTCTTCATGATTTTCAACCCCACTTCATGCTCCTCCTATTTTTCAGACCGTTTCATGTTCCTCATATTTTTGACACCTTTTGAAGCTCTTCATGTTTTTTACACCTTTTCAGGCTCTTCATGTTTTTCAACACGGCTTCATGCTCCTCTTATTTTTTAGACCGTTTCGTGCTCCTCATATTTTTCACACCTTTTGAAGCTCTTCATAATTTTCACACCTTTTCAGGCTCTTCATGTTTTTCAACAACGCTTCATGCTCCTCCTATTTTTCAGACCGTTTCATGCTCCTTATATTTTTGAAACCTTTTGAAGCTCTTCATATTTTTCACACCTTTTCAGGCTCTTCATATTTTTCAACACCGCTTCATGCTCCACCTATTTTTCAGACCGTTTCATTCTCCTCATATATTTGACACCTTTTGAAGCTCTTCATATTTTTCAGATCTTTTCAGGCTCTTCATGTTTTTCAACACAGCTTCATGCTCCTTCTATTTTTCAGACCGTTTCATGCCCCTATGTATTTCACACCTTTTGAAGCTCTTCATATTTTTCACACCTTTTCAGGCCCTTCGTTTTTTTCAAAACCGTTTCATGCTCCTCCTATTTTTCAGACCGTTTCATGCTCCTCATATTTTTGACCTCTTTTGAAGCTCCTAATATTTTTCACAAACTCTGAAGCTCTTCATATAATTTACACTTTTTCAGGCTCTTCATGTTTTTCAACACCACTTCCCGCTCCTCCTATTTTTCAGACCGTTTCATGCTCATCTCATATTTGACAGCTTTTGAAGCTCTTCATATTTTTCACACCTTTTCAGGCTCTTCATGTTTATGAACACCGCTTCATGCTCCTCCTATAATTCAGACGGTTTCATGCTCCTCATATATTTCACTCCTTTTGAAGCTCTTCACATTTTACACACCTTTTCAGACTCTTCATGATTTTCAACCCCACTTCATGCTCCTCCTATTTTTCAGACCGTTTCATGTTCCTCATATTTTTGACACCTTTTGAAGCTCTTCATGTTTTTTACACCTTTTCAGGCTCTTCATGTTTTTCAACACGGCTTCATGCTCCTCTTATTTTTTAGACCGTTTCGTGCTCCTCATATTTTTCACACCTTTTGAAGCTCTTCAAAATTTTCACACCTTTTCAGGCTCTTCATGTTTTTCAACAACGCTTCATGCTCCTCCTATTTTTCAGACCGTTTCATGCTCCTTATATTTTTGAAACCTTTTGAAGCTCTTCATATTTTTCACACCTTTTCAGGCTCTTCATATTTTTCAACACCGCTTCATGCTCCTCCTATTTTTCAGACCTTTTCATGCTCCTCATATTTTTGACACCTTTTGAAGCTCTTCATATTTTTCACACCTTTTCAGGCTCTTCATGTTTTTCAACACCGCTTCATGCTCCTCCTATTTTTCAGACCGTTTCATGCTCCTCATGTATTTCACACCTTTTGAAGCTCTTCATATTTTTCACACCTTTTCAGGCTCTTCATGTTTTTGAACACCATTTCATGCTCCTCATATTTTTCAGACTGTTTCATGCTCCTCATATTTTTGACACCTTTTGAAGCTCTTCATATTTTTCACACCTTTTCAGGCTCTTCATGTTTTTCAACACCACTTCATGATCCTCTTATTTTTCAGACCGTTTCATGCTCCTCATAATTTTGACACCTTTTGTAGCTCTTCATATTTTTCACACCTTTTCAGGCTCTCCATGTTTTTCAACAACTTTTCATGCTCCTCCTATTTTCAGACCGTTTCTTTCTCCTCATAATTTTGACACCTTTGAATGTCTTCATATTTTTCACACCTTTTGAAGCTGTTCATATTTTTCACACCTTTTCAGGCTCTTCATGTTTTTGAACACCGCTTCATGCTCCTCCTATTTTTCAGACCGTTTCATGCTCCTCATATATTTGACACCTTTTGAAGCTCTTCATATTTTTCACACCTTTTCAGGCGCTTCA
This sequence comes from Dama dama, assembly GCF_033118175.1. NCBI lineage: Eukaryota > Metazoa > Chordata > Mammalia > Artiodactyla > Cervidae > Dama > Dama dama. The sequence continues at coordinate 524,662 of NW_026870919.1, forward strand.
TGTTTTTGAACACCGCTTCATTCTCCTCCTGTTTTTCAGAGCGTTTCATGCTCCTCATGTATTTCACATCTTTTGAAGCTCTTCATATTTTCCACACCTTTTGAAGCTCTTCATATTTCTCACACCTTTTCAGGCTCTTAATGTTTTTCTACACCGCTTCATGCTCCTCCTATTTTTCAGACCATTTCCTGCTCATCTCATTCTTGACACTTTTTGAAGCTCTTCATATTTTTCACACGTTTTCAGGCTCTTCATATTTTTCCACACCGCTTCATGATCCTCCTATTTTTCAGACCGTTTCATGCTCCTCATGTATTTCACACCTTCTGAAGCTCTTCATATTTTTCAGACCTTTTCAGACTCTTCATATTTTTGAACACGGTTTCATGCTCCTCCTATTTTTCAGAACGTTTCATGCTCCTCATATTTTTACACCTTTGGAAGCTCTTCACATTTTTCACACCTTTTCAGGCTCTTCATGATTTTCCACACCACTTCATGCTCTTCCTATTTTTCAGACCGTTTCATACTCCTCATATTTCTGACACGTTTTGAAGCTCTTCATATTTTTCACACCTTTTGAAGCTCTTCATATTTTTCACAACTTTTCAGGCTCTTCATATTTTTCAACAACGCTTCATGATCGTCCTGTTTTTCAGACCGTTTCCTGCTCCTCATATTATTGACAGCTTTTGAAGCTCTTCATATTTTTCACACCTTTTCAGTCTCTTCATGTTTATGAACACCGTTTCATGCTCCTCCTCTTTTTCAGACCGTTTCATGCAGCTCATATTGTTGACACTTTTTGAAGCTCTTCATATTTTTCACACCTTTTCAGGCTCTTCTTGGTTTTGAACACCGTTTCATTCTCCTCCTATTTTTCAGACCGTTTCATGCTCCTCATTTTTTTGACACCTTTTGAATCTCTTCACATATTTCACACCTTTTCATGCTCTTCATGTTTTTGAACATCGCTACAATCCTCCTCCCATTCTTGTGACCGTTTCATGCTCCTCATATTTTTCACACCTTTTGAAGCTCTTCATATTTTTCACACCTTTTCAGGCTCTTCATATTTTTCAACACCACTTCATGCTCCTCCATTTTTTCAGAGCGTTTCATGCTCCTCATATTTTTGACACATTTTGAAGCTCCTCATATTTTGACACTTTTTGAAGCTCTTCATATATTTCACACTTTTTCATTATCTTCATGTTTTCAACAGCACTTCATGCTCCTCCTATTTTTCAGACCGTTTCATGCTCCTCTTGTATTTCACACCTTTTGAAGCTCTTCATATTTTACACACCTTTTCAGGCTCTTCATGATTTTCAACACCACTTCATGCTCCTCCTATATTTCAGACCGTTTCACATTCCTCGTATATTTGACACCTTTTGAAGCTCTATATATTTTTCACAACTTTTCAGGCTCTTCATGTTTTTGAACACCGCTTTATGATCCTCCTTTTTTTCAGACCGTTTCATGCTCCTCATGTATTTCACACCTTTTGAAGCTCTTCATATTTTTCACACCTTTTCAGGCTCTTCATGATTTTCAACACCGCTTCATGCTCCTCCTTTTATTCAGACCGTTTCATGCTCCTCATGTATTTCACACCTTTTGAAGCTCTTCATATTTTACACAACTTTTCAGGCTATTCATCATTTTCAACACCACTTCATGCTCATCCTAATATTCAGACCGTTTCATGTTCCTCATATTTTTGACACCTTTTGACGCTCTCATATATTTCACACCTTTTCAAGCTCTTCATGTTTTTCAACACGGCTTCATGCTCTTTCTATTTTTCATACCGTTTCATGCTCCTCATATTTTTCACACCTTTTGAAGCTCTTCATATTTTTCACACCTTTCAGCCTCTTCATGTTTTTCAACAATGCTTCATGCTCCTCCTTTTTTTCAGACCGTTTCATGCTCCTCATGTATTTCACACATTTTGAAGCTGTTCATAGCTGTCACACCTTTTCAGCCTCTTCATGTTTTTGAATACCGTTTCATGCTCTTCCTATTTTTCAGATGGTTTCATGCTCCTCATATTTTTGACACCTTTTGAAGCTCTTCATATTTTTCACACCTTTTCAGGATCTTTATGTTTTTTAACACCGATTCATGCTCCTCTTATCTTTCAGACCGTTTCATCCTCATCTCATTTTTGACACCTTTTGAAGTTCTTCATATTTTTCACACCTTTTCAGGATCTTTATGTTTTTTAACACCGCTTCATGCTCCTCCTATTTTTCAGACCATTTCATGCTCATCTCATTTTTGACACCTTTTGTAGCTCTTCATATTTTTCACACGTTTTCAGACTCTTCATGTTTTTCAACACCGTTTCTTGATCCTCCTATTTTTCAGACCGTTTCATGCTCATCTCATTTTTAACACCTTTTGAACCTTTTCATATTTTTCACAACTTTTCAGGCTCTTCATGTTTTTGAACACCGCTTCATGCTCCTCCTATTTTTCAGAGAGTTTCATGCTCCTCATATATTTCACACATTTTGAAGGTCTTCATATTTTTCACACCTTTTCAGGCTCTTCATCTTTTTCCACACCACTTCATGCTTCTCCTATTCTTCAGCCCGTTTCATGCTCCTCATGTATTTCACACCTTTTGAAGCTCTTCATATTTTTCACACCTTTTCAGGCTCTTCATGTTTTTCAACACCGCTTCATGCTCCGCCTATTTTTCAGACTGCTTCATGCTCCTCATATTTTTGACACCTTTTGAAGCTCTTCATATTTTTCACAACTTTTCAGGCTCTTCATGTTTTTGAACACCGCTTCATGCTCCTCCTATTTTTCAGACCGTTTCATGCTTTTCATATTTTTGACACCTTTTGAAGCTCTTCATATTTTTCACACCTTTTCAGGCTCTTCATATTTTTGAACACCGCTTCATGCTCCTCTTATTTTTCAGACCGTTTCCTGCTCATCTTGTTTTTGACACCTTTTGAAGCTCTTCATATTTTTCACACCTTTTCAGGCTCTTCATGATTTTGAACACTGCTTCATGCTCCCCCTATTTTTCAGACCGTTTCTTGCTCCTCATATTTTTGACACCTTTTGAAGCTCTTCATATTTTTCACACCTTCAGGCTCTTCATGTTTTTCAACACCACTTCATGCTCCTCCCATTTTTCAGACCGTTTCATGCTCCTCATATTTTTCACACCTTTAGAAGCTCTTCATATTTTTCAAACCTTTTCAGGCTCTTCATGTTTTTCAACACAGCTTCATGCTCCTCCTATTTTTCAGACGCTTTCATTCTCCTCATATTTTTGACACTGTTAGAAGCTCTTCATATATTTCACGCCTTTACAGTCTCTTCTTTTTTTTCAACACCAATTCATGCTACTCCTATTTTTCAGACAGTTTCATGCTCATCTCATTTTTGACACGTTTTGAGGCTCTTCATATTTTTCACACCTTTTCAGGCTTTTCAGGTTTTTGAACACCGCTTCATGCTCCTCCTATTTTTCAGACCGTTTCATGCTGCTCATATTTTTGACACCTTTTGATGCTCTTCATATTTTTCACACGTTTTCAGGCTCTTCAAGTTTTTCAACACCGCTTCATGCTCCTTCTATTTTTCAGACCGTTTCATGCTCCTCATATTTTTGACACCTTTTGTAGCTCTTCATATTTTCCACACCTTTTCAGGCTCTTCATTTTTTTCAACACCGCTTCATGCTCCTCCTATTTTTCAGACCGTTTCATGCTCCTCATATTTTTGACACCTTTTGAAGCTCTTCATATTTTCCACACCTTTTCAGGCTCTTCATGTTTTTCAACACCGCTTCATGCTCCTCCTATTTTTCAGACCGTTTCATGCTCCTCATATTTTTGACACCTTTTGAAGCTCTTCATATTTTTCACACCTTTTCAGGCTCTTCATGTTTTTCACACCTTTTCAGGCTCTTCATGTTTTTGAACACCATTTCATGCTTCTCCTATTTTGCAGACCGTTTCATTCTCCTCATATTTTTGACATCTTTTGAAGCTCTTCATATATTTCACACCTTTTCAGGCTTTTCATTTTTTTCAACACCACTTCATGCTCCTCCTATTTTTCAGACCGTTTCATGCTCATCTCATTTTGACACCTTTTGAAGCTCTTCAAATTTTTCACATCTTTTGAAGCTCTTCATATTTTTCACACCTTTTCAGGCTCTTCATGTTTTTAATCACCGTTTCATGCTCCTCCTATTTTTCAGACCGTTTCATGCTCCTCATATATTTGACACATTTTGAAGCTCTGAATATTTTTCACACATTTTCAGGCTCTTCATGTTTTTGAACACTGCTTCATGATCCTCCTATTTTTCAGACCGTTTCATGATCTTCATATGTTTGACACCTTTTGAAGCTCTTCATATTTTTCACTCCTTTTCAGGCTCTTAATGTTTTTCAACACCACTTCATTCTTCTCCTATTTTTCAGACCGTTTCATGCTCCTCATGTATTTCACACCTTTTGAAGCTCTTCATAATTTTCACACCTTTTCAGGTTCTTCATGTTTTTGAACACCATTTCATGCCGCTTCTATTTTTCAGACCGTTTCCTGCTCCTCATATTTTTCTCACCTTTTGAAGCTCTTCATATTTTTCACACCTTTTCAGGTTCTTCATGTTTTTGAACACCGCTTCTTGTTCCTCCTATTTTTCGGACTATTTCATGCTCTTCATATTTTTGACACCTCTTGAAGCTCTTCATATATTTCACACCTTTTCACCCTCTTCATTTTTTTTAAAACCGCTTCATGCTCCTCCTATTTTTCACACCGTTTCATGCTCATCTCATTTTTGACACCATTTGAAGCTCTTCATATATTTCACACCTTTTCAAGCTCTTCATATTTTTCAGACCTTTTCAGGCTCTTCATGTTTTTGAACACCGCTTCATGCTCCTCCTATTTTTCAGACCGTTTCATGCTCCTCATATATTTGACACATTTTGAAACTCTGAATATTTTTCACACATTTTCAGGCTCTTCATGTTTTTGAACACTGCTTCATGATCCTCCTATTTTTCAGACGGTTTCATGCTCTTCATATGTTTGACACCTTTTGAAGCTCTTCATAGTTTTCACACCTTTTGAGGGCCTTCATGTTTTTCAACACCGTTTCATGCTGCTTCTCCTTTTCAGACCGTTTCATGCTCCTCATATTTTTTACACCTTTTGAAGCTCTTCATATTTTTAACACCTTTTCAGGCTCTTTTATTTTTGAACACCGTTTCATGCTCCTCCTAATTTTCAGACCGTTTCATCCTCCTCATATTTTTCACACCTTTTGAAGCTCTTCATATTTTTCACACCTTTACAGGCTCTTCATGTTTTTAAACACAGCTTCATGCTACCCCTATTTTTCAGACCGTTTCATGCTCCTCATATTTTTCACACATTTTGAGCTCCTCATATTCTTCACACCTTTTCAGGCTTTTCATGTTTTTCAACACCGTTACATGATCCTCCTATTTTTCAGACCGTTTCATGCTCATCTCATTTTTGACCCCTTTTGAAGCTTTTCATATTTTTCACAACTTTTTAGGCTCTTCATGTTTTCCAACACCGCTTCATACTCCTCCTATTTTTCAGACCGTTTCATGCTCATCTCATTTTTGACACCTTTTGAAGCTCTTCATATTTCTCACAACTTTTTAGGCTCTTCATGTTTTTCCACACCACTTCATGTTTCTCCTATTTTCGGCCTGTTTAATGTTCCTCATGTATTTCACACCTTTTGAAGCTCTTCATATTTTTCACACCTTTTCCGGCTCTTCATGTTTTTAATCACCGTTTCATGCTCCTCCTATTTTTCAGACCGTTTCATGCTCCTCATATTTTTGACACCTTTGGAAGCTCATCATATTTTTCACACCTTTTCAGGCTTTTCATGTTTTTGAACACTGCTTCATGATCCTCCTATTTTTCAGACCGTTTCATTATCTTCATATGTTTGACACCTTTTGAAGCTCTTCATATTTTTCTCTCCTTTTCAGGCTCTTCATGTTTTTCAACACCACTTCATTCTTCTCCTATTTTTCAGACCGTTTCCTGCTCCTCATATTTTTCTCACCTTTTGAAGCTCTTCATATTTTTCACACCTTTTCAGGCTCTTCATGTTTTTGAACACCGCTTCTTGATCCTCCTATTTTTCAGACCATTTCATGCTCTTCATATTTTTGACAACTCTTGAAGCTCTTCATATATTTCACACCTTTTCAGCCTCTTCATTTTTTTTAAAACTGCTTCATGCTCCTCCTATTTTTCACACGGTTTCATGCTCATCTCATTTTTGACACCTTTTGAAGCTCTTCATATATTTCACACCTTTTCAAGCTCTTCATATTTTTCACACCTTTTCAGGTTCTTCATGTTTTTGAACACCGCTTCATGCTCCTTCTATTTTTCAGAGAGTTTCATGCTCCTCATATATTTCACACCTCTTGAAGCTCTTCATATTTTCCACACCTTTTCAGGCTCTTGATATTTTTCCACACCACTTCATGCTCCTCCTATTTTTCAGGCCGTTTCATGCTCCTCATAATTTTTACACCTTTTGAAGCTCTTCATATGTTTCACACCTTTTCAGGCTCTTCATTTTTTTCAACACCACTTCATGCTCCTCCTATTTTTCAGACCGTTTCATGCTCATCTCATTTTTTAAACCTTTTGAAGCTCTTCATATTTTTCACACCTTTTGATGCTCTTCATATTTTTCACACGTTTTCAGGCTCTTCAAGTTTTTCAACACCGCTTCATGCTCCTACTATTTTTCAGACCGTTTCATGCTCCTCATATTTTTGACACCTTTTGTAGCTCTTCATATTTTCCACACCTTTTCAGGCTCTTCATTTTTTTCAACACCGCTTCATTCTCCTCCTATTTTTCAGACCGTTTCATGCTCCTCATATTTTTGACACCTTTTGAAGCTCTTCATATTTTCCACACCTTTTCAGGCTCTTCATGTTTTTGAACACCATTTCATGCTTCTCCTATTTTGCAGACCGTTTCATTTTCCTCATATTTTTGACATCTTTTGAAGCTCTTCATATATTTCACACCTTTTCAGGCTTTTCATTTTTTTCAACACCACTTCATGCTCCTCCTATTTTTCAGACCGTTTCATGCTCATCTCATTTTGACACCTTTTGAAGCTCTTCAAATTTTTCACATCTTTTGAAGCTCTTCATATTTTGCACAACTTTTCAGGCTCTTCATGTTTTTGAACACCGCTTCATGCTCCTCCTATTTTTCAGACCGTTTCATGCTCCTCATATTTTTGACACCGTTTGAAGCTCTTCATATTTTTCACACCTTTTCAGGTTCTTCATGTTTTTGAACACCGCTTCATGCTCCTTCTATTTTTCAGAGAGTTTCATGCTCCTCATGTATTTCACACCTTTTAAGCTCTTCATATTTTTCACACCTTTTCAGGCTCTTCATGTTTCTGAACACCGCTTCATGCTCCTCTTATTTTTCAGACCGTTTCCTGCTCATCTCATTTTTGACACCTTTTGAAGCTCTTCATATTTTTCACACCTTTTCAGGCTCTTTATGTTTTTCAACACCGTTTTATGATCCTCCTATTTTTAAGAACTTTTCATGCTCATCTCATTTTTGACACGTTTTGAAGCTTTTCATATTTTTCACAAATTTTCAGGCTCTTCATGTTTTTGAACCCCGCTTCATGCTCCTCTTATTTTTCAGAGAGTTTCATGCTCCTCCTGTATTTCACACCTTTTGAAGCTCTTCATATTTTTCACACCTTTTCAGGCTCTTCATGTTTTTCCACAGCATTTCAAGCTTCTCCTATTTTTCAGCCCGTTTCTTGCTCCTCATTATTTCACACCTTTTGAAGCTCTTCATATTTTTCACACCTTTTCAGGCTCTTCATGTTTTTGAACACTGCTTCATGCTCCTCCTATTTTTCAGACCGTTTCTTGCTCCTCATATTTTTGACACCTTTTGAAGCTCTTCAAATTTTTCACATCTTTTGAAGCTCTTCATATTTTGCACAACTTTTCAGGCTCTTTATGATTTTCAACACCGCTTCATGCTCCGCCTATTTTTCAGACCGCTTCATGCTCCTCATATTTTTGACACCTTTTGAAGCTCTTCATATTTTTCACAACTTTTCAGGATCTTCATGTTTTTGAACACCGCTTCATGCTCCTCCTATTTTTTAAACCGTTTCATGCTCCTCATATTTTTGACACCTTTTGAAGCTCTTCAAATTTTTCACACCTTTTCAGGCTCTTCATGTTTCTGCACACCGCTTCATGCTCCTCTTATTTTTCAGACCGTTTCCTGCTCATCTCATTTTTGACACCTTTTGAAGCTCTTCATATTTTTCAGACCTTTTCAGGCTCTTTATGTTTTTCAACACCGTTTTATGATCCTCCTATTTTTAAGAACTTTTCATGCTCATCTCATTTTTGACACCTTTTGAAGCTTTTCATGTTTTTCACAAATTTTCAGGCTCTTCATGTTTTTGAATGCCGCTTCATGCTCCTCTTATTTTTCAGAGAGTTTCATGCTCCTCATGTATTTCACACCTTTTGAAGCTCTTCATATTTTTCACACCTTTTCAGGCTCTTCATGTTTTTCCACAGCACTTCAAGCTTCTCCTATTTTTCAGCCCGTTTCTTGCTCCTCATGTATTTCACACCTTTTGAAGCTCTTCATATTTTTCACACCTTTTCAGGCTCTTCATGTTTTTCAACACCGCTTCATGCTCCTCCTATTTTTCGAACCGCTTCATCCTCCTCATATATTTGACACCTTTTGAAGCTCTTCATATTTTTCACACCTTTACAGTCTCTTCTTTTTTTTCAACACCACTTCATGCTACTCCTATTTTTCAGACAGTTTCATGCTCATCTCATTTTTGACACGTTTTGAGGCTCTTCATATTTTTCACACCTTTTCAGGCTTTTCATGTTTTTGAACACCGGGTCATGCTCCTCCTATTTTTCAGACCGTTTCAGGCTGCTCATATTTTTGACACCTTTTGAAGCTCTTCATATTTTTCACAAATTTTCAGGCTCTTCCTGTTTTTGAACACCGTTTCATGCTCCTCCTATTTTTCAGACCGTTTCATGATCCTCATGTATTTCACACCTTTTGAAGCTCTTCATATTTTTCACACGTTTTCAGGCTCTTCATGTTTTTCAACACCGCTTCATGCTCCTCCTATTTTTCAGACCGTTTCATGCTCCTCATGTATTTCACACCTTTTGAAGCTCTTCATATTTTTCACACGTTTTCAGGCTCTTCATGTTTTTGAACACTGCTTCATGCTCCTCCTATTTTTCAGACCATTTCATGCTCCTCATATTTTCGACACCTTTTGAAGCTCTTCATATTTTTCACACCTTTACAGGCTCTTCATGTTTTTCCACACCACTTCATGCTTCTCCTCTTTTTCAGACCTTTTCATGATCCTCATGTATTTCACACCTTTTGAAGCTCTTCATATTTTTCACACCTTTTCCGGCTCTTCATGTTTTTGATCACCGTTTCATGCTCCTCCTATTTTTCAGACCGTTTCATGCTCCTCATATTTTTGACACCTTTTGAAGCTCATCATATTTTTCACACCTTTTCAGGCTCTTCATATTTTTGAACACCGCTTCATGCTCCTCCAATTTTTCAAGCCGTTTCATGCTCCTCATAATTTTTAAACCTTTTGAAGCTCTTCATATGTTTCACACCTTTTCAGGCACTTCATTTTTTTCAACACCACTTCATGCTCCTCCTATTTTTCAGACCGTTTCATGCTCATCTCATTTTTTAAACCTTTTGAAGCTCTTCATATTTTTCACACCTTTTGATGCTCTTCATATTTTTCACACGTTTTCAGGCTCTTCAAGTTTTTCAACACCGCATCATGCTCCTCCTATTTTTCAGACCGTTTCATGCTCCTCATATTTTTGACACCTTTTGAAGCTCTTCATATTTTTCACACCTTTTCAGGCTCTTCTTGTTTTTCAACAGAACTTCATGCTCCTCCTATTTTTCAGAACTTTTCATGCTCCTCATATTTTTGACACCTTTTGTAGCTCTTCATATTTTCCACACCTTTTCAGGCTCTTCATGTTTTTCAACACCGCTTCATGCTCCTCCTATTTTTCAGACCATTTCATGCTCCTCATATTTTTGACACCTTTTGAAGCTCTTCATATTTTTCACACCTTTTCAGGCTCTTCATGTTTTTCACACCTTTTCAGGCTCTTCATGTTTGTGAACACCATTTCATGCTTCTCCTATTTTGCAGACCGTTTCATTCTCCTCATATTTTTGACATCTTTTGAAGCTCTTCATATTTTTCACACGTTTTCAGGCTCTTCATGTTTTTGATCACCGCTTCATGATCCTCCTATTTTTCAGACCGTTTCATGCTCTTCATATTTTTCACATCTTTTCAGGCTCTTCATGTTTTTCCACACCATTTCATGCTTCTCCTATTTTTCAGACCTTTTAATGATCCTCATGAATTTCACACCTTTTGAAGCTTTTCATATTTTTCACACCTTTTCAGGCTCTTCATGTTTTTGAACACCGCTTCATGATCCTCCTATTTTTCAGACCGTTTCATGCTCTTCATATTTTTCACATCTTTTCAGGCTCTTCATGTTTTTCAACACAACTTCATGCTTCTCTTATTTTTCAGACCGTTTCATGCGCATCTCATTTTTGACACCTTTGAAGCTCTTCATATTTTTCACACCTTTTGAAGCTCTTCATATTTTTCACACGTTTTCAGGCTCTTCATGTTTTTCAGACCGTTTCATGCTGCTTCTATTTTTCAGACCGTTTCATTCTCCTCATATTTTTCACACCTTTGAAGCTCTTCATATTTTTCACACCTTTTCAGGCTCTTCATGTTTTTGAACACAGCTTCATTCTCCTCCTATTTTTCAGACCGTTCCCTGTTGCTCATATTTTTGACACCTTTTGAAGCTCTTCATATTTTTCACACCTTTTAAGGCTCTTCATGTTTTTCAACACCACTTCATGCTCCTCCCATTTTTCAGACCGTTTCATGCTCCTCATATTTTTCACACCTTTAGAAGCTCTTCATATTTTTCAAAACTTTTCAGGCTCTTCATGTTTTTCAACACAGCTTCATGCTCCTCCTATTTTTCAGACGCTTTCATTCTCCTCATATTTTTGACACTGTTAGAAGGTCTTCATATATTTCACACCTTTACAGTCTCTTCTTTTTTTTCAACACCACTTCATGCTACTCCTATTTTTCAGACAGTTTCATGCTCATCTCATTTTTGACACGTTTTGAGGCTCTTCATATTTTTCACACCTTTTCAGGCTTTTCATGTTTTTGAACACCGCGTCATGCTCCTCCTATTTTTCAGACCGTTTCAGGCTGCTCATATTTTTGACACCTTTTGAAGCTCTTCATATTTTTCACAAATTTTCAGGCTCTTCCTGTTTTTGAACACCGTTTCATGCTCCTCCTATTTTTCAGACTGTTTCATGATCCTCATGTATTTCACACCTTTTGAAGCTCTTCATATTTTTCACACGTTTTCAGGCTCTTCATGTTTTTCAACACCGCTTCATGCTCCTCCTATTTTTCAGACCGTTTCTTGCTCCTCATATATTTCACACCTTTTGAAGCTCTTCATATTTTTCACACGTTTTCAGGCTCTTGATGTTTTTGAACATGCTTCATGTTCCTCCTATTTTTCAGACCGTTTCATGCTCCTCATATTTTTGACACCTTTTGAAGCTCTTCATATTTTTCACACCTTTACAGGCTCTTCATGTTTTTCCACACCACTTCATGCTTCTCCTATTTTTCAGACCTTTTCATGATCCTCATGAATTTCACACCTTTTGAAGCTCTTCATATTTTTCACACCTTTTCAGGCTCTTCATGTTTTTGATCACCGCTTCATGATCCTCCTATTTTTCAGACCGTTTCATGCTCTTCATATTTTTCACATCTTTTCAGGCTCTTCATGTTTTTCCACACCACTTCATGCTTCTCCTATTTTTCAGACCTTTTCATGATCCTCATGAATTTCACACCTTTTGAAGCTCTTCATATTTTTCACACCTTTTCAGGCTCTTCATGTTTTTGAACACCGCTTCATGATCCTCCTATTTTTCAGACCGTTTCATGCTCTTCATATTTTCCACTTCTTTTCAGGCTCTTCATGTTTTTCAACACAACTTCATGCTTCTCTTATTTTTCAGACCGTTTCATGCGCATCTCATTTTTGACACCTTTGAAGCTCTTCATATTTTTCACACCTTTTGAAGCTCTTCATATTTTTCTCACGTTTTCAGGCTCTTCATGTTTTTCAGAACGTTTCATACTGCTTCTATTTTTCAGACCGTTTCATTCTCCTCATATTTTTCACACCTTTGAAGCTCTTCATATTTTTCACACCTTTTCAGGCTCTTCATGTTTTTGAACACAGCTTCATGCTCCTCCTATTTTTCAGAGTGTTCCCTGTTCCTCATATTTTTGACACCTTTTGAAGCTCTTCATATTTTTCACACCTTTTAAGGCTATTCATGTTTTTCAACACCGCTTCATGCTCCTCCTATTTTTCAAACAGTTTCATGCACCTCATATTTTTCACACATTTTGAAGCTCTTCATATTTTTCACAACTTTTCAGGCTCTTCATGTTTTTGAACATCGCTTCATGCTCCTCCTATTTTTTAGACCGTTTCATGCTCCTCATGTATTTCACACCTTTTGAAGCTCTTCATATTTTTCACACCATTTCAGGCTCTTCATGTTTTTCAACACCGCTTCATGCTCCACCTATTTTTCAGACCGTTTCATGCTCCTCATATTTTTGACACCTTTTGAAGCTCTTCATATTTTTCACACCTTTTCAGGCTCTTCATGTTTTTGATCACCACTTCATGATCCTCCTATTTTTCAGAGAGTTTCATGCTCCTCATGTATTTCACATCTTTTGAAGCTCTTCATATTTTTCACACCTTTTCTGGCTCTTCATGTTTTTCCACACCACTTCATGCTTCTCCTATTTTTCGGCCTGTTTCATGCTCCTCTTGTATTTCACACCTTTTGAAGCTCTTCATATTTTTCACACCTTTTCAGGCTCTTCATGTTTTTAATCACCGTTTCATCCTCCTCCTATTTTTCAGACCTTTTCATGCTCCTCATATATTTGACACATTTTGAAGCTCTATATATTTTTCACACATTTTCAGGCTCTTCATGTTTTTGAAAACTCCTTCATGATCCTCCTATTTTTCAGACGGTTTCATGCTCTTCATAAGTTTGACACCTTTTGAAGCTCTTCATATTCTTCACACCTTTTGAGGGCCTTCATGTTTTTCAACACCGTTTCATGCTGCTTCTCTATTTCAGACCGTTTCATGCTCCTCATATTTTTTACACCTTTTGAAGCTCTTCATATTTTTAACACCTTTTCAGGCTCTTTTTTTTTTTGAACACCGCTTCATGCTCCTCCTAATTTTCAGACCATTTCATCCTCCTCATATTTTTCACACCTTTTGAAGCTCTTCATATTTTTCACACCTTTTCAGGCTCTTCATGTTTTTGAACACCGCTTCATGCTCCTCCTATTTTTCGGACCGCTTCATCCTCCTCATATTTTTGACACCTTTTGAAGCTCTTCATATTTTTCACACCTTTACAGTCTCTTCTTTTTTTTCAACACCACTTCATGCTACTCCTATTTTTCAGACAGTTTCATGCTCATCTCATTTTTGACACGTTTTGAGGCTCTTCATATTTTTCACACCTTTTCAGGCTTTTCATGTTTTTGAACACCGGGTCATGCTCCTCCTATTTTTCAGACCGTTTCAGGCTGCTCATATTTTTGACACCTTTTGAAGCTCTTCATATTTTTCACAAATTTTCAGGCTCTTCCTGTTTTTGAACACCGTTTCATGCTCCTCCTATTTTTCAGACCGTTTCATGATCCTCATGTATTTCACACCTTTTGAAGCTCTTCATATTTTTCACACGTTTTCAGGCTCTTCATGTTTTTCAACACCGCTTCATGCTCCTCCTATTTTTCAGACCGTTTCATGCTCCTCATGTATTTCACACCTTTTGAAGCTCTTCATATTTTTCACACGTTTTCAGGCTCTTCATGTTTTTGAACACTGCTTCATGCTCCTCCTATTTTTCAGACCATTTCATGCTCCTCATATTTTCGACACCTTTTGAAGCTCTTCATATTTTTCACACCTTTACAGGCTCTTCATGTTTTTGCACACCACTTCATGCTTCTCCTATTTTTCAGACCTTTTCATGATCCTCATGTATTTCACACCTTTTGAAGCTCTTCATATTTTTCACACGTTTTCAGGCTCTTCATGTTTTTGATCACCGCTTCATGATCCTCCTATTTTTCAGACCGTTTCATGCTCTTCATATTTTTCACATCTTTTCAGGCTCTTCATGTTTTTCCACACCATTTCATGCTTCTCCTATTTTTCAGACCTTTTAATGATCCTCATGAATTTCACACCTTTTGAAGCTCTTCATATTTTTCACACCTTTTCAGGCTCTTCATGTTTTTGAACACCGCTTCATGATCCTCCTATTTTTCAGACCGTTTCATGCTCTTCATATTTTCCACTTCTTTTCAGGCTCTTCATGTTTTTCAACACAACTTCATGCTTCTCTTATTTTTCAGACCGTTTCATGCGCATCTCATTTTTGACACCTTTGAAGCTCTTCATATTTTTCACACCTTTTGAAGCTCTTCATATTTTTCTCACGTTTTCAGGCTCTTCATGTTTTTCAGAACGTTTCATACTGCTTCTATTTTTCAGACCGTTTCATTCTCCTCATATTTTTCACACCTTTGAAGCTCTTCATATTTTTCACACCTTTTCAGGCTCTTCATGTTTTTGAACACAGCTTCATGCTCCTCCTATTTTTCAGAGTGTTCCCTGTTCCTCATATTTTTGACACCTTTTGAAGCTCTTCATATTTTTCACACCTTTTAAGGCTATTCATGTTTTTCAACACCGCTTCATGCTCCTCCTATTTTTCAAACAGTTTCATGCACCTCATATTTTTCACACATTTTGAAGCTCTTCATATTTTTCACAACTTTTCAGGCTCTTCATGTTTTTGAACATCGCTTCATGCTCCTCCTATTTTTTAGACCGTTTCATGCTCCTCATGTATTTCACACCTTTTGAAGCTCTTCATATTTTTCACACCATTTCAGGCTCTTCATGTTTTTCAACACCGCTTCATGCTCCACCTATTTTTCAGACCGTTTCATGCTCCTCATATTTTTGACACCTTTTGAAGCTCTTCATATTTTTCACACCTTTTCAGGCTCTTCATGTTTTTGATCACCACTTCATGATCCTCCTATTTTTCAGAGAGTTTCATGCTCCTCATGTATTTCACATCTTTTGAAGCTCTTCATATTTTTCACACCTTTTCTGGCTCTTCATGTTTTTCCACACCACTTCATGCTTCTCCTATTTTTCGGCCTGTTTCATGCTCCTCTTGTATTTCACACCTTTTGAAGCTCTTCATATTTTTCACACCTTTTCAGGCTCTTCATGTTTTTAATCACCGTTTCATCCTCCTCCTATTTTTCAGACCTTTTCATGCTCCTCATATATTTGACACATTTTGAAGCTCTATATATTTTTCACACATTTTCAGGCTCTTCATGTTTTTGAAAACTCCTTCATGATCCTCCTATTTTTCAGACGGTTTCATGCTCTTCATAAGTTTGACACCTTTTGAAGCTCTTCATATTCTTCACACCTTTTGAGGGCCTTCATGTTTTTCAACACCGTTTCATGCTGCTTCTCTATTTCAGACCGTTTCATGCTCCTCATATTTTTTACACCTTTTGAAGCTCTTCATATTTTTAACACCTTTTCAGGCTCTTTTTTTTTTTGAACACCGCTTCATGCTCCTCCTAATTTTCAGACCATTTCATCCTCCTCATATTTTTCACACCTTTTGAAGCTCTTCATATTTTTCACACCTTTTCAGGCTCTTCATGTTTTTGAACACCGCTTCATGCTCCTCCTATTTTTCGGACCGCTTCATCCTCCTCATATTTTTGACACCTTTTGAAGCTCTTCATATTTTTCACACCTTTACAGTCTCTTCTTTTTTTTCAACACCACTTCATGCTACTCCTATTTTTCAGACAGTTTCATGCTCATCTCATTTTTGACACGTTTTGAGGCTCTTCATATTTTTCACACCTTTTCAGGCTTTTCATGTTTTTGAACACCGGGTCATGCTCCTCCTATTTTTCAGACCGTTTCAGGCTGCTCATATTTTTGACACCTTTTGAAGCTCTTCATATTTTTCACAAATTTTCAGGCTCTTCCTGTTTTTGAACACCGTTTCATGCTCCTCCTATTTTTCAGACCGTTTCATGATCCTCATGTATTTCACACCTTTTGAAGCTCTTCATATTTTTCACACGTTTTCAGGCTCTTCATGTTTTTCAACACCGCTTCATGCTCCTCCTATTTTTCAGACCGTTTCATGCTCCTCATGTATTTCACACCTTTTGAAGCTCTTCATATTTTTCACACGTTTTCAGGCTCTTCATGTTTTTGAACACTGCTTCATGCTCCTCCTATTTTTCAGACCATTTCATGCTCCTCATATTTTCGACACCTTTTGAAGCTCTTCATATTTTTCACACCTTTACAGGCTCTTCATGTTTTTGCACACCACTTCATGCTTCTCCTATTTTTCAGACCTTTTCATGATCCTCATGTATTTCACACCTTTTGAAGCTCTTCATATTTTTCACACGTTTTCAGGCTCTTCATGTTTTTGATCACCGCTTCATGATCCTCCTATTTTTCAGACCGTTTCATGCTCTTCATATTTTTCACATCTTTTCAGGCTCTTCATGTTTTTCCACACCATTTCATGCTTCTCCTATTTTTCAGACCTTTTAATGATCCTCATGAATTTCACACCTTTTGAAGCTTTTCATATTTTTCACACCTTTTCAGGCTCTTCATGTTTTTGAACACCGCTTCATGATCCTCCTATTTTTCAGACCGTTTCATGCTCTTCATATTTTTCACATCTTTTCAGGCTCTTCATGTTTTTCAACACAACTTCATGCTTCTCTTATTTTTCAGACCGTTTCATGCGCATCTCATTTTTGACACCTTTGAAGCTCTTCATATTTTTCACACCTTTTGAAGCTCTTCATATTTTTCACACGTTTTCAGGCTCTTCATGTTTTTCAGACCGTTTCATGCTGCTTCTATTTCAGACCGTTTCATTCTCCTCATATTTTTCACACCTTTGAAGCTCTTCATATTTTTCACACCTTTTCAGGCTCTTCATGTTTTTGAACACAGCTTCATTCTCCTCCTATTTTTCAGACCGTTCCCTGTTGCTCATATTTTTGACACCTTTTGAAGCTCTTCATATTTTTCACACCTTTTAAGGCTGTTCATGTTTTTCAACACCACTTCATGCTCCTCCTAATTTTCAGACCGTTTCATCCTCCTCATATTTTTCACACCTTTTGAAGCTCTTCATATTTTTCACACCTTTTCAGGCTCTTCATGTTTTTGAACACCGCTTCATGCTCCCATGCTCCTCCTATTTTTCGGACCGCTTCATCCTCCTCATATTTTTGACACCTTTTGAAGCTCTTCATATTTTTCACACCTTTACAGTCTCTTCTTTTTTTTCAACACCACTTCATGTTACTCCTATTTTTCAGACAGTTTCATGCTCATCTCATTTTTGACACGTTTTGAGGCTCTTCATATTTTTCACACCTTTTCAGGCTTTTCATGTTTTTGAACACCGCGTCATGCTCCTCCTATTTTTCAGACCGTTTCAGGCTGCTCATATTTTTGACACCTTTTGAAGCTCTTCATATTTTTCACAAATTTTCAGGCTCTTCCTGTTTTTGAACACCGTTTCATGCTCCTCCTATTTTTCAGACCGTTTCATGATCCTCATGTATTTCACACCTTTTGAAGCTCTTCATATTTTTCACACGATTTCAGGCTCTTCATGTTTTTCAACCCCGCTTCATGCTCCTCCTATTTTTCAGACCGTTTCATGCTCCTCATGTATTTCACACCTTTTGAAGCTCTTCATATTTTTCACACGTTTTCAGGCTCTTCATGTTTTTGAACACTGCTTCATGCTCCTCCTATTTTTCAGACCATTTCATGCTCCTCATATTTTCGACACCTTTTGAAGCTCTTCATATTTTTCACACCTTTACAGGCTCTTCATGTTTTTCCACACCACTTCATGATTCTCCTATTTTTCAGACCTTTTCATGATCCTCATGTATTTCACACCTTTTGAAGCTCTTCATATTTTTCACACGTTTTCAGGCTCTTCATGTTTTTGATCACCGCTTCATGATCCTCCTATTTTTCAGACCGTTTCATGCTCTTCATATTTTTCACATCTTTTCAGGCTCTTCATGTTTTTCCACACCATTTCATGCTTCTCCTATTTTTCAGACCTTTTAATGATCCTCATGAATTTCACACCTTTTGAAGCTTTTCTTATTTTTCACACCTTTTCAGGCTCTTCATGTTTTTGAACACCGCTTCATGATCCTCCTATTTTTCAGACCGTTTCATGCTCTTCATATTTTTCACATCTTTTCAGGCTCTTCATGTTTTTCAACACAACTTCATGCTTCTCTTATTTTTCAGACCGTTTCATGCGCATCTCATTTTTGACACCTTTGAAGCTCTTCATATTTTTCACACCTTTTGAAGCTCTTCATATTTTTCACACGTTTTCAGGCTCTTCATGTTTTTCAGACCGTTTCATGCTGCTTCTATTTTTCAGACCGTTTCATTCTCCTCATATTTTTCACACCTTTGAAGCTCTTCATATTTTTCACACCTTTTCAGGCTCTTCATGTTTTTGAACACAGCTTCATTCTCCTCCTATTTTTCAGACCGTTCCCTGTTGCTCATATTTTTGACACCTTTTGAAGCTCTTCATATTTTTCACACCTTTTAAGGCTCTTCATGTTTTTCAACACCACTTCATGCTCCTCCCATTTTTCAGACCGTTTCATGCTCCTCATATTTTTCACACCTTTAGAAGCTCTTCATATTTTTCAAAACTTTTCAGGCTCTTCATGTTTTTCAACACAGCTTCATGCTCCTCCTATTTTTCAGACGCTTTCATTCTCCTCATATTTTTGACACTGTTAGAAGGTCTTCATATATTTCACACCTTTACAGTCTCTTCTTTTTTTTCAACACCACTTCATGCTACTCCTATTTTTCAGACAGTTTCATGCTCATCTCATTTTTGACACGTTTTGAGGCTCTTCATATTTTTCACACCTTTTCAGGCTTTTCATGTTTTTGAACACCGCGTCATGCTCCTCCTATTTTTCAGACCGTTTCAGGCTGCTCATATTTTTGACACCTTTTGAAGCTCTTCATATTTTTCACACCTTTTAAGGCTGTTCATGTTTTTCAACACCACTTCATGCTCCTCCCATTTTTCAGACCGTTTCATGCTCCTCATATTTTTCACACCTTTAGAAGCTCTTCATATTTTTCACAAATTTTCAGGCTCTTCCTGTTTTTGAACACCGTTTCATCCTCCTCCTATTTTTCAGACTGTTTCATGATCCTCATGTATTTCACACCTTTTGAAGCTCTTCATATTTTTCACACGTTTTCAGGCTCTTCATGTTTTTCAACACCGCTTCATGCTCCTCCTATTTTTCAGACCGTTTCATGCTCCTCATATATTTCACACCTTTTGAAGCTCTTCATATTTTTCACACGTTTTCAGGCTCTTGATGTTTTTGAACATGCTTCATGTTCCTCCTATTTTTCAGACCGTTTCATGCTCCTCATATTTTTGACACCTTTTGAAGCTCTTCATATTTTTCACACCTTTACAGGCTCTTCATGTTTTTCCACACCACTTCATGCTTCTCCTATTTTTCAGACCTTTTCATGATCCTCATGAATTTCACACCTTTTGAAGCTCTTCATATTTTTCACACCTTTTCAGGCTCTTCATGTTTTTGATCACCGCTTCATGATCCTCCTATTTTTCAGACCGTTTCATGCTCTTCATATTTTTCACATCTTTTCAGGCTCTTCATGTTTTTCCACACCACTTCATGCTTCTCCTATTTTTCAGACCTTTTCATGATCCTCATGAATTTCACACCTTTTGAAGCTCTTCATATTTTTCACACCTTTTCAGGCTCTTCATGTTTTTGAACACCGCTTCATGATCCTCCTATTTTTCAGACCGTTTCATGCTCTTCATATTTTCCACATCTTTTCAGGCTCTTCATGTTTTTCAACACAACTTCATGCTTCTCTTATTTTTCAGACCGTTTCATGCGCATCTCATTTTTGACACCTTTGAAGCTCTTCATATTTTTCACACCTTTTGAAGCTCTTCATATTTTTCTCACGTTTTCAGGCTCTTCATGTTTTTCAGAACGTTTCATACTGCTTCTATTTTTCAGACCGTTTCATTCTCCTCATATTTTTCACACCTTTGAAGCTCTTCATATTTTTCACACCTTTTCAGGCTCTTCATGTTTTTGAACACAGCTTCATGCTCCTCCTATTTTTCAGAGTGTTCCCTGTTCCTCATATTTTTGACACCTTTTGAAGCTCTTCATATTTTTCACACCTTTTAAGGCTATTCATGTTTTTCAACACCGCTTCATGCTCCTCCTATTTTTCAAACAGTTTCATGCACCTCATATTTTTCACACATTTTGAAGCTCTTCATATTTTTCACAACTTTTCAGGCTCTTCATGTTTTTGAACATCGCTTCATGCTCCTCCTATTTTTTAGACCGTTTCATGCTCCTCATGTATTTCACACCTTTTGAAGCTCTTCATATTTTTCACACCATTTCAGGCTCTTCATGTTTTTCAACACCGCTTCATGCTCCACCTATTTTTCAGACCATTTCATCCTCCTCATATTTTTCACACCTTTTGAAGCTCTTCATATTTTTCACACCTTTTCAGGCTCTTCATGTTTTTGAACACAGCTTCATGCTACTCCTGTTTTTCAGACCGTTTCATGCTCCTCAGGTATTTCACACCTTTTGAAGCTCCTCATATTTTTCACACCTTTTCAGGCTTTTCATGTTCTTCAACACCGTTACATGATCCTCCTATTTTTCAGACCATTTCATGCTCATCTCATTTTTGACCCCTTTTGAAGCTTTTCATATTTTTCACAACTTTTTAGGCTCTTGTTGTTTTTCAACACAGCTTCATACTCCTCCTATTTTTCAGACCGTTTCATGCTCATCTCATTTTTGACACCTTTTGAAGCTCTTCATATTTCTCACAACTTTTTAGGCTCTTCATGTTTTTGACACCGCTTCATGCTCCTCCTATTTTTCAGAGAGTTTCATGCTCCTCATGTATTTCACATCTTTTGAAGCTCTTCATATTTCTCACAACTTTTTAGGCTCTTCATGTTTTTCCACACCACTTCATGCTTCTCCTATTTTTCGGCCTGTTTCATGCTCCTCATGTATTTCACACCTTTTGAAGCTCTTCATATTTTTCACACCTTTTCAGGCTCTTCATGTTTTTAATCACCGTTTCATGCTCCTCCTATTTTTCAGACCGTTTCATGCTCCTCATATATTTGACACATTTTGAAGCTCTGAATATTTTTCACACATTTTCAGGCTCTTCATGTTTTTGAACACTGCTTTATGATCCTCCTATTTTTCAGACCGTTTCATGATCTTCATATGTTTGACACCTTTTGAAGCTCTTCATATTTTTCACTCCTTTTCAGGCTCTTCATGTTTTTCAACACCACTTTATTCTTCTCCTATTTTTCAGACCGTTTCATGCTCCTCATGTATTTCACACCTTTTGAAGCTCTTCATAATTTTCACACCTTTTCAGGCTCTTCATGTTTTTGAACACCATTTCATGCCGCTTCTATTTTTCAGACCGTTTCCTGCTCCTCATATTTTTCTCACGTTTTGCAGCTCTTCATATTTTTCACACCTTTTCAGGCTCTTCATGTTTTTGAACACCGCTTCATGATCCTCCTATTTTTCATACCATTTCATGCTCTTCATATTTTTGACACCTCTTGAAGCTCTTCATATATTTCACACCTTTTCAGCCTCTTCATTTTTTTTAAAACCGCTTCATGCTCCTCCTATTTTTCACACCGTTTCATGCTCATCTCATTTTTGACACCTTTTGAAGCTCTTCATATATTTCACACCTTTTCAAGCTCTTCATATTTTTCACACCTTTTCAGGCTCTTCATGTTTATGAACACCGCTTCATGCTCCTTCTATTTTTCAGAGAGTTTCATGCTCCTCATGTATTTCACACCTTTTGAAGCTCTTCATATTTTCCACACCTTTTCAGGCTCTTCATATTTTTCCACACCACTTCATGCTTCTCCTATTTTTCAGCCCGTTTCAAACTCCTCATGTATTTCACACCTTTTGAAGCTCTTCATATTTTTCACACCTTTTCCGGCTCTTCATGTTTTTGATCACCGTTTCATGCTCCTCCTATTTTTCAGACCGTTTCCTGCTCCTAATATTTTTGACACATTTTGAAGCTCTTCATTTTTTTCACACCTTTTCAGGCTCTTCATGTTTTTGAACACAGCTTCATGCTCCTCTTATTTTTCAGACGGTTTCATGCTCCTCATATTTTTCACACCTTTTGAAGCTCTTCATATTTTTCACACCTTTTCAGGCTCTTCATGTTTTTAAATACGGCTTCCTGCTCCTCCTATTTTTCAGAGCGTTTCATGCTCCTCATATTTTTGACACCTTTGGAAGCTCTTCATATTTTTGACACCTTTTCAAGCTCTTCATGTTTTTCTACACCGCTTCATGCTCCTCCTCTTTTTCAGACCGTTTCATGCTCATAATATTTTTGACACCATTCGAAGCTCTTCAAATTTTTGACACCTTTTGATGCTCTTCATGGTTTTCAACACCACGTCATGCTCCTCATATTTTTCAGACCGTTTCTTGTTCCTCATATTTTTGACACCTTTTGAAGCTCTTCATATATTTCACACCTTTTCAGGCTCTTCATGTTTTTCAACACCGCTTCATGCTCCTCCTATATTCCAGACCGTTTCTTGCTCCTCATATTTTTGACACCTTTTGAAGCTCTTCATTTATTTCACTCCTTTACTGTCTCTTCATGTTTTTCAACACCGCTTCATGGTCCTCCTATTTTTTAGACCGTTTCATGCTCCTCATATATTACACACTTTTTGAAGCTCTTCATATTTTTCACACCTTTTCAGGCTCTTCATGTTTTTGAACACCGTTTCATGCTCCTCCTATTTTTCAGACCGTTTCCTGCTCCTAATATTTTTGACACATTTTGAAGCTCTTCATATTTTTCACAGCTTTTCAGTCTCTTCATGTTTTGAACACCGCTTCATGATCCTCATACTTTTCCGACCGTTTCATGCTCCGCATATATTTCACAACTTTTGAAGCTCTTCATATTTTTCACACCTTTTCTGGTTCTCATGTTTTTGAACACAGCTTCATGCTCCTCCTATTTTTCAGACCGTTTCATGCTCTTCATATATTTCACACCTTTTGAAGCTCTTCATATTTTTCACACCTTTTCAGGCTCTTCATGTTTTTCAACAGCACTTCTTGCTCCTCCTATTTTTCAGACCGTTTCATGCTCCTCATATTTTTGACACCTTTAGAATATCTTCATTTTTTTCACCACTTTTCTGGCTCTTCATGTTTTTCAACAGCATTTCATGCTCCTCCTATTTTTCAGACCATTTCGTGCTCCTCATGTTTTTCAAACCTTTTGAAGCTCTTCATATTTTTCACACCTTTTCATGCTCTTCTTGTTTTTCAACACCGCTTCATGCTCCTCCTATTTTTCAGACGGTTTCATGCTCCTCATATATTTGACACCTTTTGAAGCTCTTCATATTTTTCACTACTTTTCATGCTCTTCATGTTTTTCAAAACCGCTTCAAGCTCCTCCTATTTTTCAGACCGTTTCATGCTCCTCATATATTTGACACCTTTTGAAGCTCTTCATATTTTTCACTACTTTTCATGCTCTTCATGTTTTTCAAAACCGCTTCAAGCTCCTCCTATTTTTCAGACCGTTTCATGCGCCTCATAGTTTTGACACCTTTTGAAACTCTTCATATTTTTGACACCTTTTCAAGCTCTTCATGTTTTTCAACACCGCTTCATGCTCTCTTATTTTTCAGACCGTTTCATGCTCATAATATTTTTGACACCATTCGAAGCTCTTCATATTTTTGACACCTTTTAATGCTCTTCATGTTTTTCAACACCGTTTCATGCTTCTCATATTTTTCAGACCGTTTCTTGCTCCTCATATTTTTGACACCTTTGAAGCTCTTCATTTATTTCACTCCTTTACAGTCTCTTCATGTTTTTCAACACCGCTTCATGCTCCTCCCATTTTTTAGACCATTTCACGCTCCACATATATTACACACCTTTTGAAGCTCTTCATATTTTTCACACCTTTCCAGGCTCTTCATGTTTTTGAACACCGTTTCATGCTCCTCCTATTTTTCAGACCGTTTCATGCTCCTCATATTTTTGACACCTTTTGAAGCTCTTCATATTTTTCACACCTTTTCAGGCTCTTCATGTTTTTGGACACCGCTTCATGCTCCTCTTTTTTCTCAGACCGTTTCATGCTCCTCATATTTTTCACACCTTTTGAAACTCTTCATATTTTTTCACCTTTTCAGTCTCTTCATGTTTTGAACACCGCTTCATGATCCTCCTATTTTTCAGACCGTTTCATGCTCCGCATATATTTCACACATTTTTAAGCTCTTCATATTTTTCACACCTTTTCTGGTTCTCATGTTTGTGAACACAGCTTCATACTCCTCCTATTTTTCAGACCATTTCATGCTCCTCATATTTTTGACACCTTTTGAAGCTCTTCATATTTTTCACACCTTTTCATGCTCTTCATGTTTTTTAACACCGCTTCATGCTCCTCCTATTTTTCAGACCATTTCATGCTCCTCATATTTTTGACACCTTTTGAAGCTCTTCATATTTTTCACACCTTTTCATGCTCTTCATGTTTTTTAGCACCGCTTCATGCTCCTCCTATTTTTCTGACAGTTTCATGCTCCTCATAGTTTTGACACCTTTTGAAGCTCTTCATATTTTTGACACCATTTCAAGCTCTTCATGTTTTTCAACACCGCTTCCTGCTCCTCCTATTTTTCAGACCATTTCATGCTTCTCATATTTTTGACACCTTTTCATGCTCTTCATGTTTTTCAACACTGCGTCATGCCCCTCCTATTTTCAGACCGTTTCATCCTCCTCATATTTTTGACGTCTTTTGAAGCTCTTCACATTTTTCACACCTTTTAATGCTCTTCATGTTTTTGAACACCGCTTCATGCTCCTCCTATTTTTCAGACCGTTTCATGCTCCTCATATTTTTGACACCTTTTGAAGCTCTTCATATTTTTGACACCTTTTCAAGCTCTTCATTTTTTTCAACACCGCTTCATGCTCTCCTATTTTTCAGACCGTTTCATGCTCATAATATTTTTGACACCATTCTAAGCTCTTCATATTTTTGACACCTTTTAATGCTCTTCATGTTTTTCAACACCGTTTCATGCTCCTCCTATTTTTCAGACCGTTTCATGCTCCTCATATTTTTGACACCTTTTGAAGCTCTTCATATTTTTCAAACCTTTTCAGGCTCTTCATGTTTTTGGACACCGCTTCATGCTCCTCTTTTTTCTCAGACCGTTTCTTGCTCCTCATATTTTTGACACCTTTGAAGCTCTTCATTTATTTCACTCCTTTACAGGCTCTTCATGTTTTTCAACACCGCTTCATGCTCCTCCCATTTTTTAGACCATTTCATGCTCCTCATATATTACACACCTTTTGAAGCTCTTCATATTTTTCACACCTTTCCAGGCTCTTCATGTTTTTGAACACCGTTTCATGCTCCTCCTATTTTTCAGACCGTTTCATGCTCCTCATATTTCTCACACCGTTAGAAGCTCTTCATATTTTTCACACCTTTTCAGGCTCTTGATTTTTTTTCAACACCGTTTGAGGCTCTTCATATTTTTCACACGTTTTGAAGCTCTTCATATTTTTCACACCTTTTCAGGCTCTTCAAGATTTTGATCACAGTTTCACACTCCTCCTCTTTTTCAGACCGTTTCATGCTCCTCATGTTTTTGACAGCTTTTGAAGCTCTTCATAATTTTCACACCTTTTCAAGCTCTTCATGTTTTTGAACACCGGTTCATGATCCTATTATTTTTCAGTCCGTTTCATGCTCTTCATATTTTTCACATCTTTTCAGGCTCTTCATGTTTTTAAACACAACTTCATGCTCCTCCTATTTTTCAGCCCGTTTCATGTTCCTCATGTATTTCACACCTTTTGAAGCTCTTCATATTTTTCACACCTTTTCAGGCTCTTCATGTTTTTCAACACCGCTTCATGCTCCGCCTATTTTTCAGACCGCTTCATGCTCCTCATATTTTTGACACCTTTTGGAGCTCTTCATATTTTTCACAACTTTTCAGGCTCTTCATGTTTTTGAACACCGCTTCATGCTCCTCCTATTTTTCAGACCGTTTCATGCTCTTCATATTTTTGACACCTTTTGAAGCTCTTCATATTTTTCACACCTTTTCAGGCTCTTCATGTTTTTGAACACCGCTTCATGCTCCTCTTATTTTTCAGACCGTTTCCTGCTCATCTTAATTTTGACACCTTTTGAAACTCTTCATATTTTTTACACCTTTTCAGGCTCTTTATGTTTTTCAACACCGTTTTATGATCCTCCTATTTTTAAGAACTTTTCATGCTCATCTCATTTTTGACACCTTTTGAACCTTTTCATATTTTTCACAAATTTTCAGGCTCTTCATGTTTTTGAACCCCGCTTCATGCTCCTCTTATTTTTCAGGGAGTTTCATGCTCCTCATGTATTTCACACCTTTGAAGCTCTTCATATTTTTCACACCTTTTCAGGCTCTTCATGTTTTTCCACAGCACTTCAAGCTTCTCCTATTTTTCAGCCCGTTTCTTGCTCCTCATGTATTTCACACCTTTTGAAGCTCTTCATATTTTTCACACCTTTTCAGGCTCTTCATATTTTTAATCACCGTTTCATGCTCCTCCTATTTTTCAAACCGTTTCATGCTCCTTATATATTTGACACATTTTGAAGCTCTGAATATTTTTCACACATTTTCAGGCTTTTCATGTTTTTGAACACTGCTTCATGATCCTCCTCTTTGTCAGACCGTTTCATGATCTTCATATGTTTGACACCTTTTGAAGCCCTTCATATTTTTCACTCCTTTTCAGGCTCTTCATGTTTTTCCACACCACTTCATGCTTGTCCTATTTTTCGGCCTGTTTCATGCTCCTCATGTATTTCACACCTTTTCAAGCTCTTCATATTTTTCACACCTTTTCAGGCTTTTCATGTTTTTGAATACCATTTCATGCCGCTTCTATTTTTCAGACCGTTTCCTGCTCCTCATATTTTTCTCACCTTTTGAAGCTCTTCATATTTTTCACACATTTTCAGGCTCTTCATGTTTTTGAACACCGCTTCTTGATCCTCCTATTTTTCAGATCATTTCGTGCTCTTCATATTTTTGACACCTCTTGAAGCTCTTCATATATTTCACACCTTTTCAGCCTCTTCATTTTTTTTAAAACCGCTTCATGCTCCTCCTATTTTTCACACCGTTTCATGCTCATCTCATTTTTGACACCTTTTGAAGCTCTTCATATATTTCACACCTTTTCAATCTCTTCATATTTTTCACACCTTTTCAGGCTCTTCATGTTTTTGAACACCGCTTCATGCTCCTCCTATTTTTCAGACCGTTTCATGCTCCTCATATTTTTGACACCTTTTGAAGCTCATCATATTTTTGACACCTTTTCAGGCTCTTCATATTTTTGAACACCGCTTCATGCTCCTCCAATTTTTCAGGCCGTTTCATGCTCCTCATAATTTTTACACCTTTTGAAGCTCTTCATATGTTTCACACCTTTTCAGGCTCTTCATTTTTTTCAACACCACTTCATGCTCCTCCTATTTTTCAGACCGTTTCATGCTCATCTCATTTTTTAAACCTTTTGAAGCTCTTCATATATTTCACACCTTTTCAGGCTCTTCATATTTTTCACACCTTTTCAGGCTCTTCATGTTTTTGAACACCGTTTCGTGCTCCTCCTATTTTTCAGACAGTTTCATGCTCCTCATATTTTTGACACCTTTTGAAGCTCATCATATTTTTCATAGCTTTTCAGGCTCTTCATATTTTTGAACACCGCTTCATGCTCCTCGAATTTTTCAGGCCGTTTCATGCTCCTCATAATTTTTACACCTTTTCAAGCTCTTCATGTTTTTCACACCTTTTCAGGCTCTTCATGTTTTTGAACACCATTTCATGCTTCTCCTGTTTTGCAGACCGTTTCATTCTCCTCATATTTTTGACATCTTTTGAAGCTCTTCATATATTTCACACCTTTTCAGGCTCTTCATTTTTTTTCAAAACCGTTTGAGGCTCTTCATATTTTTGACACCTTTTGAAGCTCTTCATATTTTTCACACCTTTTCAGGCTCTTCATGTTTTTGAACACCGCTTCATGCTCCTCTTATTTTTCAGACCGTTTCCTGCTCATCTTATTTTTGACACCTTTTGAAACTCTTCATATTTTTCACACCTTTTCAGGCTCTTTATGTTTTTCAACACCGTTTTATGATCCTCCTATTTTTAAGAACTTTTCATGCTCATCTCATTTTTGACACCTTTTGAACCTTTTCATATTTTTCACAAATTTTCAGGCTCTTCATGTTTTTGAACCCCGCTTCATGCTCCTCTTATTTTTCAGAGAGTTTCATGCTCCTCATGTATTTCACACCTTTGAAGCTCTTCATATTTTTCACACCTTTTCAGGCTCTTCATGTTTTTCCACAGCACTTCAAGCTTCTCCTATTTTTCAGCCCGTTTCTTGCGCCTCATGTATTTCACACCTTTTGAAGCTCTTCATATTTTTCACACCTTTTCAGGCTCTTCATGTTTTTGAACACTGCTTCATGCTCCTCCTATTTTTCAGACGCTTTCATTCTCCTCATATTTTTGACACCTTTTGAAGCTCTTCATATTTTTCACACCTTCAGGCTCTTCATGTTTTTCAACACCACTTCATGCTCCTCCCATTTTTCAGACCGTTTCATGCTCCTCATATTTTTCACCCCTTTGAAGCTCTTCATATTTTTCAAACCTTTTCAGGCTCTTCATGTTTTTCAACACAGCTTCATGCTCCTCCTATTTTTCAGACGCTTTCATTCTCCTCATATTTTTGACACTGTTAGAAGCTCTTCATATATTTCACACCTTTACAGTCTCTTCTTTTTTTTCAACACCACTTCATGCTACTCCTCTTTTTCAGACAGTTTCATGCTCATCTCATTTTTGACACGTTTTGAGGCTCTTCATATTTTTCACACCTTTTCAGGCTTTTCATGTTTTTGAACACCACTTCATGCTCCTCCTATTTTTCAGACCGTTTCATGCTGCTCATATTTTTGACACCTTTTGAAGCTCTTCATATTTTTCACTAATTTTCAGGCTCTTCCTGTTTTTGAACACCGTTTCATGCTCCTCCTATTTTTCAGACCGTTTCATGATCCTCATGTATTTCACACCTTTTGAAGCTCTTCATATTTTTCACACGTTTTCAGGCTCTTCATGTTTTTCAACACCGCTTCATGCTCCTCCTGTTTTTCAGACCGTTTCATGCTCCTCATGTATTTCACACCTTTTGAAGCTCTTCATATTTTTCACACGTTTTCAGGCTCTTCATGTTTTTGAACACTGATTCATGCTCGTCCTATTTTTCAGACCGTTTCATGCTCCTCATATTTTTGACACCTTTTGAAGCTCTTCATATTTTTCACACCTTTACAGGCTCTTCATGTTTTTCCACACCACTTCATGCTTCTCCTATTTTTCAGACCTTTTCTTGATCCTCATGAATTTCACACCTTTTGAAGCTCTTCATATTTTTCACACCTTTTCAGGCTCTTCATGTTTTTCCACACCACTTCATGCTTCTCCTATTTTTCGGCCTGTTTCATGCTCCTCATGTATTTCACACCTTTTGAAGCTCTTCATATTTTTCACACCTTTTCAGGCTCTTCATGTTTTTAATCACCGTTTCATCCTCCTCCTATTTTTCAGACCTTTTCATGCTCCTCATATATTTGACACATTTTGAAGCTCTGAATATTTTTCACACATTTTCAGGCTCTTCATGTTTTTGAACACTGCTTCTTGATCCTCCTATTTTTCAGACGGTTTCATGCTCTTCATATGTTTGACACCTTTTGAAGGTCTTCATATTTTTCACACCTTTTGAGGGCCTTCATGTTTTTCAACACCGTTTCATGCTGCTTCTCTATTTCAGACCGTTTCATGCTCCTCATAATTTTTACACCTTTTGAAGCTCTTCATATTTTTAACACCTTTTCAGGCTCTTTTTTTTTTGAACACCGTTTCATGCTCCTCCTAATTTTCAGACCGTTTCATCCTCCTCATATTTTTCACACCTTTTGAAGCTCTTCATATTTTTCACAGCTTTTCAGGCTCTTCATGTTTTTGAACACAGCTTCATGCTACTCCTATTTTTCAGACCGTTTCATGCTCCTCATATTTTTCACACCTTTTGAAGCTCCTCATATTTTTCACACCTTTTCAGGCTTTTCATGTTTTTCAACACCGTTACATGATCCTCCTATTTTTCAGACCGTTTCATGCTCATCTCATTTTTGACCCCTTTTGAAGCTTTTCATATTTTTCACAACTTTTTAGGCTCTTCATGTTTTTCAACACAGCTTCATACTCCTCCTATTTTTCAGACCGTTTCATGCTCATCTCATTTTTGACACCTTTTGAAGCTCTTCATATTTCTCACAACTTTTTAGGCTCTTCATGTTTTTGACACCGCTTCATGCTCCTCCTATTTTTCAGAGAGTTTCATGCTCCTCATGTATTTCACATCTTTTGAAGCTCTTCATATTTCTCACAACTTTTTAGGCTCTTCATGTTTTTACACACCACTTCATGCTTCTCCTATTTTTCGGCCTGTTTCACGCTCCTCATGTATTTCACACCTTTTGAAGCTCTTCATATTTTTCACACCTTTTCAGGCTCTTCATATTTGTAATCACCGTTTCATGCTCCTCCTATTTTTCAAACCGTTTCATGCTCCTCATATATTTGACACATTTTGAAGCTCTGAATATTTTTCACACATTTTCAGGCTTTTCATGTTTTTGAACACTGCTTCATGATCCTCCTATTTGTCAGACCGTTTCATGATCTTCATATGTTTGACACCTTTTGAAGCCCTTCATATTTTTCACTCCTTTTCAGGCTCTTCATGTTTTTCCACACCACTTCATGCTTGTCCTATTTTTCGGCCTGTTTCATGCTCCTCATGTATTTCACACCTTTTCAAGCTCTTCATATTTTTCACACCTTTTCAGGCTCTTCATGGTTTTGAACACCGTTTCATGCTCCTCCTATTTTTTAAACCGTTACATGCTCCTCATATTTTTGACAAGTTTTGAAGCTCTTCATATTTTTCAAACTTTTCAGGCTCTTCATGTTTTTGAACACCACTTCATGCTCCTCCTATTTTTCAGATCGTTTCATGCTCCTCATATTTTTGACACATTTTGAAGCTCTTCATATATTACACACCTTTTCAGGCTCTTCACGTTTTTGAACACCATTTCATGCTCCTCCTATTTTTCAGACCGTTTCATGCTCCTCATATTTTTCACACCTTTTGAAGCTCTTCATATTATTCACACCTTTTCAGGCTTTTCATGTTATTGAACACCGTTTCCTGCTCCTCATATTTTTGACACCTTTTGAAGCTCTTCATATTTTTAACACCTTTTCATGCTCTTCATATTTTTCAACACCATTTCATGCTCCTCCTATTTTTCAGACATTTTAATGCTCCCCATAATTGTGACACCTTTTGAATCGCTTCATAATTGTCACACCTTTTCAGGCTCTTCATGTTTTTCAAATCCGCTTCATGCTCCTCCTATTTTTCAGACTGTTTCATGCTCCTCATATTTTTGACAACTTTTGAAGCTCTTCATATTTTCACACCTTTTCAGGCTCTTCATGTTTTTCAACACCGCTTTATTCTCCTCCTATTTTTCACACCGTTTCATGCTCCTCATATTTTGGTACGTTTTGAAGCACTTCATATTTTTCACACCTTTTCAGGCTCTTCATGTTTTGAACATCGTTTCTTGCACCTCCAATTTTTCAGAACGTTTCATGCTGCTCATATATTTGACACTGTTTGAAGCTCTTCATCATTTCACAACTTTTCAGGTTCTTCATGTTTTCAACACCACTTCATGCTCCTGCTATATTTCTGACCGTGTCATGCTCCTCATATTTTTGACACCTTTTGAAGATCTTCATATTTTCACACCTTTTCAGGCTCTTCAGGTTTTTCTACACCGCTTCATGCTCCTCCTATTTTTGACACCTTTTGGAGCTCTTCATATTTTTCACACCTTCTCATGCTCTTCATATTTTTCAACAAGGTTTCAAGCTCCTCCTATTTTTCAGACCGTTTCATGCTCCCCATAATTTTGACACCTTTTGAAGTGCTTCATAATTATCACACCATTTCAGGCTCTTCATGTTTTTCAAATCCGCTTCTCCTCCTCCTATTTTTCAGACTGTTTCATGCTCCTCATATTTTTGACAACTTTTGAAGCTCTTCATATTTTTCACACCTTTTCAGGCTCTTCATGTTTTTCAACACCGCTTTATTCTCCTCCTATTTTTCACACCGTTTCATGCTCCTCATATTTTTGACACCTTTTGAAGCTCTTCATATTTTTCACACTTTTTCAGGATCTTCATGTTTTTCAACACCGTTTCATGCTCCTCCTATTTTTCAGACCATTTCATGCTCCTCATATTTTGACAATCTTGATGCTCTTTATATTTTTCACAGCTTTTCAGGCTCTTCATGTTTTTGAACACCGATTCATGCTCCTCATATTTTTCAGACCGATTCATGCTCCTCATATTATTGACACCTTTTGAATCTCTTCATATTTTTCACACCTTTTCAGGCTCTTCAGGTTTTTGAACACCGTTTCATGCTCCTCTTATTTTTCAGACCGTTTCCTGCTCCTCATATATTTGACATCTTTTGAAGCTCTTCTTATTTTTCACACCTTTTCATGTTTTTCAACACCGTTTCCTGCTCCTCCTATTTTCAGACCGTTTCATGCTCCTAATATATTTGACACCTTTTAAAGCTCTTCATATACTTCCCACCTTTTCAGGCTCTTCATGTTTTTGAACACCGTTTCATGCTCCTCCTATTTTTCAGACCGTTTCGTGCTCCTCATATATTTGACACCTTTTGAAGGTGTTCTTATTTTTCACACCTTTTCACGCTTTTCATGTTTTTCAACTCCGTTTCATGCTCCTCCTATTTTTCAGACCGTTTCGTGCTCCTCATATATTTGACACCTTTTGAAGCTCTTCATATTCTTCACACCATTTCAGGCTCTTCATGATTTTGAACACCGCTTCATGCTCCTAATATTTTTCAGAACGAATCATGCTCCACCTATTTTTCAGAATGTTTCATGCTCCTCATATTTTTGACACCTTTTGAAGCTCTTCATATTTTCACCCCATTTCAGGCTCTTCATATTTTTAAACACCACTTCTTACTCCTCCTATTTTCAGACCGTTTCATGCAACTCATATTTTTGACACCTTTTGAAGCTCTTCATATTTTTCACACCTTTTCAGGCTCTTCATGTTTTTCAACACCGCTTCATGCTCCTCCTTTTTTAGAACGTTTCATGCTCTTAATATTTTTGACACCTTTTGAAGCTCTTCATATTTTTCACACCTTCTCAGGCTCTTCATGTTTTTGAACACCGTTTCTTGCTGCTAATATTTTTCAGACCTTTTCATGATCCAAATATATTTGACACCTTTTAAAGCCTTTCATATTTTCCACAGCTTTTCAGGCTCTTCTTGTTTTTCAACACCACTTCATGCTCCTCTTATTTTTCAGACCGTTTCATGCTCCTCATATTTTTGACACCTTTTGAAGCTCTTCATATTTTTCACACCTTTTCAGGCTCTTGATGTTTTTAAACACCACTTCATGCTCCTCCTAATTTTCAGACCGTTTCTTGCTCCTCATATTTCTGACACCTTTTGAAGCTCTTCATATTTTTCACACCTTTTCAGGCTCTTCATGTTTTTGAACACAGTTTCATGCTCCGCATATTTTTCACACCTTTTCATGCTCTTCATATTTTTCACACCTTTTCAGGCTCTTCATGTTTCTCAACACCGTTTCATGCTTCTCCTATTTTTCAGACCGTTTCATGCTCCTCATATTTTTGACACCTTTTGAAGCTCTTCATATTTTTCACACCTTTTCAGGCTCTTCATGTTTTTGAACATAGTTTCATGCTCCACATATTTTTCACACCTTTTCATGCTCTTCATATTTTTCACACCTTTTCAGGCTCTTCATGTTTTTGAACACCATTTCATGCTCTTCCTATTTTTCAGACCGTTTCATGCTCCTCATATTTTTGACACCTTTTGAAGCTCTTCATATTTTTCACACCTTTTCAGGCTCTTCACGTTTTTGAACACCACTTCATGCTCCTCCAATATTTCAGACCGTTTCATGCTCCTCATATTTTTGACATCTTTTGAAGCTCTTCATATTTTTCACACCTTTTCAGGCTCTTCATGTTTTTGAACACCGTTTCATGTTCCTCATATTTTTGACACCTTCTGAAGCTCATCATATTTTTCACAGGTTTTCATGCTCTTCATCTTTTTCAAAACCGTTTCATTCTCATACTATTTTTCAGACAGTTTCATGCTCCTATATATTTGACACCTTTTGAAACTCTTCATATTTTTCACACGTTTTCAGGCTCTTCATGGTTTTCAACACCGCTGCATGCTCCTCCTATTTTTCAGACCGTTTCATGCTCTTAAAATTTTTGACATCTTTTGAAGCTCTTCATATATTTCACACCTTTTCAGGCTCTTCATGTTTTTCAACACCGCTTCATGCTCCTCCTATTTTTCAGAGCGTTTCATGCTCCTCATATTTTTGACACCTTTTGAAGCTCTTCATATATTTCACACCTTTTCAGCCTCTTCATGTTTCTCAACACCGCGTCATGCTCCTCCTATTTTTAAGACCGTTTCCTGCTCCTCATATTTTTCACACCTTTTGAAGCTTTTCATATTTTTCACAGCTTTTCAGAATCTTCATGTTTCTCAACACTGCTTAATGCTCCTCCTATTTT
Source organism: Dama dama (assembly GCF_033118175.1). Lineage (NCBI taxonomy): Eukaryota > Metazoa > Chordata > Mammalia > Artiodactyla > Cervidae > Dama > Dama dama. The sequence goes on from NW_026870919.1 coordinate 560,139, forward strand.
TGAGACCGTTTCATGCTCCTCATATTTTTGACACCTTTTGAAGCTCTTCATATCTTTCACACCTTTTCTGCCTCTTCCTGTTTTTCAACACCGTTTCTGCTCCTCCTGTTTTTTACAGCGTTTCATGCTCGTCGTATTTTTGACACCTTTTGAAGCTCTTCATATATTTCACACCTTTTCAGGCTCTTCATGTTTTTCAACACCGTTTCATACTCCTCCTATTTTTCAGACCGTTTCATGCTCCTCATATTTTTGACACCTTTTGAAGCTCTTCATATATTTCACACCTTTTCATGCTCTTCCTGAATTTCAACACAGCTTAATGCTCCTCCTATTTTTCAGACCGTTTCATACTCCTCATATTTTTGCCACCTTTTCAAGCTCTTCATATTTTTCAAACCTTTTCAGGCTCTTGATGTTTTTGAACACCGTTTCATGCTCCTCCTATTTTTCAGACCGTTTCATGCTCCTCATATTTTTGACAACTTTTGAAGCTCTTCATATTTTTCACACCTTTTCAGGCTCTTCATATTTTTCAACACTTCTTCAGGCTCCTCCTATTTTTCAGACCGTTTCATGCTCCTCATCTTTTTGACACGTTTTGAAACTCTTCATATTTATCACAGCTTTTCAGGCTCTTCATGTTTTTCAACACCATTTCATGCTCCTCCTTTTTTTCAAACCGTTTTATGCTCCTTATATATTTGACACCTTTTGAAGCTCTTCATAATTTCCACACCTTTTCAGGCTCTTCATGTTTTTGAACACCGTTTCATGCTCCTCTTATTTTTTTTTTTTATTGTTATTTTTTTTTAATTTTTTTTATTATTTTAATTTTTTTTTCCAGTGGGATTTGTCATACTTTGATATGAATCAGCCATGGATTTACATGTATTCCCAGTCCCGATTCCCCCTCCCACCTCCCTCTCCACCCAATTCCTCTGGGTCTTCCCAGTGCACCAAGCCAGAGCACTTGTCTCGTGCATCCTACCTGGCCTGGTGATCTGTTTCACCATAGATAGCATACATGCTGTTCTTTTGAAATATCCCACCCTCAGATTCTCCCACAAAGTTAAATGTCTCTTCTGTATTTCTGTGTCTCTTTTTCTGTTCTGCATATAGGGTTATCGTTGTCACCTTTCTAAATTCCATATACATGTGTCAGTATGCTGTAATGTTCTTTATCTTTCTGGCTTACTTCACTCTGTCTAATGGGCTCCAGCTTCATCCATCTCATTAGGACTGATTCAAATGAATTCTTTTTAATGGCTGAGTAATATTCCATGGTGTATATGTACCACAGCTTTCTTATCCATTCATCTGCTGACGGGCATCTAGGTTGCTTCCATGTCCTGGCTATTATAAACAGTGCTGCGATGAACATTGGGGTGCACGTGTCTCTTTCAGACGAACCTATGGACACCTTATCTTTGACAAAGGAGGCAAGGATATACAATGGAAAAAAGACAACCTCTTTAACAAGTGGTGCTGGGAAAACTAGTCAACCACTTGTAAAAGAATGAAAATAGAACACTTTCTAACACCATACACAAAAATAAACTCAAAATGGATTAAAGATCTAAATGTAAGACCAGAAACTATAAAACTCCTAGAGGAGAACATAGGCAAAACACTCTCCGACATAAATCAAAGCAAGATCCTCTATGACCCCCCTCCCAGAATATTGGAAATAAAAGCAAAACTAAACAAATGGGACCTAATGAAACTTAAAAGCTTTTGCACTACAAAGGAAACTATAAGTAAGGTGAAAAGACAGCCCTCAGATTGGGAGAAAATAATAGCAAATGAAGAAACAGACAAAGGATTAATCTCAAAAATATACAAGCAAATCCTGCAGCTCAATTCCAGAAAAATAAATGACCCAATAAAAAATGAGCCAAAGAACTAAACAGACATTTCTCCAAAGACATACAGATGGATAACAAACACATGAAAAGATGCTCAACATCACTCATTATTAGAGAAATGCAAATCAAAACCACAATGAGGTACCATTACATGCCAGTCAGGATGGCTGCTATCCAAAAGCCTACAAGCAATAAATGCTGGAGAGGGAGTGGAGAAAAGGGAAGCCTCTTATACTGTTGGTGGGAATGCACACTAGTACAGCCGCTATGGAAAACGGTGCAGAGATTTCTTAAAAAACTGGAAATAGAACTGCCATATGACCCAGCAATTCCACTTCTGGGCATACACACTGAGGAAACCAGATCCTCTTTTTTTTCAGACCGTTTCAAACTCCTCATATTTTTTACACCTTTTGAAGCTCTTCATATATTTCACACCTTTTCAGGCTCTTCATGTTTTTCAACACCGCTTCATGCTCCTCTTATTTTTCAGACTCTTTCATGCTCCTCATATTTTTGACACCTTTTGAAGCTCTTCATATATTTCACACCTTTTCAGCCTCTTCATGTTTCTCAACACCGCTTCATGCTCCTCCTATTTTTAAGACCGTTTCCTGCTCCTCATATTTTTCACACCTTTTGAAGCTTTTCATATTTTTCACAGCTTTTCAGAATCTTCATGTTTCTCAACACTGCTTAATGCTCCTCCTATGTTTCAGACCGTTTCATGCTCCTCATATTTTTGACACCTTTTGAAGCTCTTCATATTTTTCACACCTTTCCTAGTCTTCATGTTTTTGAACACCATTTCATGCTCCTCCTATTTTTCAGACCGTTTCATGCTCTTCATATTTTTGACAGTTTTGAAGCTCTTCATATATTTCACACCTTTTCAGGCTCTTCATGTTTTTGAACACCATTTCATGCTCTTCCTATTTTTCAGACCGTTTCATGCTCCTCATATTTTTGACACCTTTTGAAGCTCTTCATATCTTTCACACCTTTTCTGCCTCTTCCTGTTTTTCAACACCGTTTCATGCTCCTCCTATTTTTTAGAGCGTTTCATGCTCGTCGTATTTTTGACACCTTTTGAAGCTCTTCATATATTTCACACCTTTTCAGGCTCTTCATGTTTTTCAACACCGCTTCATGCTCCTCCTATTTTTCAGACCGTTTCTTGCTCCTCATATTTTTGACACCTTTTGAAGCTCTTCATATATTTCACACCTTTTCATGCTCTTCCTGAATTTCAACACAGCTTAATGCTCCTCCTATTTTTCAGACCGTTTCCTGCTCCTCATATTTTTCACACCTTTTGAAGCTTTTCATATTTTTCACAGCTTTTCAGAATCTTCATGTTTCTCAACACTGCTTAATGCTCCTCCTATGTTTCAGACCGTTTCATGCTCCTCATATTTTTGCCACCTTTTCAAGCTCTTCATATTTTTCAAACCTTTTCAGGCTCTTGATGTTTTTGAACACCGTTTCATGCTCCTCCTATTTTTCAGACCATTTCATGCTCCTCATATTTTTGACACCCTTTGAATCTCTTCATATTTTTCACACCTTTTCAGGCTCTTCATATTTTTCAACACCGCTTCATGCTCCTCCTATTTTTCAGACCGTTTCATGCTCCTCATCTTTTTGACACGTTTTGAAACTCTTTATATTTATCACACCTTTTCAGGCTCTTCATGTTTTTCAACACAATTTCATGCTCCTCCTTTTTTTCAGACCGTTTTATGCTCCTCATATTTTTGACAACTTTTGAAGCTCTTCATAATTTCCACACCTTTTCAGGCTCTTCATGTTTTTCTACACTGCTTCATGCTCCCCCTATATTTCAGACCGTTCATGCCTCTCATATTTTTGAAACCTTTTGAAGCTCTTCATATTTTTCACACCTTTTCAGGCTCTTCATGTTTTTCAACACCATTTCATGCTCCTCCTTTTTTTCAAACCGTTTTATGCTCCTTATATATTTGACACCTTTTGAAGCTCTTCATAATTTCCACACCTTTTCAGGCTCTTCATGTTTTTGAACACCGTTTCATGCTCCTCTTATTTTTTTTTTTATTGTTATTTTTTTAATTTTTTTTTATTATTTTTATTTTTTTTTCCAGTGGATTTTGTCATACTTTGATATGAATCAGCCATGGATTTACATGTATTCCCAGTCCCGATTCCCCCTCCCACCTCCCTCTCCACCCAATTCCTCTGGGTCGTCCCAGTGCACCAAGCCAGAGCACTTGTCTCGTGCATCCTACCTGGCCTGGTGATCTGTTTCACCATAGATAGCATACATGCTGTTCTTTTGAAATATCCCACCCTCAGATTCTCCCACAAAGTTAAATGTCTCTTCTGTATTTCTGTGTCTCTTTTTCTGTTCTGCATATAGGGTTATCGTTGTCACCTTTCTAAATTCCATATACATGTGTCAGTATGCTGTAATGTTCTTTATCTTTCTGGCTTACTTCACTCTGTCTAATGGGCTCCAGCTTCATCCATCTCATTAGGACTGATTCAAATGAATTCTTTTTAATGGCTGAGTAATATTCCATGGTGTATATGTACCACAGCTTTCTTATCCATTCATCTGCTGACGGGCATCTAGGTTGCTTCCATGTCCTGGCTATTATAAACAGTGCTGCGATGAACATTGGGGTGCACGTGTCTCTTTCAGACGAACCTATGGACACCTTATCTTTGACAAAGGAGGCAAGGATATACAATGGAAAAAAGACAACCTCTTTAACAAGTGGTGCTGGGAAAACTGGTCAACCACTTGTAAAAGAATGAAACTAGAACACTTTCTAACACCATACACAAAAATAAACTCAAAAAGGATTAAAGATCTAAATGTAAGACCAGAAACTATAAAACTCCTAGAGGAGAACATAGGCAAAACACTCTCCGACATAAATCAAAGCAAGATCCTCTATGACCCACCTCCCAGAATATTGGAAATAAAAGCAAAACTAAACAAATGGGACCTAATGAAACTTAAAAGCTTTTGCACTACAAAGGAAACTATAAGTAAGGTGAAAAGACAGCCCTCAGATTGGGAGAAAATAATAGCAAATGAAGAAACAGACAAAGGATTAATCTCAAAAATATACAAGCAAATCCTGCAGCTCAATTCCAGAAAAATAAATGACCCAATAAAAAATGAGCCAAAGAACTAAACAGACATTTCTCCAAAGAAGACATACAGATGGATAACAAACACATGAAAAGATGCTCAATATCACTCATTATTAGAGAAATGCAAATCAAAACCACAATGAGGTACCATTACATGCCAGTCAGGATGGCTGCTATCCAAAAGCCTACAAGCAATAAATGCTGGAGAGGGAGTGGAGAAAAGGGAACCCTCTTATACTGTTGGTGGGAATGCACACTAGTACAGCCGCTATGGAAAACGGTGCAGAGATTTCTTAAAAAACTGGAAATAGAACTGCCATATGACCCAGCAATTCCACTTCTGGGCATACACACTGAGGAAACCAGATCCTCTTATTTTTCAGACCGTTTCAAACTCCTCATATTTTTTACACCGTTTGAAGCTCTTCATATATTTCACACCTTTTCAGGCTCTTCATGTTTTTCAACACCGCTTCATGCTCCTCCTATTTTTCAGACTGTTTCATGCTCCTCATATTTTTGACACCTTTTGAAGCTCTTCATATATTTCACACCTTTTCAGCCTCTTCATGTTTCTCAACACCGCTTCATGCTCCTCCTATTTTTAAGACCGTTTCCTGCTCCTCATATTTTTCACACCTTTTGAAGCTTTTCATATTTGTCACAGCTTTTCAGGATCTTCATGTTTCTCAACACTGCTTAATGCTCCTCCTATTTTTCAGACCGTTTCATGCTCCTCATATTTTTGACACCTTTTGAAGCTCTTCATATCTTTCACACCTTTTCTGCCTCTACCTGTTTTTCAACACCGTTTCATGCTCCTCCTATTTTTTAGAGCATTTCATGCTCGTCGTATTTTTGACACCTTTTGAAGCTCTTCATATATTTCACACCTTTTCAGGCTCTTCATGTTTTTCAACACCGCTTCATGCTCCTCCTATTTTTCAGACCGTTTCATGCTCCTCATATTTTTGACACCTTTTGAAGCTCTTCATATATTTCACACCTTTTCATGCTCTTCCTGAATTTCAACACAGCTTAATGCTCCTCCTAGTTTTCAGACCGTTTCATGCTCCTCATATTTTTGCCACCTTTTCAAGCTCTTCATATTTTTCAAACCTTTTCAGGCTCTTGATGTTTTTGAACACCGTTTCATGCTCCTCCTATTTTTCAGACCGTTTCATGCTCCTCATATTTTTGACACCCTTTGAAGCCCTTCATATTTTTCACACCTTTCCATGCTCCTCATGTTTTTCAACACCGTTTGATGCTCCTCCTTCTTTCAGACCGTTTCAGGCTCCTCATATGTTTCACAACTTTTTCAGGCTCTTCATGTATTTCAACACCACTTCATGCTCCTCCTATTTTTCAGATCGTTTCATGCTCCTCATAATTTTTACACCTTTTGAAGCTCTTCATATATTTCACACATTTTCAGGCTCTTCATGTTTTTCAACACCGCTTCATGCTCCTCCTATTTTTCAGACCGTTTCATGGTCCTCATATTTTTGACACCTTTTGAAGCTCTTCATATTTTTCACACCTTTTCAGGCTCTTCATGGTTTTGAACACCGTTTCATGTTCCTCCTATTTTTTAAACCGTTACATGCTCCTCATATTTTTGACAAGTTTTGAAGCTCTTCATATTTTTCAAAACTTTTCAGGCTCTTCATGTTTTTGAACACCACTTCATGCTCCTCCTATTTTTCAGATCGTTTCATGCTCCTCATATTGTTGACACATTTTGAAGCTCTTCATATATTACACACCTTTTCAGGCTCTTCACGTTTTTGAACACCATTTGATGCTCCTCCTATTTTTCAGACCGTTTCATGCTCCTCATATTTTTCACACCTTTTGAAGCTCTTCATATTATTCACACCTTTTCAGGATTTTCATGTTATTGAACACCATTTCATGCTCCTCATATTTTTGACACATTTTGAAGCTGTTCATATTTTTAACACCTTTTCATGCTCTTCATATTTTTCAACACCATTTCATGCTCCTCCTATTTTTCAGACATTTTAATGCTCCCCATAATTGTGACATCTTTTGAATCGCTTCATAATTGTCACACCTTTTCAGGCTCTTCATGTTTTTGAAATCCGCTTCATGCTCCTCCTATTTTTCAGACTGTTTCATGCTCCTCATATTTTTGACACCTTTTGAAGCTCTTCATATTTTTCACACGTATTCAAGCTCTTCATCTTTTTCAACACCGCTTCATGCTCCTCCTATTTTTCAGACCGTTTCATGCTCCTCATATATTAGACACCTTTTGAATCTCTTCATATTTTTCACACCTTTTCAGGTTCTTCATATTTTTGAACACCGCTTCATGCTCCTCCCATTTTCCAGACCGTTTCATGCTCCTCATATATTTGACACCTTTTGAAGCTCTTCATATTTTTCACACCTTTTCAGGTTCTTCATGTTTTTGAACACCGCTTCATGCTCCTCCCATTTTTCAGACCGTTTCTTGCTCCTCATATATTAGACACCTTTTGAAACTCTTCATATTTTTCACACCTTTTCAGGCTCTTCATGTTTTTACACCACTTCGTGCTCCTCCTATTTTTGATATCTTTTGAAGCTCTTCATATATTTCACACCTTTTCAGGGTTTTCATGATTTGGAACACCGTTTCATACTCCTCATATTTTTCAGACCGTTTCATGCTCCTCATATTTTTGACACATTTTGAAGCTCTTCATATTTTTCACACCTTTTCAGGCTCTTCATATTTTTGAAAACCGTTTCATCATCCTCCTATTTTTCAGACCGTCTCATGCTCCTCATATTTTTGACAACTTTTGAAACTCTTAATATTTTTCACAATTTGTCATGTTCCTCATGTTTTCGAACACCGTTTCATGCTCCTCCTATTTTTCAGACCATTTCCTTCTCCTCATATTAGACACCTTTTGAAGCTCTTCATATTTTTCACACCTTTTCATGCTCTTCATATATTTTTCAACAAGGTTTCAAGCTCCTCCTATTTTTCATACCGTTTAATGCTCCCCATAATTTTGACACCTTTTGAAGTGCTTCATAATTATCACACCATTTCAGGCTCTTCATGTTTTCCAAATCCGATTCTCCTCCTCCTATTTTTCAGACTGTTTCATGCTCCTCATATTTTTGACAACTTTTGAAACTCTTCATATTTTTCACACCTTTTCAGGCTCTTCATGTTTTTCAACACCGCTTTATTCTCCTCCTATTTTCACACCGTTTCATGCTCCTCATATTTTGGTACCTTTTGAAGCACTTCATATTTTTCACACCTTTTCAGGCTCTTCATGTTTTGAACATCGTTTCTTGCACCTCCAATTTTTCAGAACGTTTCTTGCTGCTCATATATTTGACACCTTTTGAAGCTCTTCATTATTTCACAACTTTTCAGGTTCTTCATGTTTTCAACACCACTTCATGCTCCTGCTATATTTCTGACCGTGTCATGCTCCTCATATTTTTGACATCTTTTGAAGATCTTCATATTTTTCACACCTTTTCAGGCTCTTCAGGTTTTTCTACACCGCTTCATACTCCTCCTATTTTTGACACCTTTTTGAGCTCTTCATATTTTTCACACATTTTCATGCTCTTCATATTTTTCAACAAGGTTTCAAGCTCCTCCTATTTTTCAGACCGTTTCATGCTCCCCATAATTTTGACACCTTTTGAAGTGCTTCATAATTATCACACCATTTCAGGCTCTTCATGTTTTTCAAATCCGCTTCTCCTCCTCCTATTTGTCAGACTGTTTCATGCTCCTCATATTTTTGACAACTTTTGAAGCTCTTCATATTTTTCACACCTTTTCAGGCTCTTCATGTTTTTCAACACCGCTTTATTCTCCTCCTATTTTTCACACCGTTTCATGCTCCTCATATTTTTGACACCTTTTGAAGCTCTTCATATTTTTCACACTTTTTCAGGATCTTCATGTTTTTCAACACCGTTTCATGCTCCTCCTATTTTTCAGACCATTTCATGCTCCTCATATTTTGACAATCTTGATGCTCTTTATATTTTTCACAGCTTTTCAGGCTCTTCATGTTTTTGAACACCTATTCATGCTCCTCATATTTTTCAGACCGTTTCATGCTCCTCATATTATTGACACCTTTTGAATCTCTTCATATTTTTCACACCTTTTCAGGCTCTTCAGGTTTTTGAACACCGTTTCATGCTCCTCTTATTTTTCAGACCGTTTCCTGCTCCTCATATATTTGACATCTTTTGAAGCTCTTCTTATTTTTCACACCTTTTCATGTTTTTCAACACCGTTTCCTGCTCCGCCTATTTTCAGACCGTTTCATGCTCCTAATATATTTGACACCTTTTAAAGCTCTTCATATACTTCACACCTTTTCAGGCTCTTCATGTTTTTGAACACCGTTTCATGCTCCTCCTATTTTTCAGACCATTTCGTGCTCCTCATATATTTGACACCTTTTGAAGGTCTTCTTATTTTTCACACCTTTTCACGCTTTTCATGTTTTTCAACTCCGTTTCATGCTCCTCCTATTTTTCAGACCGTTTCGTGCTCCTCATATATTTGACACTTTTTGAAGCTCTTCATATTCTTCACACCTTTTCAGGCTCTTCATGATTTTGAACACCGCTTCACGCTCCTCCTATTTTTCAGAACGATTCATGCTCCACCTATTTTTCAGAATGTTTCATGCTTCTCATATTTTTCACACCTTTTGAAGCTCTTCATATTTTTCACCCCATTTCAGGCTCTTCATATTTTAAAACACCACTTCTTACTCCTCCTATTTTCAGACCGTTTCATGCACCTCATATTTTTGACACCTTTTGAAGCTCTTCATATTTTTCACACCTTTTCAGGCTCTTCATGTTTTTCAACACCGCTTCATGCTCCTCCTTTTTTCAGAACGTTTCATGCTCTTAATATTTTTGACACCTTTTGAAGCTCTTCATATTTTTCACACCTTCTCAGGCTCTTCATGTTTTTGAACACCGTTTCTTGCTGCTAATATTTTTCAGACCTTTTCATGCTCCAAATATATTTGACACCTTTTAAAGCCTTTCATATTTTTCACAGCTTTTCAGGCTCTTCGTGTTTTTCAACACCACTTCATGCTCCTCTTATTTTTCAGACCGTTTCATGCTCCTCATATTTTTGACACCTTTAGAAGCTCTTCATATTTTTCACACCTTTTCAGGCTCTTGATATTTTTAAACACCACTTCATGCTCCTCCTAATTTTCAGACCGTTTCTTGCTCCTCATATTTCTGACACCTTTTGAAGCTCTTCATATTTTTCACACCTTTTCAGGCTCTTCATGTTTTTGAACACAGTTTCATGCTCCGCATATTTTTCACACCTTTTCATGCTCTTCATATTTTTCACACCTTTTCAGGCTCTTCATGTTTCTCAAAACCGTTTCATGCTTCTCCTAGTTTTCAGACCGTTTCATGCTGCTCATATTTTTGACACCTTTTGAAGCTCTTCATATTTTTCACATCTTTTCAGGCTCTTCATGTTTTTGAACATAGTTTCATGCTCCACATATTTTTCACACCTTTTCAGGCTCTTCATGTTTTTGAACACCATTTCATGCTCTTCCTATTTTTCAGACCGTTTCATGCTCCTCATATTTTTGACACCTTTTGAAGCTCTTCATATTTTCACACCTTTTCAGGCTCTTCACGTTTTTGAACACCACTTCATGCTCCTCCTATATTTCAGACCGTTTCATGCTCCTCATATTTTTGACACCTTTTGAAGCTCTTCATATTTTTCACACCTTTTCAGGCTCTTCATGTTTTTGAACACCGTTTCATGTTCCTCATATTTTTGACACCTTCTGAAGCTCATCATATTTTTCACAGGTTTTCATGCTCTTCATCTTTTTCAAAACCGTTTCATTCTCATACTATTTTTCAGACAGTTTCATGTTCCTATATATTTGACACCTTTTGAAACTCTTCATATTTTTCACACGTTTTCAGGCTCTTCATGGTTTTCAACACCGCTGCATGCTCCTCCTATTTTTCAGACCGTTTCATGCTCTTAATATTTTTGACATCTTTTGAAGCTCTTCATATATTTCACACCTTTTCAGGCTCTTCATGTTTTTCAACACTGATTCATGCTTCTCCTATTTTTCAGACCGTTTCATGCTTCTCTTATTTTTGACACCTTTTGAAGTGCTTCATATTTTTCACACCTTTTCAGGGTCTTCTTGTTTTGCATCACCACTTCATGCTCCTCTTATTTTTTAGACCGTTTCATGCTCCTCATATTTTTGACACCTTTTGAAGCTCTTCATATTTTTCACACCTTTCCTGGTTCTTCAAGTTTTTGAACACTGTTTCTTGGTCCTCCTGTTTTTCAGACCGTTTAATGCTGCTCATATTTTGACACCTTTTGAAGCTCTTCATATTTTTCATACCTTTTCAGGCTCTACATATTTTTCAACAGAAATTCATGCTCCTCCTATTTTTCACACCGTTTCATGCTCCTCATAATTTTGACAACGTTTGAAGCTCTTCCTATTTTTCACAACTTTTCAGGCTCTTCATGTTTTTGAAAACCACTTCGTTCTCCTCCTATTTTTCAGATCGTTTCATGCTCCTCATATTTTTGACACCTTTTGAAGCTCTTCATATATTTCACACCTTTTCAGGCTCTTCATGTTCTTTAACACCGATTCATGCTCCTCCTACTTTTCAGACCGTTTCATGTTCCTCATATTTTTGACACCTTTTGAAGCTCTTCATATCTTTGACACCTTTTCTGCCTCTTCCTGTTTTTCAACACCGTTTCATGCTCCTCCTATATTTTAGAGCGTTTCATGCTCGTCGTATTTTTGACACCTTTTGAAGCTCTTCATATATTTCACACCTTTTCAGGCTCTTCATGTTTTTCAACACCGCTTCATGCTCCTCCTATTTTTCAGACCGTTCCTTGCTCCTCATATTTTTGACACCTTTTGAAGCTCTTCATATATTTCACACCTTTTCAGCCTCTTCATGTTTCTCAACACCGCTTCATGCTCCTCCTATTTTTAAGACCGTTTCCTGCTCCTCATATTTTTCACACCTTTTGAAGCTTTTCATATTTTTCACAGCTTTTCAGGATCTTCATGTTTCTCAACACTGCTTAATGCTCCTCCTATTTTTCAGACCGTTCCATGCTCCTCATATTTTTGACACCTTTTGAAGCTCTTCATATTTTTCATACCTTTTCACGCTCTACATATTTTTCAACAGAAATTCATGCTCCTCCTATTTTTCACACCGTTTCATGCTCCTCATAATTTTGACAACTTTTGAAGCTCTTCATATTTTTCACAGCTTTTCAGAATCTTCATGTTTCTCAACACTGCTTAATGCTCCTCCTATGTTTCAGACCGTTCCATGCTCCTCATATTTTTGACACCTTTTGAAGCTCTTCATATTTATCACACCTTTCCTAGTCTTCATGTTTTTGAACACCATTTCATGCTCCTCCTATTTTTCAGACCGTTTCATGCTCTTCATATTTTTGACAGTTTTGAAGCTCTTCATATATTTCACACCTTTTCAGGCTCTTCATGTTTTTGAACACCATTTCATGCTCTTCCTATTTTTCAGACCGTTTCATGCTCCTCATATTTTTGACACCTTTTGAAGCTCTTCATATCTTTCACACCTTTTCTGCCTCTTCCTGTTTTTCAACACCGTTTCATGCTCCTCCTTTTTTTTAGAGCGTTTCATGCTCGTCGTATTTTTGACACCTTTTGAAGCTCTTCATATATTTCACACCTTTTCAGGCTCTTCATGTTTTTCAACACCGTTTCATGCTCCTCCTATTTTTCAGACCGTTTCATGCTCCTCATATTTTTGACACCTTTTGAAGCTCTTCATATATTTCACACCTTTTCATGCTCTTCCTGAATTTCAACACAGCTTAATGCTCCTCCTATTTTTCAGACCGTTTCATGCTCCTCATATTTTTGCCACCTTTTCAAGCTCTTCATATTTTTCAAACCTTTTCAGGCTCTTGATGTTTTTGAACACTGTTTCATGCTCCTCCTATTTTTCGAACCGTTTCATGCTCCTCATATTTTTGACACCCTTTGAATCTCTTCATATTTTTCACACCTTTTCAGGCTCTTCATATTTTTCAACACCGCTTCATGCTCCTCCTATTTTTCAGACCGTTTCATGCTCCTTATCTTTTTGACACGTTTTGAAACTCTTCATATTTATCACACCTTTTCAGGCTCTTCATGTTTTTCAACACCATTTCATGCTCCTCCTTTTTTTCAGACCGTTTTATGCTCCTCATATTTTTGACAACTTTTGAAGCTCTTCATAATTTCCACACCTTTTCAGGCTCTTCATGTTTTTCTACACCGCTTCATGCTCCCCCTATATTTCAGACCGTTCATGCCTCTCATATTTTTGAAACCTTTTGAAGCTCTTCATATTTTTCACACCTTTTCAGGCTCTTCATGTTTTTCAACACCATTTCATGCTCCTCCTTTTTTTCAGACCGTTTTATGCTCCTCATATATTTGACACCTTTTGAAGCTCTTCATAATTTCCACACCTTTTCAGGCTCTTCATGTTTTTGAACACCGTTTCATGCTCCTCTTATTTTTTTTTTATTGTTATTTTTTTTAATTTTTTTTATTATTTTTATTTTTTTTCCCAGTGGGTTTTGTCATACTTTGATATGAATCAGCCATGGATTTACATGTATTCCCAGTCCCGATTCCCCCTCCCACCTCCCTCTCCACCCAATTCCTCTGGGTCTTCCCAGTGCACCAAGCCAGAGCACTTGTCTCGTGCATCCTACCTGGCCTGGTGATCTGTTTCACCATAGATAGCATACATGCTGTTCTTTTGAAATATCCCACCCTCAGATTCTCCCACAAAGTTAAATGTCTCTTCTGTATTTCTGTGTCTCTTTTTCTGTTCTGCATATAGGGTTATCGTTGTCACCTTTCTAAATTCCATATACATGTGTCAGTATGCTGTAATGTTCTTTATCTTTCTGGCTTACTTCACTCTGTCTAATGGGCTCCAGCTTCATCCATCTCATTAGGACTGATTCAAATGAATTCTTTTTAATGGCTGAGTAATATTCCATGGTGTATATGTACCACAGCTTTCTTATCCATTCATCTGCTGACGGGCATCTAGGTTGCTTCCATGTCCTGGCTATTATAAACAGTGCTGCGATGAACATTGGGGTGCACGTGTCTCTTTCAGACGAACCTATGGACACCTTATCTTTGACAAAGGAGGCAAGGATATACAATGGAAAAAAGACAACCTCTTTAACAAGTGGTGCTGGGAAAACTGGTCAACCACTTGTAAAAGAATGAAACTAGAACACTTTCTAACACCATACACAAAAATAAACTCAAAAAGGATTAAAGATCTAAATGTAAGACCAGAAACTATAAAACTCCTAGAGGAGAACATAGGCAAAACACTCTCCGACATAAATCAAAGCAAGATCCTCTATGACCCACCTCCCAGAATATTGGAAATAAAAGCAAAACTAAACAAATGGGACCTAATGAAACTTAAAAGCTTTTGCACTACAAAGGAAACTATAAGTAAGGTGAAAAGACAGCCCTCAGATTGGGAGAAAATAATAGCAAATGAAGAAACAGACAAAGGATTAATCTCAAAAATATACAAGCAAATCCTGCAGCTCAATTCCAGAAAAATAAATGACCCAATAAAAAATGAGCCAAAGAACTAAACAGACATTTCTCCAAAGAAGACATACAGATGGATAACAAACACATGAAAAGATGCTCAATATCACTCATTATTAGAGAAATGCAAATCAAAACCACAATGAGGTACCATTACATGCCAGTCAGGATGGCTGCTATCCAAAAGCCTACAAGCAATAAATGCTGGAGAGGGAGTGGAGAAAAGGGAACCCTCTTATACTGTTGGTGGGAATGCACACTAGTACAGCCGCTATGGAAAACGGTGCAGAGATTTCTTAAAAAACTGGAAATAGAACTGCCATATGACCCAGCAATTCCACTTCTGGGCATACACACTGAGGAAACCAGATCCTCTTATTTTTCAGACCGTTTCAAACTCCTCATATTTTTTACACCGTTTGAAGCTCTTCATATATTTCACACCTTTTCAGGCTCTTCATGTTTTTCAACACCGCTTCATGCTCCTCCTATTTTTCAGACTGTTTCATGCTCCTCATATTTTTGACACCTTTTGAAGCTCTTCATATATTTCACACCTTTTCAGCCTCTTCATGTTTCTCAACACCGCTTCATGCTCCTCCTATTTTTAAGACCGTTTCCTGCTCCTCATATTTTTCACACCTTTTGAAGCTTTTCATATTTGTCACAGCTTTTCAGGATCTTCATGTTTCTCAACACTGCTTAATGCTCCTCCTATTTTTCAGACCGTTTCATGCTCCTCATATTTTTGACACCTTTTGAAGCTCTTCATATCTTTCACACCTTTTCTGCCTCTACCTGTTTTTCAACACCGTTTCATGCTCCTCCTATTTTTTAGAGCATTTCATGCTCGTCGTATTTTTGACACCTTTTGAAGCTCTTCATATATTTCACACCTTTTCAGGCTCTTCATGTTTTTCAACACCGCTTCATGCTCCTCCTATTTTTCAGACCGTTTCATGCTCCTCATATTTTTGACACCTTTTGAAGCTCTTCATATATTTCACACCTTTTCATGCTCTTCCTGAATTTCAACACAGCTTAATGCTCCTCCTAGTTTTCAGACCGTTTCATGCTCCTCATATTTTTGCCACCTTTTCAAGCTCTTCATATTTTTCAAACCTTTTCAGGCTCTTGATGTTTTTGAACACCGTTTCATGCTCCTCCTATTTTTCAGACCGTTTCATGCTCCTCATATTTTTGACACCCTTTGAAGCCCTTCATATTTTTCACACCTTTCCATGCTCCTCATGTTTTTCAACACCGTTTGATGCTCCTCCTTCTTTCAGACCGTTTCAGGCTCCTCATATGTTTCACAACTTTTTCAGGCTCTTCATGTATTTCAACACCACTTCATGCTCCTCCTATTTTTCAGATCGTTTCATGCTCCTCATAATTTTTACACCTTTTGAAGCTCTTCATATATTTCACACATTTTCAGGCTCTTCATGTTTTTCAACACCGCTTCATGCTCCTCCTATTTTTCAGACCGTTTCATGGTCCTCATATTTTTGACACCTTTTGAAGCTCTTCATATTTTTCACACCTTTTCAGGCTCTTCATGGTTTTGAACACCGTTTCATGTTCCTCCTATTTTTTAAACCGTTACATGCTCCTCATATTTTTGACAAGTTTTGAAGCTCTTCATATTTTTCAAAACTTTTCAGGCTCTTCATGTTTTTGAACACCACTTCATGCTCCTCCTATTTTTCAGATCGTTTCATGCTCCTCATATTGTTGACACATTTTGAAGCTCTTCATATATTACACACCTTTTCAGGCTCTTCACGTTTTTGAACACCATTTGATGCTCCTCCTATTTTTCAGACCGTTTCATGCTCCTCATATTTTTCACACCTTTTGAAGCTCTTCATATTATTCACACCTTTTCAGGATTTTCATGTTATTGAACACCATTTCATGCTCCTCATATTTTTGACACATTTTGAAGCTGTTCATATTTTTAACACCTTTTCATGCTCTTCATATTTTTCAACACCATTTCATGCTCCTCCTATTTTTCAGACATTTTAATGCTCCCCATAATTGTGACATCTTTTGAATCGCTTCATAATTGTCACACCTTTTCAGGCTCTTCATGTTTTTGAAATCCGCTTCATGCTCCTCCTATTTTTCAGACTGTTTCATGCTCCTCATATTTTTGACACCTTTTGAAGCTCTTCATATTTTTCACACGTATTCAAGCTCTTCATCTTTTTCAACACCGCTTCATGCTCCTCCTATTTTTCAGACCGTTTCATGCTCCTCATATATTAGACACCTTTTGAATCTCTTCATATTTTTCACACCTTTTCAGGTTCTTCATATTTTTGAACACCGCTTCATGCTCCTCCCATTTTCCAGACCGTTTCATGCTCCTCATATATTTGACACCTTTTGAAGCTCTTCATATTTTTCACACCTTTTCAGGTTCTTCATGTTTTTGAACACCGCTTCATGCTCCTCCCATTTTTCAGACCGTTTCTTGCTCCTCATATATTAGACACCTTTTGAAACTCTTCATATTTTTCACACCTTTTCAGGCTCTTCATGTTTTTACACCACTTCGTGCTCCTCCTATTTTTGATATCTTTTGAAGCTCTTCATATATTTCACACCTTTTCAGGGTTTTCATGATTTGGAACACCGTTTCATACTCCTCATATTTTTCAGACCGTTTCATGCTCCTCATATTTTTGACACATTTTGAAGCTCTTCATATTTTTCACACCTTTTCAGGCTCTTCATATTTTTGAAAACCGTTTCATCATCCTCCTATTTTTCAGACCGTCTCATGCTCCTCATATTTTTGACAACTTTTGAAACTCTTAATATTTTTCACAATTTGTCATGTTCCTCATGTTTTCGAACACCGTTTCATGCTCCTCCTATTTTTCAGACCATTTCCTTCTCCTCATATTAGACACCTTTTGAAGCTCTTCATATTTTTCACACCTTTTCATGCTCTTCATATATTTTTCAACAAGGTTTCAAGCTCCTCCTATTTTTCATACCGTTTAATGCTCCCCATAATTTTGACACCTTTTGAAGTGCTTCATAATTATCACACCATTTCAGGCTCTTCATGTTTTCCAAATCCGATTCTCCTCCTCCTATTTTTCAGACTGTTTCATGCTCCTCATATTTTTGACAACTTTTGAAACTCTTCATATTTTTCACACCTTTTCAGGCTCTTCATGTTTTTCAACACCGCTTTATTCTCCTCCTATTTTCACACCGTTTCATGCTCCTCATATTTTGGTACCTTTTGAAGCACTTCATATTTTTCACACCTTTTCAGGCTCTTCATGTTTTGAACATCGTTTCTTGCACCTCCAATTTTTCAGAACGTTTCTTGCTGCTCATATATTTGACACCTTTTGAAGCTCTTCATTATTTCACAACTTTTCAGGTTCTTCATGTTTTCAACACCACTTCATGCTCCTGCTATATTTCTGACCGTGTCATGCTCCTCATATTTTTGACATCTTTTGAAGATCTTCATATTTTTCACACCTTTTCAGGCTCTTCAGGTTTTTCTACACCGCTTCATACTCCTCCTATTTTTGACACCTTTTTGAGCTCTTCATATTTTTCACACATTTTCATGCTCTTCATATTTTTCAACAAGGTTTCAAGCTCCTCCTATTTTTCAGACCGTTTCATGCTCCCCATAATTTTGACACCTTTTGAAGTGCTTCATAATTATCACACCATTTCAGGCTCTTCATGTTTTTCAAATCCGCTTCTCCTCCTCCTATTTGTCAGACTGTTTCATGCTCCTCATATTTTTGACAACTTTTGAAGCTCTTCATATTTTTCACACCTTTTCAGGCTCTTCATGTTTTTCAACACCGCTTTATTCTCCTCCTATTTTTCACACCGTTTCATGCTCCTCATATTTTTGACACCTTTTGAAGCTCTTCATATTTTTCACACTTTTTCAGGATCTTCATGTTTTTCAACACCGTTTCATGCTCCTCCTATTTTTCAGACCATTTCATGCTCCTCATATTTTGACAATCTTGATGCTCTTTATATTTTTCACAGCTTTTCAGGCTCTTCATGTTTTTGAACACCTATTCATGCTCCTCATATTTTTCAGACCGTTTCATGCTCCTCATATTATTGACACCTTTTGAATCTCTTCATATTTTTCACACCTTTTCAGGCTCTTCAGGTTTTTGAACACCGTTTCATGCTCCTCTTATTTTTCAGACCGTTTCCTGCTCCTCATATATTTGACATCTTTTGAAGCTCTTCTTATTTTTCACACCTTTTCATGTTTTTCAACACCGTTTCCTGCTCCGCCTATTTTCAGACCGTTTCATGCTCCTAATATATTTGACACCTTTTAAAGCTCTTCATATACTTCACACCTTTTCAGGCTCTTCATGTTTTTGAACACCGTTTCATGCTCCTCCTATTTTTCAGACCATTTCGTGCTCCTCATATATTTGACACCTTTTGAAGGTCTTCTTATTTTTCACACCTTTTCACGCTTTTCATGTTTTTCAACTCCGTTTCATGCTCCTCCTATTTTTCAGACCGTTTCGTGCTCCTCATATATTTGACACTTTTTGAAGCTCTTCATATTCTTCACACCTTTTCAGGCTCTTCATGATTTTGAACACCGCTTCACGCTCCTCCTATTTTTCAGAACGATTCATGCTCCACCTATTTTTCAGAATGTTTCATGCTTCTCATATTTTTCACACCTTTTGAAGCTCTTCATATTTTTCACCCCATTTCAGGCTCTTCATATTTTAAAACACCACTTCTTACTCCTCCTATTTTCAGACCGTTTCATGCACCTCATATTTTTGACACCTTTTGAAGCTCTTCATATTTTTCACACCTTTTCAGGCTCTTCATGTTTTTCAACACCGCTTCATGCTCCTCCTTTTTTCAGAACGTTTCATGCTCTTAATATTTTTGACACCTTTTGAAGCTCTTCATATTTTTCACACCTTCTCAGGCTCTTCATGTTTTTGAACACCGTTTCTTGCTGCTAATATTTTTCAGACCTTTTCATGCTCCAAATATATTTGACACCTTTTAAAGCCTTTCATATTTTTCACAGCTTTTCAGGCTCTTCGTGTTTTTCAACACCACTTCATGCTCCTCTTATTTTTCAGACCGTTTCATGCTCCTCATATTTTTGACACCTTTAGAAGCTCTTCATATTTTTCACACCTTTTCAGGCTCTTGATATTTTTAAACACCACTTCATGCTCCTCCTAATTTTCAGACCGTTTCTTGCTCCTCATATTTCTGACACCTTTTGAAGCTCTTCATATTTTTCACACCTTTTCAGGCTCTTCATGTTTTTGAACACAGTTTCATGCTCCGCATATTTTTCACACCTTTTCATGCTCTTCATATTTTTCACACCTTTTCAGGCTCTTCATGTTTCTCAAAACCGTTTCATGCTTCTCCTAGTTTTCAGACCGTTTCATGCTGCTCATATTTTTGACACCTTTTGAAGCTCTTCATATTTTTCACATCTTTTCAGGCTCTTCATGTTTTTGAACATAGTTTCATGCTCCACATATTTTTCACACCTTTTCAGGCTCTTCATGTTTTTGAACACCATTTCATGCTCTTCCTATTTTTCAGACCGTTTCATGCTCCTCATATTTTTGACACCTTTTGAAGCTCTTCATATTTTTCACACCTTTTCAGGCTCTTCACGTTTTTGAACACCACTTCATGCTCCTCCTATATTTCAGACCGTTTCATGCTCCTCATATTTTTGACACCTTTTGAAGCTCTTCATATTTTTCACACCTTTTCAGGCTCTTCATGTTTTTGAACACCGTTTCATGTTCCTCATATTTTTGACACCTTCTGAAGCTCATCATATTTTTCACAGGTTTTCATGCTCTTCATCTTTTTCAAAACCGTTTCATTCTCATACTATTTTTCAGACAGTTTCATGTTCCTATATATTTGACACCTTTTGAAACTCTTCATATTTTTCACACGTTTTCAGGCTCTTCATGGTTTTCAACACCGCTGCATGCTCCTCCTATTTTTCAGACCGTTTCATGCTCTTAATATTTTTGACATCTTTTGAAGCTCTTCATATATTTCACACCTTTTCAGGCTCTTCATGTTTTTCAACACTGATTCATGCTTCTCCTATTTTTCAGACCGTTTCATGCTTCTCTTATTTTTGACACCTTTTGAAGTGCTTCATATTTTTCACACCTTTTCAGGGTCTTCTTGTTTTGCATCACCACTTCATGCTCCTCTTATTTTTTAGACCGTTTCATGCTCCTCATATTTTTGACACCTTTTGAAGCTCTTCATATTTTTCACACCTTTCCTGGTTCTTCAAGTTTTTGAACACTGTTTCTTGGTCCTCCTGTTTTTCAGACCGTTTAATGCTGCTCATATTTTGACACCTTTTGAAGCTCTTCATATTTTTCATACCTTTTCAGGCTCTACATATTTTTCAACAGAAATTCATGCTCCTCCTATTTTTCACACCGTTTCATGCTCCTCATAATTTTGACAACTTTTGAAGCTCTTCCTATTTTTCACAACTTTTCAGGCTCTTCATGTTTTTGAAAACCACTTCGTTCTCCTCCTATTTTTCAGATCGTTTCATGCTCCTCATATTTTTGACACCTTTTGAAGCTCTTCATATATTTCACACCTTTTCAGGCTCTTCATGTTCTTTAACACCGATTCATGCTCCTCCTACTTTTCAGACCGTTTCATGTTCCTCATATTTTTGACACCTTTTGAAGCTCTTCATATCTTTGACACCTTTTCTGCCTCTTCCTGTTTTTCAACACCGTTTCATGCTCCTCCTATATTTTAGAGCGTTTCATGCTCGTCGTATTTTTGACACCTTTTGAAGCTCTTCATATATTTCACACCTTTTCAGGCTCTTCATGTTTTTCAACACCGCTTCATGCTCCTCCTATTTTTCAGACCGTTCCTTGCTCCTCATATTTTTGACACCTTTTGAAGCTCTTCATATATTTCACACCTTTTCAGCCTCTTCATGTTTCTCAACACCGCTTCATGCTCCTCCTATTTTTAAGACCGTTTCCTGCTCCTCATATTTTTCACACCTTTTGAAGCTTTTCATATTTTTCACAGCTTTTCAGGATCTTCATGTTTCTCAACACTGCTTAATGCTCCTCCTATTTTTCAGACCGTTCCATGCTCCTCATATTTTTGACACCTTTTGAAGCTCTTCATATTTTTCATACCTTTTCACGCTCTACATATTTTTCAACAGAAATTCATGCTCCTCCTATTTTTCACACCGTTTCATGCTCCTCATAATTTTGACAACTTTTGAAGCTCTTCATATTTTTCACAGCTTTTCAGAATCTTCATGTTTCTCAACACTGCTTAATGCTCCTCCTATGTTTCAGACCGTTCCATGCTCCTCATATTTTTGACACCTTTTGAAGCTCTTCATATTTATCACACCTTTCCTAGTCTTCATGTTTTTGAACACCATTTCATGCTCCTCCTATTTTTCAGACCGTTTCATGCTCTTCATATTTTTGACAGTTTTGAAGCTCTTCATATATTTCACACCTTTTCAGGCTCTTCATGTTTTTGAACACCATTTCATGCTCTTCCTATTTTTCAGACCGTTTCATGCTCCTCATATTTTTGACACCTTTTGAAGCTCTTCATATCTTTCACACCTTTTCTGCCTCTTCCTGTTTTTCAACACCGTTTCATGCTCCTCCTTTTTTTTAGAGCGTTTCATGCTCGTCGTATTTTTGACACCTTTTGAAGCTCTTCATATATTTCACACCTTTTCAGGCTCTTCATGTTTTTCAACACCGTTTCATGCTCCTCCTATTTTTCAGACCGTTTCATGCTCCTCATATTTTTGACACCTTTTGAAGCTCTTCATATATTTCACACCTTTTCATGCTCTTCCTGAATTTCAACACAGCTTAATGCTCCTCCTATTTTTCAGACCGTTTCATGCTCCTCATATTTTTGCCACCTTTTCAAGCTCTTCATATTTTTCAAACCTTTTCAGGCTCTTGATGTTTTTGAACACTGTTTCATGCTCCTCCTATTTTTCGAACCGTTTCATGCTCCTCATATTTTTGACACCCTTTGAATCTCTTCATATTTTTCACACCTTTTCAGGCTCTTCATATTTTTCAACACCGCTTCATGCTCCTCCTATTTTTCAGACCGTTTCATGCTCCTTATCTTTTTGACACGTTTTGAAACTCTTCATATTTATCACACCTTTTCAGGCTCTTCATGTTTTTCAACACCATTTCATGCTCCTCCTTTTTTTCAGACCGTTTTATGCTCCTCATATTTTTGACAACTTTTGAAGCTCTTCATAATTTCCACACCTTTTCAGGCTCTTCATGTTTTTCTACACCGCTTCATGCTCCCCCTATATTTCAGACCGTTCATGCCTCTCATATTTTTGAAACCTTTTGAAGCTCTTCATATTTTTCACACCTTTTCAGGCTCTTCATGTTTTTCAACACCATTTCATGCTCCTCCTTTTTTTCAGACCGTTTTATGCTCCTCATATATTTGACACCTTTTGAAGCTCTTCATAATTTCCACACCTTTTCAGGCTCTTCATGTTTTTGAACACCGTTTCATGCTCCTCTTATTTTTTTTTTATTGTTATTTTTTTTAATTTTTTTTATTATTTTTATTTTTTTTCCCAGTGGGTTTTGTCATACTTTGATATGAATCAGCCATGGATTTACATGTATTCCCAGTCCCGATTCCCCCTCCCACCTCCCTCTCCACCCAATTCCTCTGGGTCTTCCCAGTGCACCAAGCCAGAGCACTTGTCTCGTGCATCCTACCTGGCCTGGTGATCTGTTTCACCATAGATAGCATACATGCTGTTCTTTTGAAATATCCCACCCTCAGATTCTCCCACAAAGTTAAATGTCTCTTCTGTATTTCTGTGTCTCTTTTTCTGTTCTGCATATAGGGTTATCGTTGTCACCTTTCTAAATTCCATATACATGTGTCAGTATGCTGTAATGTTCTTTATCTTTCTGGCTTACTTCACTCTGTCTAATGGGCTCCAGCTTCATCCATCTCATTAGGACTGATTCAAATGAATTCTTTTTAATGGCTGAGTAATATTCCATGGTGTATATGTACCACAGCTTTCTTATCCATTCATCTGCTGACGGGCATCTAGGTTGCTTCCATGTCCTGGCTATTATAAACAGTGCTGCGATGAACATTGGGGTGCACGTGTCTCTTTCAGACGAACCTATGGACACCTTATCTTTGACAAAGGAGGCAAGGATATACAATGGAAAAAAGACAACCTCTTTAACAAGTGGTGCTGGGAAAACTGGTCAACCACTTGTAAAAGAATGAAACTAGAACACTTTCTAACACCATACACAAAAATAAACTCAAAAAGGATTAAAGATCTAAATGTAAGACCAGAAACTATAAAACTCCTAGAGGAGAACATAGGCAAAACACTCTCCGACATAAATCAAAGCAAGATCCTCTATGACCCACCTCCCAGAATATTGGAAATAAAAGCAAAACTAAACAAATGGGACCTAATGAAACTTAAAAGCTTTTGCACTACAAAGGAAACTATAAGTAAGGTGAAAAGACAGCCCTCAGATTGGGAGAAAATAATAGCAAATGAAGAAACAGACAAAGGATTAATCTCAAAAATATACAAGCAAATCCTGCAGCTCAATTCCAGAAAAATAAATGACCCAATAAAAAATGAGCCAAAGAACTAAACAGACATTTCTCCAAAGAAGACATACAGATGGATAACAAACACATGAAAAGATGCTCAATATCACTCATTATTAGAGAAATGCAAATCAAAACCACAATGAGGTACCATTACATGCCAGTCAGGATGGCTGCTATCCAAAAGCCTACAAGCAATAAATGCTGGAGAGGGAGTGGAGAAAAGGGAACCCTCTTATACTGTTGGTGGGAATGCACACTAGTACAGCCGCTATGGAAAACGGTGCAGAGATTTCTTAAAAAACTGGAAATAGAACTGCCATATGACCCAGCAATTCCACTTCTGGGCATACACACTGAGGAAACCAGATCCTCTTATTTTTCAGACCGTTTCAAACTCCTCATATTTTTTACACCGTTTGAAGCTCTTCATATATTTCACACCTTTTCAGGCTCTTCATGTTTTTCAACACCGCTTCATGCTCCTCCTATTTTTCAGACTGTTTCATGCTCCTCATATTTTTGACACCTTTTGAAGCTCTTCATATATTTCACACCTTTTCAGCCTCTTCATGTTTCTCAACACCGCTTCATGCTCCTCCTATTTTTAAGACCGTTTCCTGCTCCTCATATTTTTCACACCTTTTGAAGCTTTTCATATTTTTCACAGCTTTTCAGGATCTTCATGTTTCTCAACACTGCTTAATGCTCCTCCTATTTTTCAGACCGTTTCATGCTCCTCATATTTTTGACACCTTTTGAAGCTCTTCATATTTTTCACACCTTTCCTAGTCTTCATGTTTTTGAACACCATTTCATGCTCCTCCTATTTTTCAGACCGTTTCATGCTCTTCATATTTTTGACAGTTTTGAAGCTCTTCATATATTTCACACATTTTCAGGCTCTTCATGTTTTTGAACACCATTTCATGCTCTTCCTATTTTTCAGACCGTTTCATGCTCCTCATATTTTTGACACCATTTGAAGCTCTTCATATCTTTCACACCTTTTCTGCCTCTTCCTGTTTTTCAACACCGTTTCATGCTCCTCCTATTTTTTAGAGCGTTTCATGCTCGTCATATTTTTGACACCTTTTGAAGCTCTTCATATATTTCACACCTTTTCAGGCTCTTCATGTTTTTCAACACCGCTTCATGCTCCTCCTATTTTTCAGACCGTTTCATGCTCCTCATATTTTTGACACCTTTTGAAGCTCTTCATATATTTCACACCTTTTCATGCTCTTCCTGAATTTCAACACAGCTTAATGCTCCTCCTATTTTTCAGACCGTTTCATGCTCCTCATATTTTTGCCACCTTTTCAAGCTCTTCATATTTTTCAAACCTTTTCAGGCTCTTGATGTTTTTGAACACCGTTTCATGCTCCTCCTATTTTTCAGACCGTTTCATGCTCCTCATATTTTTGACACCCTTTGAAGCCCTTCATATTTTTCACACCTTTCCATGCTCCTCATGTTTTTCAACACCGTTTGATGCTCCTCCTTCTTTCAGACCGTTTCAGGCTCCTCATATGTTTCACAACTTTTTCAGGCTCTTCATGTATTTCAACACCACTTCATGCTCCTCCTATTTTTCAGATCGTTTCATGCTCCTCATATTTTTGACACCTTTTGAAGCTCTTCATATTTTTCACAGCTTTCCAGGCTCTTCATATTTTTGAACACCGATTAATGCTCCTCCTATTTGTCAGACCGTTTCTTGCTCCTCATATTTTTGACACCTTTTGAAGCTCTTCATATTTTCAAACATTTTCAGGCTTTTCATGTTTTTCAACACCGCTTCATGCTCCTACTATTTTTCCGACCTTTTCATGCTCCTCATATGTTTCACACCTTTGTAAGCTGTTCATGTTTTTTAACACCTTTTCACGCTCCTCCTATATTTCAGAACTTTTCAAGCTCCTCATATTTTTCACACCTTTTGAAGCTCTTCATATTTTTCACACTTTTTCAGGGTCTTCAATTTTTTCTACACCACTTCATGCTCCTCCTATTTTTCAGACCGTTTCATTCTCCTCATATGTTTCACAACTTTTTCAGGCTCTTCTTGTTTCTCAACACGACTTCATGCTCCTCCTATTTTTCAGACTGTTTCATGGTCCTCATATTTTTGACACCTTTTGAAGTTCTTCATATTTTTCACACCTTTTCAGGCTTTTCATGTTTTTCAACACTGCTTCATTCTCCTCCTTTATTTCAGACTGTTTCATGCTCCACATCTTTTTGACACCTTTTGAAGCCCTTTATATTTTTCACACCTTTTCAGGCTTTTCATGTTTTTCTACACCGCTTCATTCTCCTCCTATTCTTCAGACATTTTCATGCTCCTCATATTTTTGACAACTTTTGAAGCTCTTCATATTATTCAAAAGTTTTCAGGCTCTTCATGTTTTTCAACACCGCCTCATGCTCCTCCTTTTTTTCAGACCGTTTCATGCTCCTCATATTTTTGACAGCTTTTGAAGCTCTTCATATTTTTCAAACTTCTCCAGGCTCTTCATGTTTTTGAACTCCGTTTCATGCTCCTCCTGTTTTTCAGACCGTTTCATGCTGCTCATATTTTTGACAACTTTTGAAGTTCTTCATATTTTTCACACATTTTCAGGCTCTTCACGTTTTTCAACACCACTTCATGCTCCTCCTATTTTTCAGGCCGTTTCATGCTCCTCATATTTTTGACAACTTTTGAAGTTCTTCATATTTTTCACACCTTTTCAGGCTCTTCATATTTTTCAACACCGCTTCATGCTCCTCCTATTTTTCAGACTGTTTCATGCTCCTCATATTTTTGACAAGTTTTGAAGCTCTTCATATTTTTCAAAACTTTTCAGGCTCTTCAAGTTTTTGAACACCACTTCATGCTCCTCCTATTTTTCAGATCGTTTCATGCTCCTCATATTTTTGACACATTTTGAAGCTCTTCATATATTACACACATTTTCAGGCTCTTCACGTTTTTGAACACCATTTGATGCTCCTCCTATTTTTCAGACCGTTTCATGCTCCTCCTATTTTTCACATCTTTTGAAGCTCTTCATATTATTCACACCTTTTCAGGCTTTTCATGTTATTGAACACCGTTTCATGCTCCTCATATTTTTGACACCTTTTGAAGCTCTTCATATTTTTAACACCTTTTCATGCTCTTCATATTTTTCAACACCATTTCATGCTCCTCCTATCTTTCAGACATTTTAATGCTCCCCATAATTGTGACACCTTTTGAAGCTCTTCATATTTTTCACACTTTTTCAGGATTTTCAATTTTTTCAAATCCGCTTCTCCTCCTCCTATTTGTCAGACTGTTTCATGCTCCTCATATTTTGACAATCTTGGTGCTCTTTATATTTTTCACAGCTTTTTAGGCTCTTCATGTTTTTGAACACGGATTCATGCTCCTCATATTTTTCAGACCGTTTCATGCTCCTCATATTATTGACACCTTTTGAATCTCTTCATATTTTTCACACCTTTTCAGGCTCTTCAGTTTTTTGAACACCGTTTCATGCTCCTCTTATTTTTCAGACCGTTTCCTGCTCCTCATATATTTGACATTTTTTGAAGCTCTTCTTATTTTTCACACCTTTTCATGTTTTTCAACACCGTTTCCTGCTCCTCCTATTTTCAGACCGTTTCATGCTCCTAATATATTTGACACCTTTTAAAGCTCTTCATATACTTCACACCTTTTCAGGCTCTTCATGTTTTTGAACACCGTTTCATGCTCCTCCTATTTTTCAGACCGTTTCGTGCTCCTCATATATTTGACACCTTTTGAAGGTCTTCTTATTTTTCACACCTTTTCACGCTTTTCATGTTTTTCAACTCCGTTTCATGCTCCTCCTATTTTTCAGACCGTTTCGTGCTCCTCATATATTTGACACCTTTTGAAGCTCTTCATATTCTTCACACCTTTTCAGGCTCTTCATGATTTTGAACACCGCTTCATGCTCCTCCTATTTTTCAGAACGATTCATGCTCCACCTATTTTTCAGAATGTTTCATGCTCCTCATATTTTTGACACCTTTTGAAGCTCTTCATATTTTTCACACCTTTTCAGACTCTTGATGTTTTTAAACACCACTTCATGCTCCTCCTAATTTTCAGACCGTTTCTTGCTCCTCATATTTCTGACACCTTTTGAAGCTCTTCATATTTTTCACACCTTTTCAGGCTCTTCATGTTTTTGAACACAGTTTCATGCTCCGCATATTTTCCACACCTTTTCATGCTCTTCATATTTTTCACACCTTTTCAGGCTCTTCATGTTTCTCAACACCGTTTCATGCTTCTCCTATTTTTCAGACCGTTTCATGCTCCTCATATTTTTGAGACCTTTTGAAGCTCTTCATATTTTTCACACCTTTTCAGGCTCTTCATGTTTTTGCACATAGTTTCATGCTCCACATATTTTTCACACCTTTTCATGCTCTTCATATTTTTCACACCTTTTCAGGCTCTTCATGTTTTTGAACACCATTTCATGCTCTTCCTATTTTTCAGACCGTTTCATGCTCCTCATATTTTTGACACCTTTTGAAGCTCTTCATATTTTTCACACCTTTTCAGGCTCTTCACGTTTTTGAACACCACTTCATGCTCCTCCTATATTTCAGACCGTTTCATGCTCCTCATATTTTTGACACCTTTTGAAGCTCTTCATATTTTTCACACCTTTTCAGGCTCTTCATGTTTTTGAACACCGTTTCATGTTCCTCATATTTTTGACACCTTCTGAAGCTCATCATATTTTTCACAGGTTTTCATGCTCTTCATCTTTTTCAAAACCGTTTCATTCTCATACTATTTTTCAGACAGTTTCATGCTCCTATATATTTGACACCTTTTGAAACTCTTCATATATTTCACACCTTTTCAGGCTCTTCATGTTTTTCAACACCGCTTCATGCTCCTCCTATTTTTCAGACCGTTTCATGCTCCTCATATCTTTGACACCTTTTGAAGCTCTTCATATATTTCACACCTTTTCAGCCTCTTCATGTTTCTCAACACCGCTTCATGCTCCTCCTATTTTTAAGACCGTTTCCTGTTCCTCATATTTTTGACACCTTTTGAAGCTTTTCATATTTTTCACAGCTTTTCAGGATCTTCATGTTTCTCAACACTGCTTAATGCTCCTCCATTTTTCAGACCGTTTCATGCTCCTCATATTTTTGACACCTTTTGAAGCTCTTCATATTTTTCACACCTTTCCTAGCCTTCATGTTTTTGAACACCATTTCATGCTCCTCCTATTTTTCAGACCGTTTCATGCTCTTCATATTTTTGACAGTTTTGAAGCTCTTCATATATTTCACACCTTTTCAGGCTCTTCATGTTTTTGAACACCATTTCATGCTCTTCGTATTTTTCAGACCGTTTCATGCTCCTCATATTTTTGACACCTTTTGAAGCTCTTCATATCTTTCACACCTTTTCTGCGTCTTCCTGTTTTACAACACCGTTTCATGCTCCTCCTATTTTTTAGAGCGTTTCATGCTCGTCGTATTTTTGACACCTTTTGAAGCTCTTCATATATTTCACACCTTTTCAGGCTCTTCATGTATTTCAACACCGCTTCATGCTCCTCCTATTTTTCAGACCGTTTCATGCTCCTCATATTTTTGACACCTTTTGAAGCTCTTCATATATTTCACACCTTTTCATGCTCTTCCTGAATTTCAACAAAGCTTAATGCTCCTCCTATTTTTCAGACCGTTTCATGCTCCTCATATTTTTGCCACCTTTTCAAGCTCTTCATATTTTTCAAACCTTTTCAGGCTCTTGATGTTTTTGAACATCGTTTCATGCTCCTCCTATTTTTCAGACCGTTTCATGCTCCTCATATTTTTGACACCCTTTGAATCTCTTCATATTTTTCACACCTTTTCAGGCTCTTCATGTTTTTGAACACCGTTTCATGTTCCTCATATTTTTGACACCTTTTGAAGCTCTTCATATTTTTCACACCTTTTCAGGCTCTTCATGTTTTTGAACACCGTTTCATGTTGCTCTTATGTTTGACACCTTTTGAAGCTCTTCATATTTTTCACACCTTTTCAGGCTCTTCATGTTTTTGAACACCGTTTCATGTTCCTCATATTTTTGACACCTTTTGAAGCTCTTCATATTTTTCACACCTTTTCAGGCTCTTCATGTTTTTGAACACCGTTTCATGTTCCTCATATTTTTGACACCTTTTGAAGCTCTTCATATTTTTCACACCTTTTCCGGCTCTTCATGTTTTCAACACCGTTTCATGCTCCTCCTATTTTTAGACCGTATCATGCTCCTCATATTTTGACACCTTTTGAAGCTCTTCATATTATTCACACCTTTTCAGGTTCTTCATGTTTTTGAACACCGCTTCAGGCTCCTTCTATTTTCAGACTGTTTCATGCTCCTCATGTTTTTGAGACGTTTTGAAGCTCTTCATATTTTTCACACCTTTTCAGGTTTTTCATGTTTTTGAACACAGTTTCATTCTCCTCATATTTTTCACACATTTTCATGCTCTTCATATTTTTCACACCTTTTCAGGCTCTTCATGTTTTTGAACACCGTTT
This sequence comes from Dama dama, assembly GCF_033118175.1. Taxonomy (NCBI): domain Eukaryota; kingdom Metazoa; phylum Chordata; class Mammalia; order Artiodactyla; family Cervidae; genus Dama; species Dama dama. Next base: position 591,145 of record NW_026870919.1, read on the forward strand.
CATGCTCCTCCTATTTTTCAGACCGTTTCATGCTCCTCATGTTTTTGAGACGTTTTGATACTCTGCATATTTTTCATACCTTTCAGGCTCTTCATGTTTTTGAACACCGTTACATGCTCCTCCTATTTTTCATACCATTTCATGCTCGTCATATTTTTGACACCTTTTGAAGGTCTTCATATTTTTCACACCTTTTCAGGCTCTTTATGTTTTTTTCAACGCCGTATCATGCTCCTCCTATATTTCAGACCGTTTCATGCTCCTCATATTTTGACACGTTTTGAAGCTCTTCATATTTTTCACACCTTTTCAGTCTCTTCATGTTTTTGAACACTGCTTCATGTTCCTCCTATTTTTCAGACCGATTCATGCTCCTCATATCTTTGACACCTTTTGAAGCTCTTCATATTTTTCACACCATTTCAGGCTCTTCAAGTTTTTGAAAACGGCTTCATGCTCCTCCTAATTTTCAGACCGTTTCTTGCTCCTCATATTTCTGACACCTTTTGAAGCTTTTCATATTTTTCACAACTTTTCAGGCTCTTCATGTTTTTGAACACCGCTTCATGCTCCTCCTATTGTTCAGACCATTTCATGCTCCTCGTATTTTTCACACCTTTTGAAGCTCTTCATATTTTTCACAGCTTTTCAGGCCCTTCATGTTTTTCAACACCGCTTCATGCTCCTCATATTTTACAGACCGTTCCATGCTCCTGATATTTTTGACACCTTTTGAAGCTCTTCCTATATTTCAAACCTTTTCAGGCTCTTCATGTTTTTGAACACCGCTTCATGCTCTCTCCTTTTTTTGAGACCGATTCATGCTCCTCATATTTTTGACACCTTTGGAAGCTCTTCATATTTTTCACATATTTTAAAGCCCTTCATATTTTTCAGACGTTTTCAGGCTCTTCATGTTTGTCAACACCACTTCATGCTCCTCCTACTTTTCAAACCGTTTCATGCTCATCTCATTTTTGACACCTTTTGACGCTCTTCATATTTTTCACACTTTTTGAAGCTCTTCGTATTTTTCTCTCTTTTTCAAGCCCTTCGTTTTTTTCAACATCGTTTCATGCTCCTCCTATCTTTCAAACCATTTCATGCTCCACATCTTTTTGACACGTTTTGAAACTCTTCATATTTATCACACCTTTTCAGGCTCTTCATATTTTTCAACACCGCTTCATGCTCCTCTTATTTTTCAGACCGTTTCATGCTCCTCATCTTTTTGACACGTTTTGAAACTCTTCATATTTATCACACCTTTTCAGGCTCTTCATGTTTTTCAACACCATTTCATGCTCCTCCTTTTTTTCAGACCGTTTTATGCTCCTCATATATTTGACACCTTTTGAAGCTCTTCATAATTTCCACACCTTTTCAGGCTCTTCATGTTTTTGAACACCGTTTCATGCTCCTCTTTTTTTTTTATTGCTATTTTTTTCATTTTTTTTTATTATTATTTTTTTTTCCAGTGGGTTTTGTCATACTTTGATATGAATCAGCCATGGATTTACATGTATTCCCAGTCCCGATTCCCCCTCCCACCTCCCTCTCCACCCGATTCCTCTGGGTCTTCCCAGTGCACCAAGCCGGAGCACTTGTCTCGTGCATCCTACCTGGGCTGGTGATCTGTTTCACCATAGATAGCATACATGCTGTTCTTTTGAAATATCCCACCCTCACATTCTCCCACAAAGTTTAAAAGTCTGTTCTGTATTTCTGTGTCTCTTTTTCTGTTCTGGATATAGGGTTATCGTTGTCACCTTTCTAAATTCCATATACATGTGTCAGTATGCTGTAATCTTCTTTATCTTTCTGGCTTACTTCACTCTGTCTAATGGGCTCCAGCTTCATCCATCTCATTAGGACTGATTCAAATGAATTCTTTTTAATGGCTGAGTAATATTCCATGGTGTATATGTACCACAGCTTTCTTATCCATTCATCTGCTGACGGGCATCTAGGTTGCTTCCATGTCCTGGCTATTATAAACAGTGCTGCGATGAACATTGGGGTGCACGTGTCTCTTTCAGACGAACCTATGGACACCTTATCTTTGACAAAGGAGGCAAGGATATACAATGGAAAAAAGACAACCTCTTTAACAAGTGGTGCTGGGAAAACTGGTCAACCACTTGTAAAAGAATGAAAATAGAACACTTTCTAACACCATACACAAAAATAAACTCAAAATGGATTAAAGATCTAAATGTAAGACCAGAAACTATAAAACTCCTAGAGGAGAACATAGGCAAAACACTCTCCGACATAAATCAAAGCAAGATCCTCTATGACCCACCTCCCAGAATATTGGAAATAAAAGCAAAACTAAACAAATGGGACCTAATGAAACTTAAAAGCTTTTGCACTACAAAGGAAACTATAAGTAAGGTGAAAAGACAGCCCTCAGATTGGGAGAAAATAATAGCAAATGAAGAAACAGACAAAGGATTAATCACAAAAATATACAAGCAAATCCTGCAGCTCAATTCCAGAAAAATAAATGACCCAATAAAAAATGAGCCAAAGAACTAAACAGACATTTCTCCAAAGAAGACATACAGATGGATAACAAACACATGAAAAGATGCTCAACATCACTCATTATTAGAGAAATGCAAATCAAAACCACAATGAGGTACCATTACATGCCAGTCAGGATGGCTGCTATCCAAAAGTCTACAAGCAATAAATGCTGGAGAGGGAGTGGAGAAAAGGGAAGCCTCTTATACTGTTGGTGGGAATGCACACTAGTACAGCCGCTATGGAAAACGGTGTAGAGATTTCTTAAAAAACTGGAAATAGAACTGCCATATGACCCAGCAATTCCACTTCTGGGCATACACACTGAGGAAACCAGATCCTCTTATTTTTCAGACCGTTTCAAACTCCTCATATTTTTTACACCTTTTGAAGCTCTTCATATATTTCACACCATTTCAGGCTCTTCATGTTTTTCAACACCGCTTCATGCTCCTCCTGTTTTTCAGACCGTTTCATGGTCCTCATATTTTTGACACCTTTTGAAGCTCTTCATATTTTTCACACCTTTTCAGGCTCTTCATGGTTTTGAACACCGTTTCATGATCCTCCTATTTTTTAAACCGTTTCATGCTCCTCATATTTTTGACACGTTTTGAAGCTCTTCATATTTTTCAAAACTTTTCAGGCTCTTCAAGTTTTTGAACACCACTTCATGCTCCTCCTATTTTTCAGATCGTTTCATGCTCCTCATATTTTTGACACATTTTGAAGCTCTTCATATATTACACACCTTTTCAGGCTCTTCACGTTTTTGAACACCATTTGATGCTCCTCCTATTTTTCAGACCGTTTCATGCTCCTCATATTTTTCACACCTTTTGAAGCTCTTCATATTATTCACCTCTTTTCAGGCTTTTCATGTTATTGAACACCACCTCATGCTCCTCCTAATTTTCATACCGTTACATGCTCCTCATATTTTGATATCTTTTGAAGCTCTTCATATTTTTCACACATTTTTATGCACTTCATGTTTTCAACACCACATCATGCTCCTTGTATTTTTCAAACCGTTTCATGCTCCTCATGTTTTTGATATCTTTTGAAGCTCATCATATATTTCACAGCTTTTCTGGCTCTTCAGGTTTTCAACACAGTTTCATGCTCCTCCTATTTTTCAGATCGTTTCATGCTCCTCATGTTTTGACTCCTTTTGAAGCTCTTCATATTTTCCCACCTTTTCAGGCTCTTCATGTTTTTCAACACCGCTTCTTGTTCATTCTATTTTTCAGACCGTTTCATGCCCCTCATATTTTTTACACCTTTTCAAGCTCTTCACATTTTTCAAACCTTTTCAGGCTCTTCATGTTTTTGAACAACGTTTCATGCTCCTCCTATTTTTCAGAGAGTTTCATGCTCCTCATATTTTTGACAACTTTTGAAGCTCTTCATATTTTTCACACCTTTTAAAGCTCTTTATATTTTTCACACCTTCAGGCTCTTCATGATTTTCAACACCACTTCAGGCTCCTCCTATTTTTCAGACCTCTTCATGATCATCTCATTTTTGACACCTTTGAAGCTCTTCATATTTTTCACACCTTTTAAAGCTATTTATATTTTTCACAGCTTTTCAGGCACTTCATATTTTTCAACAGCACTTCATGCTCCTCCTATTTTTCAGACCGTTTCATGCTCCTCATATTGTTAACACTTTTTGAAGCTCTTCATATTTTTCACACCTTTTCAGGCTCTTCATATTTTTGAATACCGCTTAATGCTCCTCTTATTTTTCAGACCGTTTCGTGCTCCTCATGTATTTCACACCTTTTGAAGCTCTTTATATATTTCACACCTTTTCAGACTCTTCAAGTTTTTGAACACCGTTTCATGCTGCTCCAATATTTTAGACCGTTTCATGCTCCTCATATTTTTGACACCTTTTGAAGCTCTTCATATTTTTCACACCTTTTCAGGCTTTTAATGTTTTTCAAAACCACTTCATGCTCCTCCTATTTTTCAGACCGTTTCATGCTCCTCATATTTTTGACACCTTTTGAAGCTCTTCATATTTTTCACACCTTTTCAGGCTCTTCATGTTTTTGTTTCTTTTTTTTTTTAAATTATTTTTATTTTTCTTTTCCAGTGAGTTTTGTCATACATTGATATGAATCAGCCATGGATTTACATGTATTCCCAATCCCGATCCCCCCTCTCACCTCCCTCTCCACCCGATTCCTCTGGGTCTTCCCAGTGCACCAGGCCGGAGCACTTGTCTCATGAATCCCACCTGGGCTGGTGATCTGTTTCACCATAGATAGCATACATGGTGTTCTTTTGAAATATCCCACCCTCACATTCTCCCACAAAGTTCAAAAGTCTGTACTGTATTTCTGTGTCTCTTTTTCTGTTCTGCATATAGGGTTATCGTTATCACCTTTCTAAATTCCATATACATGTGTCAGTATGCTGTAATGTTCTTTATCTTTCTGGCTTACTTCACTCTGTATAATGGGCTCCAGCTTCATCCATCTCATTAGGACTGGTTCAAATGAATTCTTTTTAGTGGCTGAGTAATATTCCAAGGTGTATATATACCACAGCTTCCTTATCCATTCATCTGCTGATGGGCATCTAGGTTGCTTCCATGTCCTGGCTATTATAAACAGTGCTGCGATGAACATTGGGGTGCACGTGTCTCTTTCAGATCTGGTTTCCTCAGTGTGTATGCCCAGAAGTGGGATTGCTGGGTCATATGGCAGTTCTATTTCCAGTTTTTTAAGAAATCTCCACACTGTTTTCCATAGCGGCTGTACTAGTTTGCATTCCCACCAACAGTGTAAGAGGGTTCCCTTTTCTCCACACCCTCTCCAGCATTTATTACTTGTAGACTTTTGGATAGCAGCCATCCTGACTGGCGTGTAATGGTACCTCATTGTGGTTTTGATTTGCATTTCTCTAATAATCAGTGATGTTGAGCATCTTTTCATGTGTTTGTTAGCCATCTATATGTCTTCTTTGGAGAAATGTCTGTTTAGTTCTTTGGCCCATTTTTTGATTGGGTCATTTATTTTTCTGGAATTGAGCTGCAGGAGTTGCTTGTATATTTTTGAGATTAATCCTTTGTCTGTTCCTTCATTTGCTATTATTTTCTCCCAATCTGAGGGCTGTCTTTTCACCTTACTTATAGTTTCCTTTGTAGTGCAAAAGCTTTTAAGTTTCATTAGGTCCCATTTGTTTAGTTTTGCTTTTACTTCCAATATTCTGGGAGGTGGGTCATAGAGGATCTTGCTTTGATCTATGTCGGAGAGTGTTTTGCCTATGTTCTCCTCTAGGAGTTTTATAGTTTCTGGTCTTACATTTAGATCTTTAATCCATTTTGAGTTTATTTTTGTGTATGGTGTTAGAAAGTGTTCTATTTTCATTCTTTTACAAGTGGTTGACCAGTTTTCCCAGCACCACTTGTTAAAGAGGTTGTCTTTTTTCCATTGTATATCCTTGGCTCCTTTGTCAAAGATAAGGTGTCCATAGGTTCGTGGATTTATCTCTGGGCTTTATATTCTCTTCCATTGATCTATATTTCTGTCTTTGTGCCAGTACCATACTGTCTTGATGACTGTGGCTTTGTAGTAGAGTCTGAAGTCAGGCAGGTTGATTCCTCCAGCTCCATTCTTCTTTCTCAAGATTACTTTGGCTATTCGAGGTTTTTTGTATTTCCATACAAATTGTGAAATTCTTTGGTCTAGTTCTGTGAAAAATACCGTTGGTAGCTTGATAGGGATTGCATTGAATCTATAGACTGCTTTGGGTAGAATAGCCATTTTGACAATATTAATTCTTCCAATCCATGAACACGGTATGTTTCTCCATCTGTTTGTGTCCTCTTTGATTTCTTTCATCAGTGTTTTATAGTTTTCTATGTATAGGTCCTTTGTTTCTTTAGGTAGATATACTCCTAAGTATTTTATTCTTTTTGTTGCAATGGTATTGTTTCCTTAATTTCTCTGTCTGTTTTTTCATTGTTAGTATATAGGAATGCAAGGGATTTCTGTGTGTTAATTTTATATCCTGCAACTTTACTATATTCATTGATTAGCTCTAGTAATTTTCTGGTAGAGTCTTTAGGGTTTTCTATACAGAGGATCATGTCATCTGCAAACAGTGAGAGTTTTACTTCTTCTTTTCCTATCTGGATTCCTTTTACTTCTTTTTCTGATCTGATTGATGTGGCCAGAACTTCCAACACTATGTTGAATAGTAGTGGTGAGAGTGGGCACCCTTGTCTTGTTCCTGATTTCAGGGGAAATGCCTTCAATTTTTCACCATTGAGGGTGATGCTTGCTGTGGGTTTGTCATATATAGCTTTTATTATGTTGAGGTATGTTCCTTCTATTCCTGCTTTTTGGAGAGTTTTAATCATAAATGAGTGTTGAATTTTGTCAAAGGCTTTCTCTGCATCTATTGAGATAATCATATGGTTTTTATCTTTCAATTTGTTAATGTGGTGTTTTACATTGATTGATTTGCGGATATTAAAGAATCCTTGCATTCCTGGGATAAAGCCCACTTGGTCACGGTGTATGATTTTTTTAATATGTTGTTGGATTCTGTTTGCTAGAATTTTGTTAAGGATTTTTGCATCTTTGTTCATCAGTGATATTGGCCTGTAGTTTTCTTTTTTTGTGGCATCTTTGTCTGGTTTTGGAATTAGGGTGATGGTGGCCTCATAGAATGAGTTTGGAAGCTTACCTTCTTCTGCAATTTTCTGGAAGAGTTTGAGTAAGATAGGTGTTAGCTCTTCTCTAAATTTTTGGTAGAATTCAGCTGTGAAGCCATCTGGTCCTGGGCTTTTGTTTGCTGGAAGATTTTTGATGACAGTTTCGATTTCCTTGCTTGTGATGGGTCTGTTAAGATCTTCTATTTCTTCCTGGTTCAGTTTTGGAAAGTTAAACTTTTCTAAGAATTTGTCCATTTCATCCAAGTTGTCCATTTTATTGGCATAGAGCTGCTGGTAGTAGTCTCTTATGATCCTTTGTATTTCAGTGTTGTCTGTTGTGATCTCTCCATTTTCATTTCTAATTTTGTTAATTTGGTTTTTCTCTCTTTGTTTCTTAATGAGTCTTGCTAATGGTTTGTCAATTTTGTTTATTTTTTCAAAAAACCAGCTTTTAGCTTTGTTGATTTTTGCTATGGTCTCTTTATTTCTTTTGCATTTATTTCTGCCCTGATTTTTAAGATTTCTTTCCTTCTGCTAACTCTGGGGTTCTTCATTTCTTCCTTCTCTAATTGCTTTAGGTGTAGAGTTAGGTTATTTAATTGGTTTTTTTTTCTGTTTCTTGATGTAAGCCTGTAATGCTATGAACCTTCCCCTTAGCACTGCTTTTACAGTGTCCCATAGGTTTTGGCTTGTTGTGTTTTCATTTTCATTCATTTCTATACATATTTTGATTTCTTTTTTGATTTCTTCTATGATTTGTTGGTTATTCAGAAGCGTGTTATTTAGCCTCCATATGTTTGAAGTTTTAACAATTTTTTCCCTGTAATTGAGATCTAATCTTACTGCACTGTGGTCAGAAAAGATGACTGGAATGATTTCAATTTTTTTGAATATTCCAAGACCAGATTTATGGCCCAGGACGTGATCTATTCTGGAGAATGTTCCGTGTGCACTTGAGAAAAAGGTGAAGTTGATTGTTTTGGGGTGAAATGTCCTATAGATATCAATTAGGTCTAGCTGGTCCAATGTGTCATTTAAGGTTTGTGTTTCCTTGTGAATTTTCTGTTTAGTTGACCTATCCATAGTTGTGAGTGGGGTATGTTTTTGAACACCGCTTAATGCTCCTCCTATTTTTCAGACCGTTACATGGTCCTCATATTTTTGACACCTTTTAAAGCTCTTAATATTTTTCACACCTTTTCAGGCTCTTCACGTTTTTGAACACAGCTTCATGCTCCTCCTATTTTTCAGACCGTTACATGCTCCTCATATTTTTGACACCTTTTAAAGCTCTTCATATTTTTCACACGTTTTCAGGCTCTTCATGTTTTTCAACACCGCTTCATGTTCCTCCTATTTTTCAGACCGTTTCATGCTCCTCATATTTTTGACACCTTTTGAAGATCTTTATATATTTCACACCTTTTCAGGCTCTTCATGTTTTTCAGCACCACTTCATGCTCCTCATATTTTTCAGACCGTTTCATGCTTCTCATAATTTTTACACCTTTAGAAGCTCTTCATATTTTTCACACCTTTTCAGGCTCTTCATGTTTTTGAACACCGCTTCATGGTCCTCCTATTTTTCAGACCGTTTCATGCTCCTCATGTAATTCACACCTTTTCAGGCTCTACATGTTTTTGAACACCGTTTCATGCTACTCCTATTTTTCAGACCGTTTCATGCTCCTCAAATTTTTGACACCTTTGAAGCTCTTCATATTTTTCACACCTTTTGAAGCTCTTCATATTTTTCACACGTTTTCAGGCTCTTCATGTTTTTCAACACCACTTCATGCTCCTCCTATTTTTGAGACCGTTTCATGCTCATCTAATTTTTGACACTTTTTGAAGCTCTTCATATTTTTCACACGTTTTCAGGCTCTTCATGTTTTTCAACACCACTTCATGCTCCTCCTATTTTTGAGACCGTTTCATGCTCCTCCTCTTTTTCAGACCGTTTCATGCTGCTCATATTTTTGACACCTTTTGAAGCTCTTCATATTTTTCACACCTTTTCAGGCTCTTCATGTTTTTGAACACCTTTCATGCTCCTGCTATTTTTCAGACCGTTTCATACTCCTCAAAATTTTGACACGTTTTGAGGCGTCTTCATATTTTTCACACCTTTTCAGGCTCTTCATGTTTTTGAACACCGTTTCATTATCCTCCTATTTTTCAGAACTTTTCATGCTCCTCATGTTTTTGACACCTTTTAAAGCTCTTCATATTTTTCACAACTTCTCAGGCTCTTCATGTTTTTGAACACCGCTTCATGCTCCTCCTATTTTTCAGACCGTTTCATACTCCTCAGATTTTTGGCACTTTTTGAGGCTCTTCATATTTTTCACACCTATTCAGGCTCTTCATGTTTTTGAACACCGTTTAATGCTCATCTTATTTTTCAGACCGTTTCATGCTACTCATATATTTGACATCTTTTGAAGCTCTTCATAGTTTTCATACGTTCTCAGGCTCTTCATGATTTTGAACACCGCTTCATGCTCCTCCTAGTTTTCAGACCGTTTCATGCTCCTCATATTTTTGACACCTTTTGAAGCTCTTCATATTTTTCACACCTTTTCAGGCTGTTCATGTTTTTGAACACCACTTCATTCTTCTAATATTTTTCAAACCGTTTCATGCTTCCTATATTTTGAAACCTTTTGAAGCTCTTCATATTTTTCACACCTTTTCAGGCTCTTCGTGTTTTTCAACACCACTTCATGCTCCTCCTATTTTTCAGACCGTTTCATTTTCCTCATATTTTTGACACCTTTTGAAGCTCTTCATATATTTCACACCTTTTCAGGCTCTTCATGATTTCCAACACGACTTCATGCTCCTCATATTTTTCATAACGTTTCATGCTAATCTCATTTTTGACACCTAATTAAGCTGTTCATATTTTTCACACCTTTTGAAGCTCTTCATATTTTTCACATTTTTGAAGCTCTTCATATTTTGCACACATTTTCAGGCTCTTCATGTTTTTCAAAACCACTTCATGCTCCTCGTATTTTTCAGGCCGTTTCATGCTCCTCATATTTTTGACACCTTTAGAAGCTCTTCATATTTCTCACACCTTTTCAGGCTCTTCATGATTTCCAACACCGCTTCATGCTCCTCATATTTTTCAGACCGTTTCATGCTCATCTGATTTTTGACACCTATTGAAGCTGTTCATATTTTTCACACCTTTTGAAGCTCTTCCTATTATTCACATTTTTGAACCTCTTCATATTTTTCAAATCTTTTCAGTCTCTTTATGTTTTTGAACACCGTTTCATGACCCTCCTATTTTTCAGAACGTTTCATGCTCCTCATATATTTGACACCTTTTAAAGCTCTTCATTTTTTTCACAACTTTTCAAGCTCTTCATGTTTTTGAACAACGCTTCCTGCTCCTCGTATTTTTCAGACCTTTTCATTTTCCTCATATTTTTGAAACCTTTTGAAGCTCTTCATACATTTCACACCTTTTCAGGCTCTTCATGATTTCCATCACGACTTCATGCTCCTCATATTTTTCAGAACGTTTCATGCTAATCTCATTTTGACACCTAATGAAGCTGTTCATATTTTTCACACCTTTTGAAGCTCTTCATATTTTGCACATTTTTGAAGCTCTTCATATTTTGCACACATTTTCAGGCTCTTCATGTTTTTCAAAACCACTTCATGCTCCTCGTATTTTTCAGGCCGTTTCATGCTCCTCATATTTTTGACACCTTTAGAAGCTCTTCATATTTTTCACACCTTTTCAGGCTCTTCATGTTTTTGAACACCGCTTCATGCTCCCCCTATTTTTCAGAACGTTTCATGCTCCTCATATTTTTCACACCTTTTGAAGCTCTTCATATTTTTCCCACCATTTCAGGCTCTTCATGTTTTTGAATACAGCTTCATGCTCCTCCAATTTTTCAGACCGTTTCAGGCTCCTCATACTTTGACATGTTTTGAAGCTCCTCCTATTTTTCACACCCATTCAGGCTCTTCATGTTTTTCAACACCACTTCATGCTCCTCCTATTTTTCAGACCGTTTCATGCTCCTCCAATTTTTCAGACCGTTATATGCTCCTCCTATTTTTCAGACCGTTTCATGCTCATCTCATTTTTTACACCTTTTGAAGCTCTTCATATTTTTCACACCTTTTGAAACTGTTCATATTTTTCACACGTTTTCAGGCTCTTCATGTTTTTCAACACCGCTTCATGTTCCTCCTATTTTTCAGACCGTTTCATGCTCCTCATATATTTGACACGTTTTGAGGCTCTTCATATTTTTCACACCTTTCCAGGCTCTTCATGTTTTTGAACACCGTTTCAAGCTCCTCGTATTTTTTAGTCCGTATCATGCTCCTTTTTTTTGACAATTTTTGAGCTCTTCATATTTTTCACACCTTTTCAGGCTCTTGAAGTTTTTGAACACCGCTTCATGCTCCTCCTACTTTTCAGACCATTTAATGCTCCTCATATTTTTCACCCCTTTTGAAGCTCTTCATACTTTTCACACCTTTTCAGGCTATTCATGTTTTTGAGCACAGCTTCATGCTCCTCCTATTTTCCAGAACTTTTCATGCTCCTCATATTTTGACACGTTTTAAACTCTTCACATTTTTCACAGCTTTTCAGGCTCTTCATGTTTTTGAACACCGCTTCATGCTCCTCCTATTTTTCCGACCGCTTGATGTTCCTTCTATTTTTCAGACCGTTTCATGCTCCTCATATTTTTGACATCTTTTGAAGCTCTTCATAGTTTTCATATGTTCTCAGGCTCTTCATGATTTTGAAAACCGCTTCATGCTCCTCTTATTTTTCAGACCGTATTCTGCTCCTCATATTTTTCACATATTTTGAAGCTCTTCATATTTTTCACACCTTTTCAAGCTCTTCATGTTTTTGTCCACCGCTTCATGCTGCTCCTATTTTTCAGACCGTTTCATGCTCCTCATCTTTTTGACACCTTTTGAAGCTCATCATATTTTTCACACCATTTCAGGCTCTTTATGTTTTTGAACACCACTTCATTCTCCTCCTATTGTTCAGACCGTTTCATCCTCCTCATATTTTTGACACGTTTGAAGCTCTTCATATATTTCAAACCTTTTCAGGCTTTTCATGTTTTGCAAAACCGCTTCATGCTCCTCCTATTTTTCAGTCGTTTCATACTTCTCATATTTTTGACACCTTTTGAAGCTCTTCATAATTTTCACACCTTTTCATGCTATTCATCTTTTACAAAATCGTATCATGCTCATCCTATTTTTCAGGCTGTTTCATGCTCCTCATATTTTTGACACCTTTTGAAGCTCTTCATATTTTTCACACCTTTTCAGGGTTTTCATGTTTTTCAACACCTCTTCATTCTCCTCGTATTTTTTAGACCGTTTCATTCTCCTCATATTTTTGACACGTTTGAAGCTCTTCATATATTTCAAACCTTTTCAGGCTTTTCATGTTTTTCAACACCGCTTCACGCTCCTCCTATTTTTCAGTCGTTTCATACTTCTCATATTTTTGACACCTTTTGAAGCTCTTCATAATTTTCACACTTTTTCATGCTATTCATCTTTTTCAAAATCGTAACATGCTCTTCCTATTTTTGAGGCTGTTTCATGCTCCTCATATTTTTGACACCTTTTGAAGCTCTTCATATTTTTCACACCTTTTCAGGCTCTTCATGTTTTTGACCATGGCTTCATGCTGCTCCTATTTTTCAGACTGTTTCATGCTCCTCATATTTTTGATACCTTTTGAAGCTCCTCATATTTTTCACACCTTTTCAGGCTCTTCATGTTTTTGAAGACCGCTTCATGCTCCTCCTATTTTTCAGACCGTTTCATGCTCCTCATCTTTTTGAGACTTTTGAAGCTCTTCATATTTTTCACACCTTTTCAGGCTTTTCATGTTTTTCAACACCTCTTCATGCTCCTCTTATTTTTCAGACCGTTCCATGCTCCTCATATTTTTGACACGTTTGAAGCTCTTCATATACTTCAAACCTTTTCAGGCTCTTCATGTTTTTCAACAACGCTTCATGCACCTCCTGTTCTTCAGTCGTTTCATGCTTCTCATATTTTTGAAACCTTTTGAAGCTCTTCATATTTTTCACACCTTTTCTTGCTCGTCATCATTTTCACAACCGTTTCATGCTCTTCCAATTTTCAGTCGGTTTCATGCTCCTCATATTTTTGACACCTTTTGAAGCTCTTCATATTTTTCACACCTTTTCAGGCTCTTCATGTTTTTCAACACCGCTTCATGCTCCTCCTATTTTTCAGACCGTATCCTGCTCCACATATTTTTCACACATTTTGAAGCTCTTCATATTTTTCACACCTTTTCAGGCTCTTCAAGTTTTTCAACACCACTTCATGCTCTTCCTATTTTTCAGACCGTTTCATACTTCTCATATTTTTGACACCTTTTGAAGCTCTTCATAATTTTCACACCTTTTCATGCTATTCATCTTTTTCAAAATCGTAACTTGCTCTTCCTATTTTTGAGGCTGTTTCATGCTCCTCATATTTTTGACACCTTTTGAAGCTCTTCATATTTTTCACAACTTTTCATGCTCTTCATCTTTTTCAAAACCGTTTCATGCTCTTCCAATTTTCAGGCTGTTTCATGCTCCTCATATTTTTGACACCTTTTGAAGCTCTTCATATTTTTCACACCTTATCAGGCTCTTCATATTTTTGACCACCGCTTCATTCTCCTCCTATTTTTCAGACCGTTTCATGCTCCTCATTTTATTGACACCTTTTGAAGCTCTTCATATTTTCACACATTTTCAGGATCTTCATGTTTTTGACTATTGCTTCATGTCCCTCCTATTTCAGACCGTTTCATGCTCCTCATATTTTTTACACCCTTGAAGCTCTTCATATTTATCACAGCTTTTCAGGCTCTTCAGGTTTTCCAACACCGCATCATGCTCCTCATATTTTTGAGACCATTTCATGCTCCTCATATTTTTCACACCTTTTGAAGCTCTTAATATAAATAACACCTTTTCAGGTTCTTCATGTTTTTGACCATGGCTTCATGCTGCTCCTATTTTTGAGACTGTTTCATGCTCCTCATATTTTTGATACCTTTTGAAGCTCTTCATATTTTCACACATTTTCAGGCTCTTCATGTTTTTGACGACTGCTTCATGTCTCTCCTACTTTTCGAACCGTTTCATGCTCCTCATATTTTTGACACCTTTTGAAGCTCTTCATATTTTTCACGCCTTTTCAAGCTCTTCATGTTTTTCAACACCGTTTCATGCTCCTCATATTTCTGACACCTTTTGAAGCTCTTCATATTTTTCCCATCTTTTCAGGCTCTTCATGTTTTTGAACACAGCCTCATGCTACTCCTATTTTTCACACTGTTTCATGCTCCTCATATATTTGACACCTTTTGAAGCTCTTCATATATTGCAAACCTTTTCAGGCATTTCATGTTTTTCAACATCGCTTCATGCTCCTCCTATTTTTCAGTCGTTACATACTTCTCATATTTTTGACACCTTTTGAAGCTCTTCATAATATTCACACCTTTTCATGCTAGTCATCTTTTTCAAAATCGTAACATGCTCTTCCTATTTTTGAGGCTGTTTCATGCTCCTCATATTTTTGACACCTTTTGAAGCTCTTCATATTTTTCACACCTTTTCAGGCTCTTCATGTTTTTGACCACGGTTTCATGCTGCTCCTTTTTTTCAGACCGTTTCATGCTCCTCATATTTTTGATACCTTTTGAAGCTCTTCATACTTTTCACACCTTTTCAGGCTCTTCATGTTTTTGAAGACCGCTTCATGCTCCTCCTATTTTTCAGACCGTTTCATGCTCCTCATATTTTTGACACCTTTTGAAGCTCTTCATATTTTCCACACCTTTTCAGGCTCTTCATGTTTTTCAACACTGCTTCATGATTTTCCTATATTTCAGACCGTTTCATTCTCCTCATATTTTTGACACCTTTAGAAGCTCTTCATATTTTTCACACCTTTTCAGGCTCTTCATGTTTTTCAACACGGCTTCATGCTCCTCCTATTTTTCAGATCGTTTCATGCTCCTCATATTTTTGACACATTTTGAAGCTCTTCATATATTACACACCTTTTCAGGCTCTTCACGTTTTTGAACACCATTTGATGCTCCTCCTATTTTTCAGACCGTTTCATGCTCCTCATATTTTTCACACCTTTTGAAGCTATTCATATTTTTAACACCTTTTCATGCTCTTCATATTTTTCAACACCATTTCATGCTCCTCCTATTTTTCAGACATTTTAATGCTCCCCATAATTGTGACACCTTTTGAATCGCTTCATAATTTTCACACTTTTTCAGGCTCTTCATGTTTTTCAAATCCGCTTCATGCTCCTCCTTTTTTTCAGACTGTTTCATGCTCCTCATATTTTTGACACCTTTTGAAGCTCTTCATATTTTTCACACGTATTCAAGCTCTTCATCTTTTTCAACACCGCTTCATGCTCCTCCTATTTTTCAGACCGTTTCATGCTTCTCATATTTTTGACACCTTTTGAATCTCTTCATATTTTTCACACCTTTTCAGGTTCTTCATATTTTTGAACACCGCTTCATGCTCCTCCCATTTTTCAGACCGTTTCATGCTCCTCATATATTTGACACCTTTTGAAGCTCTTCATATTTTTCACACCTTTTCAGGTTCTTCATGTTTTTGAACACCGCTTCATGCTCCTCCCATTTTTCAGACCGTTTCATGCTCCTCATATATTAGACACCTTTTGAAGCTCTTCATATTTTTCACACCTTTTCAGGCTCTTCATGTTTTTACACCGCTTCGTGCTCCTCCTATTTTTGATATCTTTTGAAGCTCTTCATATATTTCACACCTTTTCAGGGTTTTCATGATTTTGAACACCGTTTCATGCTCCTCATATTTTTCAGACCGTTTCATGCTCCTCATATTTTTGACACCTTTTGAAGCTCTTCATATTTTTCACACCTTTTCAGGCTCTTCATATTTTTGAAAACCGTTTCATCCTCCTCCTATTTTTCAGACCGTCTCATGCTCCTCATATTTTTGACAACTTTTGAAACTCTTCATATTTTTCACAATTTGTCATGTTCCTCATGTTTTCGAACACCGTTTCATGCTCCTCCTATTTTTCAGACCGTTTCCTTCTCCTCATATTAGACACCTTTTGAAGCTCTTCATATTTTTCACACCTTTTCATGCTCTTCATATTTTTCAACAAGGTTTCAAGCTCCTCCTATTTTTCATACCGTTTAATGCTCTCCATAATTTTGACACCTTTTGAAGTGCTTCATAATTATCACACCATTTCAGGCTCTTCATGTTTTTCAAATCCGCTTCTCCTCCTCCTATTTTTCAGACTGTTTCATGTTCCTCATATTTTTGACAACTTTTGAAGCTCTTCATATTTTTCACACCTTTTCAGGCTCTTCAGGTTTTTCTACACCGCTTCATGCTCCTCCTATTTTTGACACCTTTTGGAGCTCTTCATATTTTTCACACCTTTTCATGCTCTTCATATTTTTCAACAAGGTTTCAAGCTCCTCCTATTTTTCAGACCGTTTCATGCTCCCCATAATTTTGACACCTTTTGAAGTGCTTCATAATTATCACACCATTTCAGGCTCTTCATGTTTTTCAAATCCGCTTCTCCTCCTCCTATTCTTCAGACTGTTTCATGCTCCTCATATTTTTGACAACTTTTGAAGCTCTTCATATATTTCACACCTTTTCATGCTCTTCATGTTTTTGAACACCGTTTCATGTTCCTCATATTTTTGACACCTTCTGAAACTCATCATATTTTTCACAGGTTTTCATGCTCTTCATCTTTTTCAAAACCGTTTCATTCTCATCCTATTTTTCAGACAGTTTCATGCTCCTATATATTTGACACCTTTTGAAACTCTTCATATTTTTCACACTTTTTCAGGCTCTTCATGGTTTTCAACACTGCTGCATGCTCCTCCTATTTTTCAGACCGTTTCGTGCTCTTAATATTTTTGACATCTTTTGAAGCTCTTCATATATTTCATACCTTTTCAGGCTCTACATATTTTTCAACAGAAATTCATGCTCCTCCTATTTTTCACACCGTTTCATGCTCCTCATATTTTTGACAACTTTTGAAGCTCTTCCTATTTTTCACAACTTTTCAGGCTCTTCATGTTTTTGAAAACCACTTCGTTCTCCTTCTATTTTTCAGATCGTTTCATGCTCCTCCTATTTTTGACACCTTTTGAAGCTCTTCATATATTTCACACCTTTTCAGGCTCTTCATGTTCTTTAACACCGATTCATGCTCCTCCTACTTTTCAGACCGTTTCATGCTCCTCATATTTTTGACACCTTTTGAAGCTCTTCATATTTTTCACACCTTTCCTAGTCTTCATGTTTTTGAACACCATTTCATGCTCCTCCTATTTTTCAGACCGTTTCATGCTCTTCATATTTTTGACAGTTTTGAAGCTCTTCATATATTTCACACCTTTTCAGGCTCTTCATGTTTTTGAACACCATTTCATGCTCTTCCTATTTTTCAGACCGTTTCATGCTCCTCATATTTTTGACACCTTTTGAAGCTCTTCATATCTTTCACACCTTTTCTGCCTCTTCCTGTTTTTCAACACCGTTTCATGCTCCTCCTATTTTTTAGAGCGTTTCATGCTCGTCGTATTTTTGACACCTTTTGAAGCTCTTCATATATTTCACACCTTTTCAGGCTCTTCATGTTTTTCAACACCGCTTCACTCCTCCTATTTTTCAGACCGTTTCATGCTCCTCATATTTTTGCCACCTTTTCAAGCTCTTCATATTTTTCAAAACTTTTCAGGCTCTTGATGTTTTTGAACACCGTTTCATGCTCCTCCTATTTTTCAGACCGTTTCATGCTCCTCATATTTTTGACACCCTTTGAATCTCTTCATATTTTTCACACATTTTCAGGCTCTTCATGGTTTTAAACACCATTTCATGCTCCTCCTATTTTTCAGACCGTTTCATGCTCCTCATATTTTTGACACCTTTTGAAGCTCTTCATATTTTTCACACCTTTTCAGGCTCTTCATGTTTTTGAACGCCGTTTCATGTGCCTCATATTTTTGACACCTTTTGAAGCTCTTCATATTTTTCACACCTTTTCAGGCTCTTCATGTTTTCAACACCGTTTCATGCTCCTCCTATTTTTAGACCGTATCATGCTCCTCATATTTTGACACTTTTAGAAGCTCTTCATTTTATTCACACCTTTTCAGGCTCTTCATGTTTTTAACACCGCTTCAGGCTCCTTCTATTTTCAGACTGTTTCATGCTCCTCATGTTTTTGAGACATTTTGAAGCTCTTCATATTTTTCACACCTTTTCAGGATTTTCATGTTTTTGAACACCGTTTCATACTCCTCCTATTTTTGAGACCGTTTCATGCTCCTCATGTTTTTGAGACGTTTTGAAGCTCTGCATATTTTTCATACCTTTCAGGCTCTTCATGTTTCTGAACACCGTTACATGCTCCTCCTATTTTTCATACCATTTAATGCTCGTCATATTTTTGACACCTTTTGAAGCTCTTCATATTTTTCACACCATTTCAGGCTCTTCAAGTTGTTGAACACGGCTTCATGCTCCTCCTAATTTTCAGACCGTTTCTTGCTCCTCATATTTTTGACAACTTTTGAAGCTCTTCATATTTTTCACACCTTTTCAGGCTCTTCATGTTTTGGAACACCGTTTCATGTTCCTCCTATTTTTCAAACAGTTTCATGCTCCTCATATTTTTGACCCATTTTGAAGCTCTTCATATTTTTCACAACTTTTCAGGCTCTTCATGTTTTTGAACACAGTTTCATGCTCCACATATTTTTCACACCTTTTCATGCTATTCATATTTTTCCCACCTTTTCAGGCTCTTCATGTTTTTCAACAACGCTTCATGCTCCTCCTATTTTTCAGACCGTTCCATGCTCCTGATATTTTTGAAACCTTTTGAAGCTCTTCATATTTTTCACACCTTTTCAGGCTCTTCATGTTTTTCAACAATGCTTCATGCTCCTCCTTTTTTTCAGACCGTTTCATGCTCCTGATATTTTTGACACCTTTTGAAGCTCTTCATATTTTTCACACCTTTTCAGGCTCTTCATGTTTTTCAACACCACTTCATGCTCCTACTATATTTCAGACCGTTTCATGCTCCTCATATTTTTGACACCTTCTGAAGATCTTCATATTTTCCACACCTTTCCAAGTCTTCATGTTTTTGAACACCATTTCATGCTCCTCCTATTTTTCAGACCGTTTCATGCTCCTCATATTTTTGACACCTTTTGAAGCTCTTCATATTTTTCTCACATTTTCAGGCTCTTCACGTTTTTGAACACCACTTCATGCTCCTCCTATATTTCAGACCGTTTAATGCTCCTCATATTTTTGACAACTTTTGAAGCTCTTCATATTTTTCACAACTTTTCAGGCTCTTCATGTTTTTGAACACCGTTTCATGTTCCTCATGTTTTTGACACCTTTTGAAGCTCTTCATATTTTTCACACCTTTACAGGCTCTTCATGTTTTCAACACCGTTTCATGCTCCTCCTATTTTTAGACCGTATCATGCTTCTCATATTTGACACCTTTTGAAGCTCTTCATATTATTCACACCTTTTTAGGTTCTTCATGTTTTTGAACACCGCTTCAGGCTCCTTCTATTTTCAGACTGTTTCATGCTCCTCATGTTTTTGAGACGTTTTGAAGCTCTTCATATTTTTCACACCTTTTCAGGATTCTCATGTGTTTGAACACAGTTTCATTCTCCTCATATTTTTCACACATTTTCATGCTCTTCATATTTTTCACACCTTTTCAGGCTCTTCATGTTTTTGAACACCGTTTCATGTTCCTCATGTTTTTGACACCTTTTGAAGCTCTTCATATTTTTCACACCTTTTCAGGCTCTTCATGTTTTCAACACCGTTTCATGCTCCTCCTATTTTTAGACCGTATCATGCTTCTCATATTTGACACCTTTTGAAGCTCTTCATATTATTCACACCTTTTCAGGTTCTTCATGTTTTTGAACACCGCTTCAGGCTCCTTCTATTTTCAGACTGTTTCATGCTCCTCATGTTTTTGAGACGTTTTGAAGCTCTTCATATTTTTCACACCTTTTCAGGATTCTCATGTGTTTGAACACAGTTTCATTCTCCTCATATTTTTCACACATTTTCATGCTCTTCATATTTTTCACACCTTTTCAGGCTCTTCATTTTTTTGAACACCGTTACATGCTCCTCCTATTTTTCATACCATTTCATGCTCGTCATATTTTTGACACCTTTTGAAGCTCTTCATATTTTTCACACCTTTTCAGGCTCTTTATATTTTTCAACGCCGTATCATGCTCCTCCTATATTTCAGACCGTTTCATGCTCCTCATATTTTGACACGTTTTGAAGCTCTTCATATTTTTCACACCTTTTCAGTCTCTTCATGATTTTGAACACTGCTTCATGCTCCTCCTATTTTTCAGACCGATTCATGCTCCCCATATCTTTGACACCTTTTGAAGCTCTTCATATTTTTCACACCATTTCAGGCTCTCAAGTTTTTGAAAACGGCTTCATGCTCCTCCTAATTTTCAGACCGTTTCTTGCTCCTCATATTTCTGACACCTTTTGAAGCTCTTCCTATATTTCACACCTTTTCAGGCTCTTCATGTTTTTGAACACCTTTTCATGCTCCTTCTACATTTCAGACCGTTTCATGCTACTCATATTTTTCACACCTTTTGAAGCTCTTCATTTTGTTCACACCTTTTCAAGCTCTTCATGTTTTTCAACACCGTTTCATATTCCTCCTATTTTTCTGACCGTTTCATGCTCCTCATATTTTTGACACCTTTTGAAGGTCTTCATATATTTCACACCTTTTCAGGCTCTTCATGTTTTTCAACACCTCTTCATGCTCCTTCTATATTTCAGACCGTTTCATGCTCCTCATATTTTGACACGTTTTGAAGCTCTTCATATTTTTCACACCTTTTCAGTGTCTTCATGTTTTTGAACACTGCTTCATGCTCCTCCTATTTTTCAGACCGATTCATGCTCCTCATATTTTTGACACGTTTTGAAGCTCTTCATATTTTTCACACCTTTTCAGGCTCTTCTTGTTTTCAACACAGTTTCATGCTCCTCCTACTTTTAGACCGTATCATGCTCGTCATATTTTGACACTTTTTGAAGCTCTTCATATTATTCCCACCTTTTCAGGCTCTTCATGTTTTTGAACACCGCTTCATGCTCCTTCTATTTTCAGACTGTTTCATGCTCCTCATATTTTTGAGACGTTTTGAAGCTCTTCATATTTTTCACACCTTTTCAGGATTTTCATGTTTTTGAACACAGTTTCATTCTCCTCATATTTTTCACACATTTTCATGCTCTTCATATTTTTCACACCTTTTCAGGCTCTTCATGTTTTTGAACACCGTTTCATACTCCTCCTATTTTTCAGACCGTTTCATGCTCCTCATGTTTTTGAGAAGTTTTGAAGCTCTGCATATTTTTCATACGTTTCAGGCTCTTCATGTTTTTGAACACCGTTACATGCTCCTCCTATATTTCATACCATTTAATGCTCGTCATATTTTTGACACCTTTTGAAGCTCTTCATATTTTTCACACCTTTTCAGGCTCTTCATGTTTTTGAACGCCGTTTCATGTGCCTCATATTTTTGACACCTTTTGAAGCTCTTCATATTTTTCACACCTTTTCAGGCTCTTCATGTTTTCAACACCGTTTCATGCTCCTCCTATTTTTAGACCGTATCATGCTCCTCATATTTTGACACTTTTAGAAGCTCTTCATATTATTCACACCTTTTCAGGCTCTTCATGTTTTTAACACCGCTTCAGGCTCCTTCTATTTTCAGACTGTTTCATGCTCCTCATGTTTTTGAGACGTTTTGAAGCTCTTCATATTTTTCACACCTTTTCAGGATTTTCATGTTTTGAACACCGTTTCATACTCCTCCTATTTTTGAGACCGTTTCATGCTCCTCATGTTTTTGAGACGTTTTGAAGCTCTGCATATTTTTCATACCTTTCAGGCTCTTCATGTTTCTGAACACCGTTACATGCTCCTCCTATTTTTCATACCATTTAATGCTCGTCATATTTTTGACACCTTTTGAAGCTCTTCATATTTTTCACACCTTTTCAGGCTCTTTATGTTTTTCAACGCCGTATCATGCTCCTCCTATTTTTCAGACCGTTTCATGCTCCTCATATCTTTGACACCTTTTGAAGCTCTTCATATTTTTCACACCATTTCAGGCTCTTCAAGTTGTTGAACACGGCTTCATGCTCCTCCTAATTTTCAGACCGTTTCTTACTCCTCATATTTTTGACACCTTTTGAAGCTCTTCATATTTTTCACACCTTTTCAGGCTCTTCATGTTTGGAACACCGTTTCATGTTCCTCCTATTTTTCAGACCGTTTCATGCTCCTCATATTTTTGACCCCTTTTGTAGCTCTTCATATTTTGAACAACTTTTCAGGCTCTTCATGTTTTTGAACACAGTTTCATGCTCCGCATATTTTTCACACCTGTTCATGCTCTTCATTTTTTTCACACCTTTTCAGGCTCTTCATGTTTTTCAACAATGCTTCATGCTCCTCCTATTTCTCAGACCGTTCCATGCTCCTGATATTTTTCACACCTTTTGAAGCTCTTCATATTTTTCACACTTTTTCAGGCTCTTCATGTTTTTCAACAACGCTTCATGCTCCTCCTTTTTTTCAGACCGTTTCATTCTCCTGATATTTTTGACATCTTTTGAAGCTCTTCATAATTTTCACACCTTTTCAGGCTCTTCATGTTTTTCAACACCACTTCATGCTCCTACTATTTTTCAGACCGTTTCATGCTCCTCATATTTTTCACACCTTCTGAAGATCTTCAGATTTTTCACACCTTTCCATGTCTTCATATTTTTGAACACTATTTCATGCTCCTCCTATTTTTCAGACCGTTTCATGCTCTTCATATTTTTGACAGCTTTTGAAGCTCTTCATATATTTCACACCTTTTCAGCCTGTTCATGTTTTTGAACACCATTTCATGCTCTTCCTATTTTCAGACCGTTTCATGCTCCTCATATTTTTGACACCTTTTGAAGCTCTTCATATTTTTCACACCTTTTCAGGCTCTTTAGATTTTTGAACACCGCTTCATGCTCCTCCAATTTTTAAGAAGGTTTCATGCTCCTCATATTTTTGACACGTTTAGAAGCTCTTCATATTTTTCACACCTTTTCAGGCTCTTCATGTTTTTGAACACCGCTTCATGCTCCTTCTATTTTCAGACCGTTTCATGCTCCTCATGTTTTTGAGACATTTTGACGCTCTTCATATTTTTCACACCTTTTCTTGATCTTCATGTTTTTGAACACAGTTTATGCTCCTCATATTTTTCACACATTTTCATGCTCTTCATATTTTTCACACCTTTTCACGCTCTTCATGTTTTTCAACACCGCTTCATGCTCCTCCTATTTTTCACACTGTTTCATACTCCTCATATTTTTGACACGGTTTGAAGCTCTTCATATTTTTCACACCTTTTCAGGCTCTTCATGTTTTTCAAGACTACTTCATGCTCCTCCTACTTTTCAGATCGTTTCATGCTCCTCGTATTTTTGACAACTTTTGAAGCTCTTCATATTTTTCACACCTTTTCAGGCTCTTCATGTTTTTCACCACCGTTTCTTGCTCCTCATATTTTTCAGACCGTTTTATTCTCCTCATATTTTTGACACCTTTTGAAGCTCTTCATATTTTTCACACCTTTCCATGTCTTCATGTTTTTGAACACCACTCATGCTCCTCCTATGTTTCAGACCGTTTCATGCTCCTCATATGTTTGACACATTTTGAAGCTCTTCATATTTTTCACACCTTTCCTGGTTCTTCATGTTTCTCAACACCGCTTCATGCTCCTCCTATTTTTCAGACCGTTTAATGCTCCTCATGTATTTCACATCTTTTGAAGCTTTCATATTTTACACAACTTTTCAGGCTCTTGATGTTTTTGAACACCGTTTCACGCTCCTCATATTTTTTAGCCCGATTAATGCTCCTCATATTTTTCACACCTTTGGAAGCTCTTCATGTTTTTCACACCTTTAAAGGCTCTTCAGTTTTTCAACACCACTTCATGCTCTTCCTATTTTCAGAACGTTTCATGCTCCTCATATCTTTGACACCTTTTGAAACTCTTCATATTTTTCACACCATTTCAGGGTCTTCAAGTTTTTGAAAACGGCTTCATGCTCCTCCTATTTTTCAGACAGTTTCATTCTCCTCATATTTTTGACACCTTTTGAAGCTCTCCATATTTTTCACACACTTTCAGTCTTTTCATGTTTTTCAAAACCGATTCATGCTCCTCCTATTTTTCAGACAGTTTCATTCTCCTCATATTTTTGACACATTTTGAAGCTTTTCATATATTTCACACCTTATCAGGCTCTTCATGTTTCTCAACATCACTTCATGCTCAACCTATATTTCAGACCGTTTCATGCTCCTCATATTTTTGACACCTTTAGAAGCTCTCTATATTGTTCACACCTTTTCAGGCTCTTCATATTTTTAAACACCGCTTCATGCTCCTCCTATTTTTCAGACCATTTCATGCTCCTCATATTTTTGACACCTTTTGAAGCTCTTCATAATTTCACACGTTGTCAGGCTCTTCATGTTTTTCTACAACGCTTCATGTTCCTCCTATTTTTCAGACCTTTTCATGCTCCTCATGTTTTTGACACCTTTTGAAGCTCTTCATATTTTTCACACCTTTTCAGGCTTTCATGTTTTTCTCCACCACTTAATGCTCCTCCTAATTTTCAGACCGTTTTATTCTACTCATATGTTTCACACCTTTTTCAAACTCTTCATGTTTTACAACACCACTTCATGCTCCTCCTATTTTTCAGACCACTTCATGCTCCTCATATTTTTGACACCTTTTGAAGCTCTTCATTTTTTCACACCTTTTGAAGCTCATCGTATATTTCACACCTTTTCAGTCTCTTCATGTTTTTCTCCACCACTTAATGCTCCTCCTAATTTTCAGACCGTTTTATTCTACTCATATGTTTCACACCTTTTTCAAACTCTTCATGTTTTACAACACCACTTCATGCTCCTCCTATTTTTCAGACCACTTCATGCTCCTCATATTTTTGACACCTTTTGAAGCTCTTCATTTTTTCACACCTTTTGAAGCTCATCGTATATTTCACACCTTTTCAGTCTCTTCATGTTTTTCAACACCACTTCATGCTCCTCCTAATTTTCAGACCGTTTCATGCCCATCTCATTTTTGACACCTTTAGAAGCTTTTCATATTTTTCACACCTTTTGAAGCTCTTCATATTTTTCACACGTTTTCATGCTCTTCATATTTTTCAACACCGCTTCATGCTCCTCTTATTTTTCAGACCGTTTCATGCTCCTCATATTTTTGATACATTTTGAAGCTCTTCATATTTTTCACACGTTTTCATGCTCTTCATATTTTTCAACACCGCTTCATGCTCCTCTTATTTTTCAGACCGTTTCATGCTCCTCATATTTTTGATACATTTTGAAGCTCTTCATATTTTTCAAAACTTTTCAGGCTCTTCATGTTTTTCAACACCACTTCATGCTCTCTCCTTTTTTGAGACCGATTCATGCTCCTCATATTTTTGACACCTTTGGAAGCTCTTCATATTTTTCACAACTTTTAAAGCCCTTCATATTTTTCACACGTTTTCAGGCTCTTCATGTTTGTCAACACCACTTCATGCTCCTCCTACTTTTCAGACCGTTTCATGCTCATCTCATTTTTGACACCTTTTGACGCTCTTCATATTTTTCACACTTTTTGAAGCTCTTCGTATTTTTCTCACTTTTTCAAGCTCTTCATTTTTTTCAACATCGTTTCATGCTCCTCCTATTTTTCAAACCATTTCATGCTCCACATCTTTTTGACACGTTTTGAAACTCTTCATATTTATCACACCTTTTCAGGCTCTTCATATTTTTAAACACCTCTTCATGCTCCTCTTAATTTTCAGACCGTTTCATGCTCCTCATCATTTTGACACGTTTTGAAACTCTTCATATTTATCACACCTTTTCAGGCTCTTCATGTTTTTCAACACCATTTCATGCTCCTCCTTTTTTTCAGACCGTTTTATGCTCCTCATATATTTGACACCTTTTGAAGCTCTTCATAATTCCCACACCTTTTCAGGCTCTTCATTTTTTTGAACACCGTTTCGTGCTCCTCTTATTTTTTTTTTATTGATATTTTTTATTATTATTTTTATTTTTTTTTCCAGTGGGTTTTGTCATACTTTGATATGAATCAGCCATGGATTTACATGTATTCCCAGTCCCGATTCCCCCTCCCACCTCCCTCTCCACCCGATTACTCTGGGTCTTCCCAGTGCACCAAGCCGGAGCACTTGTCTCATGCATCCTACCTGGGCTGGTGATCTGTTTCACCATAGATAGCATACATGCTGTTCTTTTGAAATATCCCACCCTCACATTCTCCCACAAAGTTTAAAAGTCTGTTCTGTATTTCTGTGTCTCTTTTTCTGTTCTGCATATAGGGTTATCGTTGTCACCTTTCTAAATTCCATATACATGTGTCAGTATGCTGTAATGTTCTTTATATTTCTGGCTTACTTCACTCTGTCTAATGGGCTCCAGCTTCATCCATCTCATTAGGACTGATTCAAATGAATTCTTTTTGATGGCTGAGTAATATTCCATGGTGTATATGTACCACAGCTTTCTTATCCATTCATCTGCTGACGGGCATCTAGGTTGCTTCCATGTCCTGGCTATTATAAACAGTGCTGCGATGAACATTGGGGTGCACGTGTCTCTTTCAGAAGAACCTATGGACACCTTATCTTTGACAAAGGAGGCAAGGATATACAATGGAAAAAAGACAACCTCTTTAACAAGTGGTGCTGGGAAAACTGGTCAACCACTTGTAAAAGAATGAAAATAGAACACTTTCTAACACCATACACAAAAATAAACTCAAAAAGGATTAAAGATCTAAATGTAAGACCAGAAACTATAAAACTCCTAGAGGAGAAGATAGGCAAAACACTCTCCGACATAAATCAAAGCAAGATCCTCTATGACCCACCTCCCAGAATATTGGAAATAAAAGCAAAACTAAACAAATGGGACCTAATGAAACTTAAAAGCTTTTGCACTACAAAGGAAACTATAAGTAAGGTGAAAAGACAGCCCTCAGATTGGGAGAAATAATAGCAAATGAAGAAACAGACAAAGGATTAATCTCAAAAATATACAAGCAAATCCTGCAGCTCAATTCCAGAAAAATAAATGACCCAATAAAAAATGAGCCAAAGAACTAAACAGACATTTCTCCAAAGAAGACATACAGATGGATAACAAACACATGAAAAGATGCTCAACATCACTCATTATTAGAGAAATGCAAATCAAAACCACAATGAGGTACCATTACATGCCAGTCAGGATGGCTGCTATCCAAAAGTCTACAAGCAATAAATGAGGGAGAGGGAGTGGAGAAAAGGGAAGCCTCTTATACTGTTGGTGGGAATGCACACTAGTACAGCCGCTATGGAAAAAGGTGTAGAGATTTCTTAAAAAACTGGAAATAGAACTGCCATATCACCCAGCAATTCCACTTCTGGGCATACACACTGAGGAAACCAGATCCTCTTATTTTTCAGACCGTTTCAAACTCCTCAAATTTTTTACACCTTTTGAAGCTCTTCATACATTTCACACCTTTTCAGGCTCTTCATGTTTTTCAACACCGCTTCATGCTCCTCCTATTTTTCAGACCGTTTCATGGTCCTCATATTTTTGACACCTTTTGAAGCTCTTCATATTTTTCACACCTTTTCAGGCTCTTCATGGTTTTGAACACCGTTTCATGCTCCTCCTATTTTTAAACCGTTTCATGCTCCTCATATTTTTGACACGTTTTGAAGCTCTTCATATATTTCAAAACTTTTCAGGCTCTTCAAGTTTTTGAACACCACTTCATGCTCCTCCTATTTTTCAGATCGTTTCATGCTCCTCATATTTTTGACACATTTTGAAGCTCTTCATATATTACACACCTTTTCAGGCTCTTCACGTTTTTGAACACCATTTGATGCTCCTCCTATTTTTCAGACCGTTTCATGCTCCTCATATTTTTCACACCTTTTGAAGCTCTTCATATTATTCACACCTTTTCAGGCTTTTCATGTTATTGAACACCGTTTCATGCTCCTCATATTTTTCACACCTTTTGAAGCTCTTCATATTTTTAACACCTTTTCATGCTCTTCATATTTTTCAACACCATTTCATGCTCCTCCTATTTTTCAGACATTTTAATGCTCCCCATAATTGTGACACCTTTGAATCGCTTCATAATTGTCACAACTTTTCAGGCTCTTCATGTTTTTCAAATCGGCTTCATGCTCCTCCTATTTTTCAGGACTGTTTCATGCTCCTCATATTTTGACACCTTTTGAAGCTCTTCATATTTTTCACACGTATTCAAGCTCTTCATCTTTTTCAACACCGCTTCATGCTCCTCCTATTTTTCAGACCGTTTCATGCTTCTCATATTTTTGACACCTTTTGAATCTCTTCATATTTTTCACACCTTTTCAGGTTCTTCATATTTTTGAACACCGCTTCATGCTCCTCCCATTTTTCAGACCGTTTCATGCTCCTCATATATTTGACACCTTTTGAAGCTCTTCATATTTTTCACACCTTTTCAGGTCCTTCATGTTTTTGAACACCGCTTCATGCTCCTCCCATTTTTCAGACCGTTTCTTGCTCCTCATATATTTGACACCTTTTGAAGCTCTTCATATTTTTCACACCTTTTCAGGCTCTTCATATTTTTGAACACCGTTTCATGCTCCTCCTATTTTTCAGACCGTCTCATGCTCCTCATATTTTTGACAACTTTTGAAACTCTTCATATTTTTCACAATTTGTCATGTTCCTCATGTTTTCGAACACAGTTTCATGCTCCTCCTATTTTTCAGACCGTTTCCTTCTCCTCATATTTAGACACCTTTTGAAGCTCTTCATATTTTTCACAACTTTTCATGCTCTTCATATTTTTCAAGAAGGTTTCAAGCTCCTCCTATTTTTCATACCGTTTAATGCTCCCCATAATTTTGACACCTTTTGAAGTGCTTCATAATTATCACACCATTTCAGGCTCTTCATGTTTTTCAACACCATTTCATGCTCCTCCTTTTTTTCAGACCGTTTTATGCTCCTCATATATTTGACACCTATTGAAGCTCTTCATAATTTCCACACCTTTTCAAGCTCTTCATGTTTTTGAACACCGTTTAATGCTCCCCATAATTTTGACACCTTTTGAAGTGCTTCATATTTATCACACCATTTCAGGCTCTTCATGTTTTTCAAATCCGCTTCTCCTCCTCCTATTTTTCAGACTGTTTCATGCTCCTCATATTTTTGACAACTTTTGCAGCTCTTCATATTTTTCACCCCTTTTCAGGCTCTTCATGTTTTTCAACACCGCTTTATTCTCCTCCTATTTTTCACACCGTTTCATGCTCCTCATATTTTTGACACCTTTTGAAGCTCTTCATATTTTTCACACTTTTTCAGGATCTTCATGTTTTTCAACACCGTTTCATGCTCCTCCTATTTTTCAGACCATTTCATGCTCCTCATATTTTGACAATCTTAATGCTC